>NW_026562380.1:7360000-7960000 GCF_027474105.1 Poeciliopsis prolifica
GCAGAAAAAGGGGAGTGGCTTCTTGGCAGTTCACCAGAACACAAACCTCATTATGATCCAATGGCTCCCATGGTTTTGCCAGTGCCTTCTTGGTGTTATTCTTGGTGTGTATGGGTGCACATACCTTTTTTTGTCTGTATGCTGATTTGAAACTCTCACTTCTCAGATTTTCTCAAAATTTAATAGCCTAATCTGCTTTTTTTTTTTTTTTTTTTTTTTGTCAAGTACTTGGGAAATAAGACTTGCCCTGGTACCAATGTTAGCCCCTGTAAAAGGGAATAATGAAAACAGACACGGACACAATGTTACTCCTTTCGCTTCCAGTGTTGTAATGGAGGAACAGAAGTAACGCATTCCAATACCTCGATTCAGATGAAACATGATCAGACACGATCGGCAAACAGACAAAACCAATTGAGACATGATCGGTAAACAAACTCTAAAACTTTAAGATCTGATATTAACTAAATTAAATGAGTTTTATACCCTGTAACACTAACAACATGAGCCTGGGATGTTCAGTCAGCCTTCTCATAGCACAAGCTTTGCACAATCACTATTTCTATATAAGGGAGAAAATAAAATCACTTTTTTTTCCATCCTATGTGTACTTTATTAGCTATATATGTAAGTTCTTCATCTGCACTTATCTAGTGGTTCTCTGAGCTCAGTTTCCACCTTGAAGACTTCAGCGGAGATAGAATTGACATAATTTCAAAATTAGTACTCTGAGCTGTGTATCACCACATGTCACATTGTTGGCATTGTTGCTGCAACCATACCTGGCAGAGGCAGCTTCCCATCTGTTTGAAAGTCCCCTCTTGGACCACAGCCAACATGCTGCTTCCCATCAATGGCTCACTCTCCATTTATATGTGATGTAAAGCAATTGTCAATTGATCCGAAGCTTTTCAAGAACATTTGTCTTGCAAAGGGGTTTCATCTAGCAGAGATACATTGGCTGGTATCACAGAAGCAATTAAAGCCATGTGTTTTGTGGAAAATTTTGCGGATTAGACCATTCAAAATAGGACATCAATTTACTCAAATTAATCAAACATACATGTTTGCTTTGAGGCTTGTTCATTCACTGTATCTTGTTGTTCAAATATTCAATAGTTGGGCCTGATTCATTATGCTTCATTTTAGTTTAATTTGCTCTGCTTATTTCTCTGTCTGATTCTTTGTTATGAGTCACAGCAAATAATGCAACATCAGTGTATTTGATTTTTACATCTTGCAATCTGTATTCCATCTGTAATTGGCTTCAACATAATGTGTAGCTTGAGATAGTGTCATTATTTTTGCGTGTTAGATGGGATTGTTAGACTCTGGAACCTCTCGCTTGTGAATTATTCCTGTTCATAACATAATTGAAGCATCTTGTAGGATGCAGCCATTCTTTTAGGACAAAACGACTGGATGTAAAATATTTTATGAGGTGTCTCGTTCTCAAACAATGGAAATCAGAGTACATTCATCATTGACTGTACTGTTTTTAGTTCATACATTTCAATAAACTTGAATGTTATAAGAAAGTTAATATATCTCAGTAACAGAATTCCAAAAGTGAAAAACAAATTATATAAATTAAAAATGTGGATGCTTACTTCAGTTCATTTAGAAGCACCCGAATCTTTCTCTCAGTAAATCTGAAAATTTGAACACAAGAGAAGAATTATATAACCAATTTTTTACCGAATTATATAACAGATTTTTTTTATGAAGAATTTTTATTTATTTATTTATTTTGGGTCATGTCATGGTTAAGATGGATGTCTGAAATGACAGACATTCCACAAGGACTGTGAGCTGTATTCAAGCATAATAATGGAAAATTGAAAGGAAATTAATATGGTAGAAAAAGGCACAGAAGCAACAGGAATAATTGCAGCCTTAAGGGGATTGTGACATTGCATGGCGTGTAGAATTGAATCAGTTTTTGAAGAGCCATCGTCTGAAGAAAAAGACATCAGAAGGATCCTGCCTGGGTTAAGAAGAAAAAGGACTTGACTAGACTTTGCAGACCAAAAGTAATTTTTGCATTTAATTTGGTATTCCAGGTTCCATAGAATCCAAGTTGCCTAAATTCAAGAGGGAAGCTCCCACAGTAATTTCTAAATGTCATGCCATGCGGTGGTGTTGGTCCACTATCCAATATCAGTGCAGTAATTTACCACAAACTGCAAAGAATTTTGTGATTCAATCTGCTGAAGAGCTTTGTGAAGGTGCTGATTTCATTTTCCAGAAGGACCTGGAACCTGCCCACACAGCCAAAAGAACCAAGACTTGGTTTAATGACAGTGATATGACTGCCTTTAATTGGCAGGAAAACTGGACTGACCTAATTCCACAGATAAACTGTTGGGTTTTGTTAAAAGGTAGAGGAGAGACACCAGAGCCAAAAAAGATGCTGTCAAAATTGATTTAATCAGAGTCACAGGCTTATTGCCTCAATGCCACACTGCATTGATGTAGTAATTATTACTAAACAAACCCAGAGCAAGAATTCAGTGCATGCACTGTGCAACTCATAAATTTACTTTTTAGTAGTCCAACATTTTTGTTTAAATATCCTCTCTTATTTGCCCTACACAATGTTCACATTTTCCAACTTGAGTTTTTATTAGCTGTAGCTGTAGGTCACTGATGATCAAACCTTCTAACATAATGGCCAAAACATCGCCATTATGTTGTAAGCATTGTTGGTCACACAAAAGCAATGCTTTAGTAAAAAAAAAAAAAAAAAAAAAGCAAAAATAAATGTAGAATTTATTACAAATTTTACATTTATTCTCATCTTAATAAACTAAAAATACAGTGTTTTACTGAAATGAACAAAAAATACTTAATTCTTTCATATTAAATTCAATCAGCAACTCATTCTAGATTCAAAACCTTATAAAGGTCAGACATTCAGTTAACCCAACACTGCTTCTCACAAACGTATGAAAATTATTGCAAAAAACCACATGAGCGGCTAATATTGTTTGTGAAAATGTCACCTTAAAGGGACTATCTCAACTTCCTGTGCTTGAATGCCAGATTTGCTTATTGTGGTTTGGAGAGCCACATGTGGCCATGATCGTAATTATCACAATGAATATATATATATATATATATATATATATATATATATATATATATATATATATATATATATATATAAATATATAAATATAATTACTCTTGTGTACTTAACCAGTGTGATATGGAAATTTTTACTTTGAGTTATTGTAAAAAAATAGGACTTTTGATATTTTAATGTAATTGTAATAAATAAAAGAAATTTAGACCTTCCCCTAATTATTTTGAAATTAGTTAAGTCAGTATGTAATTTTCTGGACAAAAAGAAATACATATTCCAATACATACAGTATTTGTTTCGCATAGTTTTAGAAACCAATTGTAACTTATGGGCATAGAAATAATAATGCAAAATTGGCTTCAGGTAAAACAACATAACACTTAAATTTTTTATTAAATAGTCTTAAATTCTAAGTCAGTGCTCAGAGCAGCATCTGAAAAAGACCTACATACTGAGGGGATAAAATGTTTAAGATGGCTTGTGCATTCCCATACCTTTTTTTTTTTTTTTGTGAAAAATGAAAGCGTAGACGCATCCATAACACAGCCACATTCAGAAACTAACCTTCACTGCAAGCATCAAGGAGAAAGAGTCCTGAAACACTCCTGCACAAATAATAAATATCCGAAGTATTTGCATGCCAGGCGCACTCACCCTGTGTTAACAATGCCAGGTCTCCCTACATCAAAGCGAGAAGCCCTTGAAAAAACAGAGCATGAGGATGGAGGTGTCTGTGGGCCTTCTTG
Source organism: Poeciliopsis prolifica (assembly GCF_027474105.1). Taxonomy (NCBI): domain Eukaryota; kingdom Metazoa; phylum Chordata; class Actinopteri; order Cyprinodontiformes; family Poeciliidae; genus Poeciliopsis; species Poeciliopsis prolifica. Next base: position 7,363,835 of record NW_026562380.1, read on the forward strand.
GTGAGGCATGGCAAGTTGCTTGCTAAGTATAGCCAGAGAAAAAAAGAAAGGAATGACTGTGCATTGAAAATTCCTTCAACTGAGAAAAAAAATTGCAGAACATTTCTCTTTGTGAGAATAGGTGTAAAGGTTGTATAGGGCAAAAATAATATTTTCAAATTTTAAATGCTAGTGTTTTATCCCTATTACAACAGCTTTTACATGATTGCTAAGCATCTCAAAGATTTGTAATTGAAAACTCATTATAGATATTGTCATTGTATGTAGGATCACAGCGAGCAGCGACACGCTGAGCTAATTTCATTTGGAAGACTGACTTGATGATGCATGCCTTGTGGGAATAACACTACGTTGGGGGAAAAAAAAAAAAAAACTTAACATAGCAGAAAACATGACATTCCTAGAGGAAAAATGCATACTTTAATATTTCCCTAGGGTGTTTTAACTGAAAACTGAAATCTGCCGAGCAGAACACGTCCAAACCTACCCAAGGTCAAGAGAAAAAAAAAAAAAAGAAGGGAAAATGAAATAAAATCTAGTAATTTAATCAGTTATTTCATAAAGTTATCAATGCTTAATAGTGGCATCAGCACACCAAGAAAATATATAACTTTTCATCCTTTAGTCATAATATTTATTTGTGTATATTTAACATGAAAAGGAATCATTTCACTGCTTATGTTCAACTGCATTTTGAAGAGCATATTGTATAAACCACCAGGGAAAACAACATATAACTTGCTGCACACTGTAAAGAAAGAAAATATTACATATAGGAAACTAGCCTGCTGAGTAAGGAAACCTCTAAAGAGGTTTGCAAGCACCTGGTAGAATGAGTGAAGGTTGGATAGGACAATGCAGCCCAATTTCAAATTAAAGCCCCTGTGGAAATTATCACCACAACACATTTACAAGTAATTCTGCAAACTAATCTATTTTAGTCTACTTCATTTTTAACAATGCTTGATTATTTGTTTACAAAGCTTGTTTCAGTGTTTCATAGTTATATGTAGAAGACAGAACTGCTGTTTGACTATAAACCCTAATCCTATTCCTACTGTTCAGAGAGACAGAGGACCAAATGTGACCTGCAGAAGTCCAGGTCACACCCAAGAGTGTAAAAAGGCCATTTAACAAAAGAAAGAAACACTTTCCAGGTGGCATCACCTGAATACATCCCTAATTAAAATAGTTTAATTGAATATTATGGTTCAAAAATAGGCCTCAAGGCCATAGTCTTTTCCTAGTGTTCTAAGAGATCCATAAACTCTTAACAAATGTTTTCAGCTCCTTCTTTTAGCATGTGGGAAACTAATCTTAGTTTTACGGGTTCCCTTTGTTTGATTAAACAATTCTTACATAGTGTAATACGAAATAAAATTATGTTTGATTGATTCAGTTACACTGGTTCTCAGTGTAATTATTTTAGTGTTAAATATAAATAAGTCTAAATTCTCCTTAAAAATTGTGGGGAAAAAAATGAAGTGCAAAAGAAGATTTTGTAATTCAGGTTTGGTGTTTTTAAACCTGTTTACAAGCCTGAAAAGCAATTTGATTATGACCACTGTACAATTTAGTGTGGTTTACTCATAGTCAGCTTCTCCAAATTGACAAGCTGTGTTTCATATTCACTGATAAATGTGTTTTAATTTTTCTTATCTAATCTCTTTCGAGAAAAACAGATGTCTTTTGTCAGTTTTAGAATACACAATATTTGAGTTGAGAGTTCTCAGACATGGCACCAAATGTCCCTGTGCAGAAAAGCAGTGTTGATTAATTACCTTACTTATCAGTAAAATGAAGAATCTGAGCGCCTTTCAGATAATACATTTCTTTTCTTTTTTGTGGCGGGAGAGGGGGGTAAAGTCAAAACACTTGTCATACTATTAACCAAGTGTAACAATCCCTAAACTTGCATTGTATTTAACATTGTAATTATTTGTCGTATCACAATCTGTATACATCATCTTTTCAAGAAAATACAACAGCACCAAAACAAGTAACAAAACACCGTCAGTGCCTGTCAAAAATAAATCCATGGTCATGGACTCCAAGAGCTATGACCTCTCAGGTGTCATTCGGTACAAAGATATGCTCTGTCCAACTTGATTCATGTTCTGGCCTCTGTGAGTCATGGCAACTCCCCATCCAATTACCATCCCATAATATATCAAGGGAATTACAGTGAGACTGAGCAAAGTCAGAAGTGGCTTGAAGACACCTGAGGGTAATGGACAGTCATGGCATTTTGTTTGGATCACACCACAGATGTAATGACTCTGTTGGAGGGAGCCTACGTTGACTGATAACTAGGTCAAAAGAATAACGTGCTGCATCATTTCTCCCCAACTTCTGTGTAAAGTTTGCAAAGTTTCAAATTCTTTATTTGGAAATGAAACATCTAATCACTACAGATTTATTACACAACATGATTTGTGAGTGATCCCTCATTAAAATAGGTTGATGAGAAGATCCAAGTCGATGTCAACAATTTTAAAATGAACAATTAAAGTGGGCTTTGTTCATCTCTTCAGCTCAAATACACAGAGCAAATTTTTGTTTGTTGTTTATTTGAAATAATATCTTTTGATTTTTTTGCTTTAAAAACTTTTTCTACAATTTCTAAAAAATAGTCAAGATCTCATGTAAAGTAGGCTAAAATGTGAAATGTTGATGTGCTGTATACACTGAAAGCTGTGTCACTAAGGGAAAAGATGTTTGGTGAAAGCATTTTATTTGGGAGTTGAAGCAGGTCTGTGAAGGTTTTTGTGCTGTATTTTTATTATTATTTTTTTTATAAAGCTGTAAATTACAGGTATCTGTTCAATCAAGGTAATATATGGGTACAAGTACGAGTATTATTGCGATATTTGTGATCTAAGTCAGCAGCACTTTGGCACAAAAATAAGCTCTGTACATCTGGATTCATGATCAGAGCTGACCGATGGCATAAGAAGAGATTTTTAGAATCCGTTTAACTGCACATGTCAACTTTGGGTTTCCTGTTCTAATTTTAAACAGCAACCTTTAGTGAATTCCCAATATGTGCTGTAATATCACACTGCAGATTGAGTGTGCAAGAGTGAGTTGGTGCTCTGAATAACATAAAGAGTTCGGGCCATGTCTATTTCTGGGTTTATGGATGAATAATTGATCCACTTTGTGTATCATTTGGCTCAAATTATTGCTCTGTTAGCATAAAAAAACAGCTAACAGGGGAAAAACTATGTCCCAAAATAACAGTAAAAATAACCTGGATGAATAATTTGCATCTTTCATCATTTTTGTACAGCTGTTCGAGTGTTAAGGGTTTCTGGTGGCATGTTTCTTGTTTCTGTTTACTTTACAATTTTAAAATGGGGCCTGGGTTTCTTCAAATATAGACAAATTAATTATTATACAACCTAATGAGTGGGAAAAAAATTAAACCAAAACAGATTTTTGAATAGTTTGGGAAATGAGTAGCTGACAAAAGTTAGTATATGAAAAAAGCGACAAAATATAATTTCATCGTGGCATCACCTCTAAACTACCTTATATATGATGGTCTGGTGTCATTAGACGTCATGTTAAGGAAACAAGGGTCCAATCCATTTCCTGAGAGTGCCACAAAATATGAAGCCAAGTGATGATTTCGATCAATTTAAGGGGGAGACTTAGAGGATGCAACCAGAAAGTACTCAAGCACAGATAAGTCGTCACAGTTTCACTTCACTGCTTTTCTTACCCTGGACTGAGACTTTCATAAGAGAGAAAAGCTCTCTGAGTTTTGTGTCTCTTACTTCTGAGATGATTTATGTTATTCAGGCTTTAAGGATTTCATACGGCTTTCTAAGGGATGCTACAAAGTTCAATATTTGTAATGTCATCGCCCTGACTCTATTGTTTTCCTTAAGCTATCATTAAATCCTTCAGCAAGCCTGTTGTATAAAATTTGTGAAATCAAGTTGAGTTATTTATTTATATATTTTTGTGAAGCTGGCTCAGTTAACTTTATGGACATAGCATTGAAGTGTGCAAAATCATTTACAGAATTGTTTTGTGGAGTTTAGGATAAATCTTTTTTATTATTATATTTCTTTTAGACATGGTTTTAAGCCTTAAAACTTCATTAGAGTCATATTTCTGGTTTCATACTCAACTCATAACAGGCAGGTTGTGTATTTATATAAACTTTGGGTTTTCTGTAATGGAATATTTCAAGTCACAATCCTGGTGGTAATTTCATGGTTCTCCACAATTCAAAAAGACTCAAGCAAGATAGATGTAATCAGAGCTGGTCCAAGGCACAGCCTTTTATCTGTTTTTGTTTGTTTGTTTTTATGAGATTGGGAGTACTACTAAATTCGATTTGGTGTTTTAGCATATAAAAATTTAAAGTTTGGAAATCGTTTCAAACTTAAAAGTAAGATTCTATGGAGTTGGACAGTTTTCTTTGTAAAAGTGCAAAGGATAAAGTCCTTCAATCTTTACTTTGAGTTTGAGCTTGGTTTGCTCTCAAATGAATCATATCAACACAATTTAGTGTTTAATATAAAACTTATTGCCATGTTAAAAAACCAACATTTCATCAGTATTTTTAGATGTTTTAAACTGTGGTCCAAGAAATATTAGACATTAGAGCCTTGGCTTATTGGACAAAAATATTTTGTCAAGTCTCTCCCATGCCTCAAAATTATCTAGATTTTTTTAATTTTTTCACAAAACGTGTAATACATTAATATGTGACACAGCAGGTATTTGACAGTACCGTTAAGACTGAATATCATTGCTTAAGGCAAGGTGACAGGGATAATAATCTCCAGTGCTTTATGTTTAATAATTAAATCCTAGAGGTAGTGCAAAAAGATGCTGGTGTCCTTGTTTCCAGTCCTCTCAATACTCTATCAGCTGGGTCCAGGGTAATCAGTCAAAACAGCAGAGTGCATAGTTGTTGTTTTCCAATTGTACAAAGGTTGATTATTGTTAAAATGATGTGAGAATAGGGGTGCACAGTGGCGCAGTTGGTAGCACTGTTGCCTTGCAGCAAGAAGGTCCTGGGTTCGATTCCCGGCCCGGGGTCTTTCTGCACCGAGTTTGCATGTTCTTCCTGTGCATGCGTGGGTTCTCTCCGGGTTCTCCGGCTTCCTTCCACAGTCCAAAAACATGACTGTCAGGTTAATTGGTCTTTCCACATTCTCCCTAGTTGTGAGTGTGTGTGCATGGTTGTTTGTCCTGTTTGTCTCTGTGTTGCCCTGCGACAGACTGGCGACCTGTCCAGGGTGTACCCCACTTCTCGCCCGGAACGCAGCTGGAGAGAGACACCAGCCCCTCCCGACCTCGTTAGGGAGAAGGGTGATCAGAAAATGGATGGATGATGTGGGAATAAAACATATGCCAAGGCGAGGAATACACAAAGTACATGCATTCAGTTTGCACAAAAACAAAAAACAGAAAAACTACACTTTCCATTTGTAATATCAATTTTCAAGGTGTGTGCTTATTAAGTTTCATGCATCACTGGTCCTCCATATGGTATTTAGAATTATATGTATTTGCTTTGTGCATGGTTTGATTTTCTTGACCTTGTAAACATAGATTCATTCCTTTTATTTGTAGGAATTACTCATTACACAAACTGACTCTACCCTCCGCCCCCTTCAATTCCCTCACATCCACCTCACCTACTCCCATCTTTTGATGGAACTACATTCTTTGTACGTCAAGGAATGTAGTTCCAGAGGTGCAAGGTGATTCACATTTTGTGCAAATGTGAATATACAACAGCATTTACCTTTGGATCTGTGTGGCCTGCATGAGCAAGAAATGACACATATCTCTGAGGCAAAACTGTCAGTAAATGGTGATTAATTACTGGAACTCTCAAGAAAATTCATGAAGTACAATTTTAATTTCTTATTGCCTTAAATATTTAGGGTTTTGAAGCAATTTGGCCAGAGCATGGCATTTGGCCTATAGTTATTTTGGAATAAATGTATTTCTTCATTTGACATTTTCATTATTTTTACGTCCGGCTTCTACTTTCATACTTCACATTCTTGACTGGGGGTTCTTAAAATGTCATCTGCTGATTTATTTATTTTTTTTACGTTCACAGATCTTGTTAAAGTTATTAAGTGAGAATATTATATTTAACTGGGATCATTTAACAGACATGTGAAACTTAGAATGTCGAGTGTTTTTGTTGTTGTTGAAATGTTTGTTGTTGCCATTTTACAATCACCTAGCAGTCTGTTAGTTGAATATACAACTTATACCTGAATTCATAATATACCAACAGAGAACTTGCAACAGTCTAATTATATCTCTGTTCAAGCAAGTGCCAAATATTTCTCAGTGGGCATCATGCTGCTGAATGTGTGTGCATAAATGTTAGCTTGATTAAAAAATTAAGTCAGCACAAGCTATAGTCAAAAGTAGGAAGCCCAAAGACTTTCTCACCCAGAGAAAGGTGATTTAAAGGTCAATAAAGTGGTCCAAATCAAGTTTTTATTTTATTTAGTAAATATTGTTTATTTTGGCAAAGTTTGAGTTAAGTTTGACAAACTCACCAAGAAGATAGTGAGTTTGCAAAACTCACTCTCAAAAAGAAGAAAGAAATGTAATGATGAATGACAAATGAAAACATTAAAATATCTTCCTAGTTCCTTATTTTAATAGTAGAAGTTAACTCTTGAAAACAGCTGTCCCAAATCATTCTTATTTTTGAAATATGATAGGACCTATGGATAAAGATGAGCCTATGTCAAAGAGAGCAAAATAAAAACTTACAAGAGTGATACAGGTAATGGAACAGAGGCAGAGAAATGGAGGAATCCATCAATGAATAATAAAAAACACGGAGCTTAAACACTGAGGCAGGAGTGAAAAATGACCAGATGTACTAATTCGAGGAGATATGGAACAGCTGTGGCAGAAGGAAAGCAGGAAATTGAGGGAGAGAGAAAAATAACACAAAGGGAGCTCACTCAAAAGGAAGTATAAACAACATGGAAAAGAGGTTAAGAGATACACATTAAAATGCACAAAGAACAAACAAAAAAGACTTGAGACAAACAAAGGAATTAACATGGAAATAATTTACTAACAATAGTGAACACAGATAAATTAACTTATTATATATCCAACACAAATGAACAACAATAAAATAATCAAAACACAAACATCCAAGCATTATAACAATTACTTGCACATTGAATGTAATCCTTTACCAAAATGACGGTCTTTCAATAGGTCACTTCCTTTATGAACTGGTTTAATCAAAGCAAATTTATAACCACCTTGTTGGGCTGCGATACTGCAGCTGTTCCTCTGTAAACCAGACAGTCTCTTTGTAATTATACTGAGCAAGAAAAAAAAAAGCTCCATTAATATTTATCATCCTATTTTGTTATTTTGGAATTAGGTGTACATGAATTTCCATGTGAATCAGTCAAACATTTCTTGTGAACTCTGGTCTGGTCCACCTCAGAACTGAAATCTTATTTTACACTGAGATTGATGGTCATAAGACATGACTGTTCCAGCAAGCTTTCACATGAGAAGAAGTTGATTCCTTGTTCGCTCATCTCTGCTGTGTTGTGTTTTGTTTGCCAGTAAACTCTGTGCAAAATTCCCTGTCTGCACCCACTTGCTGTACAGACTTGTGTCAGTTTAAACCAACAAGTCTTTTAGGAGATTTCCCCATTTCTATTACCATAAGGTTCCATCATTTTCCAAAGCTTGTTACACACAGACCTCCTCTGCCTATGCCAGAAGGAACAGGACCATCTGCCTGAGTGACACCAAGATGTTGAGCCAAGATTGAGCGTTCAGCCAAGTTGAGTACGGGTGATTGAACTGCATTTTTTACAGTGACCACTGATTCTTGAAAGCCAAAGCCACACTGAAATAGTTTTGGGAATTTCAACCCAAATGTTCTGTGGTGAAAGAAATTTCTCGTATCTAAAAACGTTAGTCTGTTGTCAGTCAATGTAACAGATGCAATGTCTGCTGATTCTGCAATTTTCTCTGAACTGTGTTGCATTGTCTGGGACATCATAGCGTTTTTTTGCTGCTGTTGCAACCAACATGTGATTCTTGTCCTTCATTCCACAGCCAGGTGCATCTGCATTCTTTTTTATTATTCTCCTTTTTTCCTATTTTCACCATCTAAGTCCAATAATAAGCATAATGACAAAAATTACTGATGAGCTGTGACGTTTGACTTCTGACAAGTCGTCTACAACTTTTAAAAATCGCACAGCTCAAAAGGTGAAACAACTTGATTCAGACTCTGCATTTTCCTCTGTAGCTTTCTGGTTCTGGTAAATTTGGTGGGTCTCCACAGTGATCTGAAGAACCGAATTCAACTTGAATTCCTCTTGCACCTTAAAGTTATGTATTACAAACCGACAAAACAATTTATTTTAAAGTCTTACTCTAATATTCATGTTTAAATTGTTTGTTTTTTAGTTACTAAAATTCCCTGCTTCAATGATAAGATCAGAATGGATATTAGAACTGGAATTTTGTATGTTTTTGTATTTATTTTAGTTCAATAGCAACGAGTATAGATATTGCCTCATTAACAAATGTATGTGTTTATGTAGTTTATTGGTGATTAGCTTTATTTGATTTAAATTCAAGTGGGAGTGTTTAAGAAACATTCACAAGTCCTGTCATTTCAGTTTCATAGTACATGGCCCTCTCGGGAACATGGGGAAAAGATTTCCTTTTGTGTTCCCTCACAATACGGATACTGCAATATTTGATGGTCTATTTTGTATAGAGTCACAAATGTCAATTTAACATTTCAAATATATACACATTTAAAGAGCCTCTGTGAAACATGTTTATTATTAACTCTTTGGTGCAAAAAACTGACTGGAAATCAATTTATTCGGTGTATGTTTATGCCTGTTTGTGTACTGTGGAGATGAAACTGCACATGAAAACGCGCCTCTAAGCCATTCAGATTACCAACACAAATCATTTGACAATAAAAACTGTCAAATGATTACCCCTCAATAATAACTCAGAAATAGTCCAAAGAGTTTGGATATGTTTTTTTTTCCTTTTTGTCCTACTTACACAAAGTTTTTGTTTATATCATAGGTCTGTGCATTTCTATCCTAAAGAAAAAATATAGAAAACTTCAGATATTTCACAATGAGATATTAAGATACATGGAGAAATCTTACAAAAACCTTATATAATAGCAGAAAGTACAATGGCCATCGTAAGAAAGCCTTAGAGTATTCAGTTATGACAGATGAACTGATCAGTACATTATTGCGAATGAGCGCAAAACCTATTGCAAGGTGACACAAAAGGAAAAAAAAACCCTCCATGTCCCTTATGGGGCCCCATATTAGAGATCACTTAATGTAAAACATTTATAACTTTGATGACCTAATAGGTTTATTGTCTGTTAGTTGTCAATCACATAGCTTAACTGTGTTATAAAAATTACATTTCATGTAGCTCAACTTTACCACACAATACAATTTTAAGAGACAATAACTAAACATATGATTCAATCACTTTTTCACAATTATGTCTTCATGATCTCAAGTTTTCTAAGTGTTTATTTTTGTCATATATGGAAATATACACTGACGAAATAAAAATATTATATCCCATGAGGGCACTCTTAAAATTAATGGCCATACATCCAAGCCAGGATGTACAACACCTGGAGGTATGGAGTGATGAGTGTAGTTTGCCAAGCTATATAGATAAATGCTGGCTTTTCTCAGTGATACATTCTCATAAAAACCACTGAAGGTCAATATTTCGGCGTATAATGAAGCTACCTTAAGCTGGAGAAAATATGGCCAATGCTGTACGCAAAAGGGCAGCTCGTTAATCTAGTCACAGTGGGGGAGGAAACCAAAGTCAAGAACTTAAGCGCCTTTTCTCCGAGATGAGCATATGAGATAGAATATGTCAGCCCTTAAGGTCAGGTAGGTGCTTCATCCTGATGTATTTTGATAAGAACAGCCATCCTACAAATCCTGCAGAAATTATTTGAAACGGTCTTCTGACAAGATAATTTGCAGTGTTTTTCTACAGGGTAAGCGCTTGTGGGGTCCTGCATGGGAAAGGAGCACCAACCACTGTTGTTCCTGAATCTTTAGTTTTTTTTTCTTATATATATATATATGATATATATATATATATATATATATATATATATATATTATTATATATTTTTTTTTTTTTTTTTTTTTTTTTTTTTTTGCAAATTCTGTCAGTGACCTTTATGAAAACATCTTACTTCATGTCTCACCTAGAGGAGCTTAAAAGTGGGTCATGGTTAGCTTTTGGCACATGGGGTCACGAAGGAGAATCTTGATTGAAATTATAGCCACATTAAAAATACCATATGAAACTTTCTTTTCAACCACTCTTAATGCTGTTTATCTCCATCTCCATAAGAATCCATCTAATGTCATGGCTTCCTTCCAAACAAAGATGGAAGATGTTTTTCTAAGTGACTTTATAGAAAAACTTGTACATTTTCTGGTCCAGCAGCTTGCTTATGAAAGGACAGTGTGAGTCTATAGAGAAGTCAGGCCTCGGTATGTTAATGGCCAACACTTTTTTTCTCCCTTAGTAGCACACCACTGAAATGCCCTGGAGCAAGGCACTTAACCCCTTGCTTTGTACTGCTTTTCATCAACCACCAACAGAAGACTGATTGCTGTACAGGTCCCTGGTGTGAGAATACCTGTACAGTGAATTGGGATGTAGGTCATTGCAAAATACATTGTAAACATGCTGTCAAAATATTTCCCTGAGCAAATAAACATTAGAAATAACATAAATATAGTGCCGAATAGATCCTCTCCTTGCTGTCTGCGTGAGTATTCGTGTGCATGTGTGAATTCAGAAGGTGGTAAAAACAAAGTGAACTGTAACATTTACCACACAAGGCAGTGTGGAGTCTCTGCAGATTGCCTACATGGGAAGACTGATAAATTTACCGACACCACCAACATCCAAAAGAGCAGAATGCCCCCTATGATAACAAAGCTATTTACAAAATCTGGACTTAGAAAGTTAGAAAGAAAACAACAGCAACAAAACATTTTGCTCTAATGATTAGAGATATTTGTGCATTCTGTTTGATTCTCCTTGTGAACAAACTGAAGTTTGACTATATTACCTAAATCCTGGTCAAAATTGTACTATAGTAGGTTTGTTAGAAAAATAATATATAAAAGAAGCCTTTTAGTATAAGCCCACTACTAATTTTAATTTAATGTGATGTGTTAGAAAAAAAAAGGACATCTCTTGAACTTTTTCTTATTTATCTGACATGAGCTACAAGCCCCAATGTGCTTTAGTGGGAATTAAGGTGACATACCTTATTTACTCTAGATGAATTGTGGTAAGCCTTAAACAAAATGTTAGTTTTCTTTGTAAAATTTAGTTATTCATGCCAATTTTCCAAAAAGGCCAGATCTTCAGAGACCAAGAGAAAAAAATGCATGCAGTTACAGGCCATCTTAGTTATGTTATCAGCTTTAGGTGAACTCTCATATCTTGGTAGGTTCCACTTGTGTCACACTCTTTTTGTGTGTGTAAAAAGAACTGAGTAAAATTGTAACTAGTGTGTGTGTGTGTGTGTGTGTGTGTGTGTGTGTGTGTGTGTGTGTGTGGTGTGTGTGTGTGTGTGTGTGTGTGTAACTAACTCACTTACTGTGACAGGTTCAGCCGTGTACACAATTAATCTTTGGGTAAGCCCAGATTAATCGCAGGCAGGCCAGGTCCCCGCCCAGCCGCGCTGTACAGACGGTGCGCGCCCCCAGCACCTCGGCGTCTCATCACATTTTGCTAAGCAACAGGATTCCGCGTGCACGGACGCAGATTGAGCTGTCTTTCACTCCCCCACGGAGAGAGACACATATCCTCAGCCAGTCAGAAAACTGCCCTCCCAAACGACGTTACAAGTCGCCGTCTCCGGGCGGAACACAGTTGCAGCTTGATGGTGAGCATGCACTCTTGCAGAGCAAACTTACCAGTGTAATTAACTTTAAGCAGCCGAGAGACGCAGTTTGAATCGTTGAATACAGCAGATGGACATGTGTGTACTCTAGATGTCAGATTATCGTATAGTAAATCCCGGGCCCAGCGTTTTCAGAATGAACGCAGACAGACGCGTCGGATGAGTGTAATGCTACAGTAAGCTGTTGTTTAACTGTGTTCTTTTGGCTCCAGGCCTCAGCCAGTTTTTACGAATGCGGAGGCAGTTCAGGGTTAACTTTAACCAACTAAAAAGTCCTTTAAACCGTTACACTTTAAGGCTTACCTGCTCACGGAGGTAAAGACTCAGGAGGTGCATTATAGTCTAAACTTACCAATGGCCCATAACCCCTGAAGAGACTTGATGTGAATCAACAGGGAGTTTCTGAGTGAGGCATCCTCCTCCACACCGCTTCAGGCGATCGATAGTCAGACACTTTGTCTCAAGCAGTGTGGGATGCTAATGGAGCTCAGCATTAGGAAATGTTCAGGGGAAAAAAATGTCATGTTTGGTTTGAAGACCCATTTAACAGATTTGCACAAAACAACAAAGTTGAAATAAAAATAATCTATTTCTATTTTTTCTTTTTAAAAGTACATAAGGTGTTGGAATAATGTTTATACGTAATCAACCATAACATTAAAACTATATTCCTAATGTTTTTAAGGTACCAAAACAGTTCAGACAGGAATTTGTAGCTGAAATAAATCCAACATTCAGTTTATTTTGGAGACCGAGTCCACACTTCAAATTTGATACTGTGCTTCATTTTTGCTTTACCGTACATTGCATAATCCTGCTGAAAGCCGTCGGAAAATATTTTTCAAATAAAATGGTGTGCATGTCCTAAGAGAATGATCAGATTATTATAAGCAAGCAAAATGGTTAAAAAAGTTAAAGAACTACTCTTACTAACAGAGAACTCTAGTCCAGTGGTCCCCAACCGAGGACCTGCCAAGACTTGGCAACTTTGGTGAGGCCTGGGTGTGTGTGTGTGTGTGTGGGGGGGGTACATCAAAACTGATCTAAAGTCGGGCATATTCAACATTATCTAGGCCCAATTATCACAGCCTGTGGGGTTTTCCATGACCCAGCCTGTTGAATGTGACAGGTAGCCAATTAGAAAGTGCGGTGACGTAAGAACAGAGAGGAATCCCAGAGTCTGGTGGACACCGGAAGTGATATGTGTTAACGTTCATTACTATATGTAAAGTTATTTTTCATATACTTATTATATGTGATTATGTTTCTTCAGTTGAAAATGTTAACTACAAAAAAACAACTTGCCTTCAAATCATTCAAATAGAGCGGCTGCTCCCGCTGTCTTTTATCCAACAACTTTTCTTTTTGTTACGTCTTTTATGGCTTAAAATTTGAGTCCACAAACTATCACTACTGCTTCTAAATCGTCATCCATGTTTGATTTGGGGGTTTTATTGGATTTTCTTCTGGAATCAGGATGTTTATCAGTAGAATCGGTTCTTGTGGTGTGTTGCTCCTGCTGCGTGGCTGGACACACGAACCGACTGAACCCGTTGTACTTTTATTGGATCGTATTGTGTGTGGTCACAGAGGTTTGGAAAATCGTGCAGTATGAACCAGACCCAAAACTCACAAGCTCTTCTCTCGTCTAGACCACCGCCCTAACGCTCTTTGACGTAACGTTTACATATTCCTTCAAATTAAGATACAAATGCGCCACAAAAATTAACCTTTTACTTTTGTGAAAATTTTAACTCACGATAACAACTAATGGGAACCCTGAGCTTGTTTCTCTGCAAGGAGACCGCCCCATCTGGGAGTGATGAGAGACAATTACACCCGAAGTGTTGCTTATGCACAGGGTGCTTGGTTTCTATGTGGCAAAGCAGTTTGAAGGCTTCATTGCCTCATTAGCGAGCTGGTCACCATATGATGCAGAGCGGGCTTGGAATGTGGGAATAACCTACCGGGATAAATCCATTCTCCTGTCTCTTCTCTGGGCCTTTTTCCCTTTGCAAAGAAACCGTCCAAAAACATCTGCTCTGTTTCTCACTCATGTTGCTACTTGTGGGCTTAATGTTGGCGCGCAAGACGTAACAGAGAGAATCTGGTTAAAAGATTTTCAAAATAAGAGATCATCCAGACTCAAATAATACATAAAATGGAAATATTGATTTTTTTCTTAGAACTACTGTATTTTAAAGTCTATACTCTGAGCAATAAAAGAGCCAATGTAAGGATTTTTGAGTGGTGTGATAATAATGACAACATTTTATACTTTGTTGACTTTTAGCTTTATGAAAGCTGATGCAATTATTTTATTCTAGGTATTAGGTGCTACCAAATGTAGTCAGTGCAAGTGATGCACACCGCTGCTCAGACCTGTCTGATCACTGTCATAGCACACTCAATACAGAGCACTACCGTAAAGATTTACCAATTATGCACGTTGAAGATTTTTAGGCAGATAAAGAAAGTAACTTCGGTAGTAATGCAGGAAAACTTTTAATTTATGCATTGACCTGTCCACTCTACATGTAATAACTCTCTGGTGTGCAGGTGTGATCCATACCCTTAATCTTGATATTCACGACCATGTTTCTTTTCCCCTTAGTGAGCCTCTTTTGGCTTTCTGTAGCAAATAGTAAATTGTAGTATGCCAGTGCAAGTGCTATACACAAACAACAGCACACAACTTTACCTTACTGTGGTTCTCCTTCAGAGCACTGCATAAATGGGAAACTCTACAATATACTACTGGGGTTAGTGACTGATAAAGGTACTGCCTCAAAGAAAAAAGAGAGCAGGCAACAGAGGTGAAGTTACGCTGCTGTTGTTGGCTCTGGGCTAATTTAACCCATGGTTAAACATTATTTGAGGTATTATGTACCTGAAACATCCTGCATTCAGAGCACTTTGCAATGTTCCTTGGGGTGATAGAGAACAAAGAGCAAAACAAAGGGATTCTGGGAGAGCAGACATGTTAACTGTAGCTAGTTATGCACTTTGCTGAAATCTGAGATAGAAGCAGGTTTTTCAAGCGCTTCAAGCGTTGCTCCATTTGAAGCAAGAAAATCAATGTCTGTCTCTGTTTTTGGAGGTTTCAAGGCGTGGAGGCTCATCAGTGTTATTACGGATTAGCGGGGATCCACAGAGCTACCCTGGGAGCACGAGTGATGAGTCCAGCAGTGCGCTGCGGCCAGCAGCATGCTGGTGTTTTGCTAATCAGTCCTTCAGTGGCTCTGCAATGACATCAGAAGCTCTGCGTCGTCTCAGGGACATCATGCTGCTAATAGCACATAGAAAATTAAACTGACTGCTGCAGCTTTGAAGCTTACCTGCAAGGAGTCAGAGTGAATATGCTTTGCATTATCAAGTGAGGATCCTTTTTTTTGATTGCTCATTGCACATCTAGGAAGAGGTTTTCATTAGTTAATATGCTCAGAAGCAGATGGTCTGACATGTCTAATGATGACATTTGATCTTTTCTGCCTTACTGTTGTACGTATTTTACTGTGAAGTGGGATGTAAAACAGAAGAAAGGGCTCTATGCCAACTTCTTTAAAAAGTCTTTTATTTGCAATGAGACTTTCTTGAGTAAGATGAGATTCATAAAATATTTATATTTATTTCTACATGAGACTTTTTTTCATGATGATGGCAAATGGTTCTCTAAGAACAATTCTCAAAACAGTACCGTGTGCTTCAGTTGGTTGCAATTGTTTCAAAGACATATTTTGCAGCTTTATCAATTTCACTAGAATACCTTTTTTTAAATGGCACAGCAATTGCCATTTAAACGGTCATAACAGAAAAGCTTCACATTTTGAAAGTTTTAATTTGACATTATATTCTACTTTCTCCAACAAGCAGTGTTGGATAAAAGGTGAAAATCTCTGAGAACTCACCCTTCGTTCCATAGCAGGAAAACATAACATAGTGCATTATTTGCCACTGAAAACACTACCAGGCTCCACTCACTGCAGCTGTCAGGTTGTAAGAAGTTCTGAATGAAGCTGACGATAATGAGAAATTACCATATGCAAGGAGGATTGCACTATTTATCTCAGCGATGTTTACCTCAACTTACACCTGTGTGTCCCAATTTTGCATAAGTGCCATTGTGGTGTAACTAGCATCTGTGTCTCACTCACTTGGCCCTATGTTCATCACTGTCTCTGTGCAGTGCACTAACTGCTTAATGAGCAAATCTTTTACTACTTCTTAAGAAAAATGAAAACACAATAGCTTGTACTTTTACAATGTTTTTAACAGGTGGTAAGTCAGCAAAATGGTTTTAGAAATGGGACAGATTTTGATTCATTCAATGCATTATAATTTGTACATGGCAACGTAATGGTACCTGTAGCTCTGCAGAGGTTTATTTATTTCTTTATATTACGTTGTTATAGTCATGTATTTAATATTTAGCTTTTGTTACTCAGTGAATAACTCTGTTCATAAAATTGCCTTAACTAAAAAATATTCACATTTAAGAAGCCAAGCTAATCCCTTTTTGCTACAAAGAGACTTTAAGTTATGAAAAAATATGCTGAATAATGTTTTTGATCATGTTTTCCCTTTGAAGTGGTATTATAGCTGTTGCATCTTATTTAATC
The DNA here is from genome assembly GCF_027474105.1 of Poeciliopsis prolifica. Classification (NCBI taxonomy): domain Eukaryota; kingdom Metazoa; phylum Chordata; class Actinopteri; order Cyprinodontiformes; family Poeciliidae; genus Poeciliopsis; species Poeciliopsis prolifica. Next base: position 7,380,449 of record NW_026562380.1, read on the forward strand.
TCATGTAACAGACAGAGACTGAAACACAATCCGCCAGTTTGATGTGATAATTTGTTGAATCCTCGTTGTGTCTCTTAGTTATCAGCCAACTGAGAATATACACAACACTCCCTTGATCTATTCCTCTCTGTGCACCCATGTGATTCGCATGGCAATTTTAAGGTTAAACTGCCATATATGGATAGAAGTAGTAGCGCACTTTCTGCAGAAATTAATTCACTCCATGTTGCATAACTCTTTTTCTGACCTCTGACCCCTATTACAAATAAACTGTAGTACTTTTGTTTGTAGCCCTCAGTTTAATCCTTATTGGTCAACAGCCTTGAGGTACTTAAATATCCATGCTTCATGTATTTAAGTGCTTTTTATTCATTTAGATGTAAGGCAATTAGAATAATACCGGAGAATTACAGTACGCGATTCAAATAGATGAATTCAGTAAACTCTAAGATAGAATAATGTGCTTCAGGTTCTAAATTGAATTCAGGATCTAAATGGCATTCATTATTCAAAATAATTGTGGTTTTAACAGCACTCTAAGTATTTCACTTCATAGTAAAGGCAGGTAAAACTAATTCACAGCTGGGTGTAAGAAACTATTCTGCGTGTGCGGGTTCTTTCTGGGTCCTTCTTTCTCACGCAGTCCAAAAACATGACTGTTGGGTTAACTTGTCTCTGTAGAGCTAGAAAGAAAAGAGATAAATTAAATTATTGGCAACAATATTTTAGATTTTGAGGTGGCAGCATTTATCTGTCTGTAGGTAGAGCAAATGAAGCTAATGATTATTCCAGTATATCCCTGTATATTTATTAAAAATAAAACAAGTACTGACTCAACTCTTTGCTTATTTGTACCTGTTTCATATACAGGTACAAATATGCAGGTACAGTGTGTTTCTTTTGTTAGTGAAGTATCATGGAAAATTTATGTATAATAAGAATTAGCTTTGTGAATATAAATTTTTTTAATGCAATTCTTATCACTGTTTGGGGCCATTTATTGACCACTCAGGAAATCAAAATAACTAGGGAACTCGTTTTGGTAGATGCTATTTATTTGAGTCAGATTGAACCACATTTGCTTATAGTAGTTTTATGCCATATAGACAATATGGACAATATAAACAATAAAAAATGACCGTGAAAGTGAATGCAAACTCTCCCCAAGGTGGGTGCGAATAGATGGATGGTTGCTATGAAACATCTTGTCAGAACATTAGTATGAAAGAAAAAAAGAAACAGAAAAAAATGAAGCAGTGGAGGAAAACAAATGGCCTGCAACCATAAGAATGTTTTGCTCTTTTCTTTTGTAATTGCATTAATGACAGTTTATTTTGCTTCATTTTATTTTTTTCAGAGATAGTTCTGATTCATTAACATCAAAAAGAGAAGTTCATAAAATGAACCGTGAAAATGCTTTCAGCTGATGTTGGGGATATTCAGTGGTAGCATGCATTTCTTTTTGTGGGTGGCAATGATGTGCAGAACTCCTCAACATGTCCCTTTGGGGCTTGGCAAGCCACACAGTAGGATTTTGGAGCTTTTCTGTAGCTACCAGAAGCCTGCAGATAGGGACACAAACAGGGGTTGTAGCACTGAACAAAATGAGTAAAGTTACTATTCCTTAAAAAGGGAACATTACAGTACAGTGTTCATCTGAGGAAATAAAGCTCTAAAATTTTATCTTCGCCAATGAGACATTTCATATTAAATAAATTATCTTGAAAGCTGTCTTAAAGAAGTTATATTAAAATTTAGACAACTATATTGCAGTTTGATCTTGAGTCACTTCTTATAATAAATATCCCTCTAGCAAAAAACCAATTACACATCTTTTGGGCATATTAGAAATAGATAATTTGATTTTTTTTTCTTCCTCTTAGAAATCAGGTGCAGCATTCTGATTTGCTCAGTGAAACACAATAGTCAACCTCATCTCATATAAATGACGTTCTCTAAATCCCCTCTGAGCTCTAATGACAATACATGCAATCTCATTCAGTTTATCACTCCTCCCGTCTATTGATATTGGTGTTCCATATTCAGCGTGTCATTACTTATCACTATGCAGTTATTCATATCGCCCTTTGTGACCTGATCAAGGGGCAGAGTTTGTCTTGCAGTGAGCCTTTCTTACGTTGTTGTTTTTATCTGGAGCGCTCTGAAAAGGGCCTGAGGGAGAAAGACAATGCTGTCTGTTTTAACTCATCTCACTGCCCAACACTGAGGTATCAGACACCGGCAGAGGAGAGAGAATATTTTATCTGACACTGTCACTTGCTGTAGAAACCTCAGGGAGCCTGAGACTGCTGTGACACACTTGGTGGTCAGCAGCAGTGCATATGATTATGACAACTCCAGCAAGACAAACTGATAATGCAAGTCTGGTATTACAGTAGAGCTAAATCTTCAAATTACGTTCACTGTCAGTTGTTTTGCAATGTTTGAAAGATGTACGTTTTTAAGAAATTCATATTCTTTGTTTTTCCCAGGTTGCTTCCGATACTGTGAATTTGAAGCATGTGTAACAAAGAACCATATAACACACAACGGAATACGTTTACGTCATTCATTAACCTGATGAAGTTGTTGCTAATGTTTCAAGACTGATTGGGCGTTAATTGCTACGGAGTGGAAAGATGTGGGCGTTGCTGTTCCACTTGATTGCCGTTTTTGTGGCCGTCCACATTACCAAGTGCCAAACAGTTTGCAAGAAACAAGCGCCGCTTGAGTGGTACCTTAAGAAACACACAATCCAGCTGAATTGGACTTTAATCGGAAACATCTGCGAGAATGACTTGGAATGCTGGGGCTCCCAGGGGAAGCACCAAGTGAGCAAGCAGCCTTTTAGCTTCCCACAGATATGCCCACTTCAGCTACAACATGGAGACAAACTGCTCATGTCTGCTGATGAAACTCTCAAGACGTATGGCATCAGGATCTTCAACGTGTCAAGAGAGGACTTTGAAAGCTGCACTACAAATGCAGAGTTGAAGAATCAGTCTGTGTTCCCTCACAATACAAATGAAAGTGAGCATGTTGAGGCCAAGTGGATTACCCCAGGTCATCATTACTTTATTGCACTTCACGAAGGGGATTCGCAGTTATGCAAGCTTGGTTTAAGGCTTAATGTTTCTGTTAAAACACAGCTCTGCCGGGCCTCTCCTCTTCTGAGACTTTGTTCAGGGAATGGAGTTTGCTGGACAGATTTCTATGAAGGCGCGTACCAATGCCGATGCAACCACCGCTACTTTGGGAGGTTCTGTGAAAGGTTCGACGCATGTTTGGATAACCCCTGTCAAAACAAAGGAATTTGCTTGAGCAATGGGTCCACAGATCCAAACAACAGAACCTACAAATGCTTATGCCCACCACACTTTACAGGTAGGGATAAACATGCGAATCTTCCTGTTGACCTTTTTAATTATTGTATTTTAAGTTTGTGTTGAACAGTGGTGTCTGCAAAAATACCTAATGTGAAGTTTACTTTTTAATTGTCCAATGCATTATCTCATCAAAGTAATTAATTTATTTTTTTATATGACTGTTTCTGGTCAAGAGTACAGTATTTATGCATTTATTATCAGTTTAAAAGACAAATAATAATTTTATTGATGAATTTTGTATAATGATGGTTTATTTACACTAAATCCCAACATTTATACAGTGCTATGCAAAAATATTAATATCCCTTGAACTTTTCACTTTGTATAACATGAAAAACATGAACTTCTAAATATTTCATTCCAATTTTATGTTTTAGACAAAGTAGTGCATACTTATGAAATAAAAGGAATCTGATTCCTGGTCCTAAAAACATTTTTTTAAGAAAATATAAAAATGTAGCATGCATATTCACTTTTACTATAATATTTCTAAATAACATACAATCCTAACAATTCACTTTATTAGGAAATAGACTCAACTTTTTTGGATCATTGTCTTTAGGATTTTGGTTTTGTTTGGTCCAGTGAATAGTTTTACTATTCACTGTACTTAGCTATTGCCTTTATTTACATTTTATTTTGAAAGAGAGATTTTTAGACAGGACCTCTCCCTCCACAAATTGGTAGACAATTGTAACTTGGGCATTTATAAGTAGCACAAAATTGCTACAATTTTGTGGTTTTTCATAGTCATAGACCCACAAGACTGACAAAAGCAGATCTTCACAGAATTGCAGATATTAGAGCAATAATGTAGCTTGAACGCTCACATTTTGAGACTTCAAACTTTATCTAGTTCAGGCATAAGTGGTTGCTTAAATGGGAGTCACATTGAGTGCTCCTTTAAATAAAGAAAACTATTTAATGTTTCATATGGCACAATTTTTCATCTACTCAACTCATGTTTACATTGAACCTTTCATCAATGTCACCTGACTACACTCCATCTTTAATTAATCTTAGCATGCCATTTGATAACCACACAGCATGTGCAAGAATAAATCTTAAGTCATGCATCCTGGGTTTTATTCTTTATTATACAGCCTAATTGTGACTTGTGTTATTCCTGATTGGATCTTATAGATTTTACTTTGGCAACATTTTCTATGGTTTTACTGGTATGAAAAATACAAACTACACTGTCTATATATCAATTTGCAAAAAGCAACAAAAATACTCCAGTGACACTTTATTTCAAGTATAATAACTGATATGACACTGTCACATCACTTTATGAACATGAAGTAGTCTTCATGAATGTTTATAACTCTTGTCATGAAGTGTCATTCTGTAAATAATGACACTATTAATAAAAAGTTGCACTAAAGGTTGCATTAAAAGTAAATTAAAAGTGTAAACGTTGAAATTATTTACTGAATGACATTTCATGATAACTGTCATACATTCATAAAGACTCCTTCGTATTCATAACAGGTGTTATGCCATGTTTGACAGTGCCATGTCAGCCTTATGCACATCCCTTCAAATAAAGTGTTACCAAAACTATCTGAGAGTTTTTTTAATATTGCCCTTCCACTTTAAGATTATATACTACTTTGTGTTATTTATCATATTTAATTCCCCAATAATCTTCATTAAAGTCTGTGGCTGAAAAAAACTACTCAACAGGTATGAATACTTTTGCAAGTTATTTATTTCTTTTTAACATGATAAAAGTATAAAATCTCACATGAGCAGGGAAAGCGAAAGACATATTTTTGTACTACAATAATCTTAATGTATGTAATATTTAATCTATTGCAAGATTATATGTAATGTTAATAAAATTATGACCTATACTTTTATAAGTAACATTCAGAACATCTATAGTAAATTATAAGAATATGACATATCTCTCTTGCTTACAAACAAACCTTATTTGCTCAATGTTTCTCTGTAAATGAAAGCTTGTGTGGTGTTTTCTTTTACAGGTGTAAACTGCTCTGAAATCGTTGGAGAAGCAAACTGTCAGACAGTTTGTGAAGATGGGACATGCATCCAACTGTCACCAGCTACCTTCAAATGCATTTGTGCATTTGGATTTCCAGGTAACAGGCTTTATTTTCTACTTAAATTTGGCACTCTACAGATGCACTGAAACTCCAAGGAAATATTTTTTGACATGATAGAGAAACTTAATTAATGACCTCTCAGTCACTTTTTTAAAAATATTTCACAACACAAACATTTCACTTTTATCAAAATGAAAAAGAAAAATGTGATGGCTAATAACTACCCAGGTTAACAAATTGCAAAGACACTAATGTTTCTTCATGGGCTGTGAGCTTGTGATAACTGGCATCACAAAATATGAAGCAGCCTTGTCAAATCAAACAACTGATGTTGCAACCAGTAATATTCTACTGATGAGTCCTAAGACTGAGCATGTCTCAGTTAATAAAACAAATGTTTACGGCTTTCAGTTTAAATGTAATTTACAATGTATTGCTTCTACTGAACTTGAGATATCAGTTTAATTATTACTGAGTGAAAAGCCAAAAGAGGTATTGAACCAAAAATTAATGCTTTGTTTTTGCCCCATTAGCACAACTCGCAAAGATTGACAATTAGAGCTTACTAATCTTTCTGTAGTTACTCTTAAAGGGCAGTGCAAAAACTGGTGACAAATTTAGTTTATTTCGCTTTACTGTGGTAATGTAAGTGCTAATTTATGCTAATTCTCCTTCCCTATAAAACATTTATAAAGGCCAAACTGCTATGATGTTGTCATTTTAAGAAAGTACTGGATGCTCATGTATAAAAATTTGATGGCAGTAATGTTCTTCTGGCCTCATAAATTTAAGATTATTACTCCTTTAGTCATAATGTAGTTTAATCTACCATAGCAAAGCACAGTTGGGTTAATGGATATCACAAATACTTGAGCTACAAGACATGTATACTCTTCAGACTGCCCAGAATATCAAAAACATGAGATAAAAGTAAATGCGATGGACCCTCTGGAGTAAGGCCCTCCAGGTGGCTCCTTACATTGATTCATTGTTTCCTTTGCTGCACACTTTGCCTTGGCAGCACTTTTGAGATGTCATAGTTTTGCCTTTTGAGTCCAACCCATGCTTTCAGCTTATTATTTCAGAAATGCGGTTTCAAGGTTGCTTGGAGTACTTGCTGGCATTTTTTCATACAAGAGCTGATTATGGCTGTACTGCAGAGTGAGAGTGTTGTCTTTTTTATCATATTTTTTTTCTTTTTCTTTTTTTATACAATTGTCATGAGCCAATTGCTTCTCTGTCTATCAGAGTTGACTTAAAGGGTGGGTGGAGCATAGGTGAAGGATGAACATTTGGCTGTGTAACTGAATGGCTTTGTCTAAATGATCAAAAACAAGTTAAAAGAGAAATAATCTTGAATGTAGTTTCCGAGAGCCACATAGAAAATGTAGGTTACATGAATAATGTATTTGAAGCTGAATTTTAGAACAACTCTGTTTTATGAGAGATCATTAGTTAATTTCACATCTCTGAAAAGGAATGTCATCATCTTCTACATTCTGCATGTTGGATTCTTGCCAAACAGAATCCTTAAAGATAATGGAATAGTTTTATGTCATAAAAAGTTTTATTTGGGTACTTATACTGTAAGAATGAGTAAGCAGATATGAAATTTGTATTACAAACTCTGTTTATCTACAGAAAAATTTGTTTAATCTTTCTTTTTATTTTATTTATTGAAAATTAGAAGGTCAGATAAAAATAGCAAGATACGTTTATTTGGTGGGTACAATTTATATATAGTCATTTTGAATTCTTTAAAGGGACATAGAAACTTAAAAGCAAAAAAACAAAAAGTGAAACTAGATAGAAAAAATCTAGACACCTATCCCCTGTCTAGGTCCAGAACATCCACCAGTAAAATTGTGTGTTAGCTCTCGCTGCCTCAAAGATTCTTCTAGGAAGCCAGTGAAACATCTTTACATAAATCTGAGCTTATGATAATAAAGATGTGAACCAGACTTTCTGTGCTATCTTTTTCATTCTTTACAGCTGATTTCTAATTCTTAAAATATTTGCTTCTGTGAAGCTTTATGTGTTGCTTATATGTTGACCTGTTCCAGTCAATTATATTATAAAAGTATCTGTCAATAAATATAATATTAATCAAGACTTTTATTTATTTATTTTTACATTTCTCTGTAAGAAATTAATTTCCTACCTCTATATGTTTAGCTATTTATACCTCAATATATTTCCCTATTGGTTAGCCAAATAATGTATGATTTATTATATTAAGGGTGTTTGTCTCTGTTAAATGTTGCTGAGTGTGCAACATTTTACACTGCTACAATCCCCTACCCTCTTTGCAGTTGGAGACATAAATGGTAATACTTCCTTTATTTTGCCACAAAGATATATAATTGAAGATACTAAAAAGAGTACATTTGAGAAGGTTAGGACATCTGGAACGCAATGGAATCAATATGCAGCAGGACAGACTAGTTTTAAAAACTATAGAGTGTGTAAATCACTTTTTGTAATTCTAGTGGTAAAGTTAATCAAATAATTTACTTGTCAAAATTAAATGTATTTATTCAAGCTTCTTTTCACTTGACGATTGTTATCAGATGTGCTTTAATTGATGGTGTTGTCTTTAGTAAACCGTATCACTGAATGTGTTTACATCGTCATTGTATCCCGCTGTCCTGTCAGCTTCTTGGGAGTTCTGCGAAGCTTGTGCTTCCTCCGCCTCTGTTGCTCTTGGCTCATTAATCAACTGAAATTTAGTGGCTGCTCCATTCCTGGCTGCCCTCACAGGCCAAAGTCTATGTGCACAGAATAATGAGTTAAACTCATGGGATGTTTCAAATAAGATTTTCTTTTGATTTGTCTTTCCTTAGCACTACCTCCAGAGTATTTGTTCCAAGGTATTACCAGATTTATAGGGCCATAATCATTAAGCAGTAATTATCGTGTTGTGAGTAATATTAAATTGAGACCGTATCAATTTGCACAATGTATGTAATTATTACCCTTATTAAACTTTTCAATTAGAGAGTCACTGTATATGTATGTGAAGGAGACAGTTTACAAAAGCTCTATAATATTTGGACAGAAATAGTAAGACAAATGCATATGCATAGGATGAAAAGTGTGGAAAAAAAAGAACTATTAGACAACTCGTTAGATAATAATTGTGTTATTATGTTTCTTATGTAAAAGTGACGCGTAGAAATATTTGATGTTATTAGAACCAGTTCTGGAAACTTGTAAAAAGGAGGTGATGCAAAAGCAAAGCCTGAAGTTGTGTACATTAAGATTGATGCCCACAGAGGAGGCTGCGAGGAGCCTCTGGGACATGAGCACTTGTATCAGCAGTGGGATTAAAGCAAATCTGCAAAGAAAGAGTCACTGCAAAGATAAATGTGCAGGCACCATGTGAAGAGCACAAAAAAAAAATGAAAACCCTCACGTGGGAATAACATAAAATTTTATTCACCTTGAACCTACAGTGAATTTAGTCTAATTTTATCTTTTGCACACAACATCACTGTCAATTTCCTTGCATCTGGTTAAGCTGCTGTGTTTGGAAATGGTATGACTTCGGAGTTATTAAGAAAAATACGGGGTACAGCATAAGATGAGCTGCAGAACTAGCTGGAATACATTTAAAAGCCTTAAGAGTACTAAATGTAATAATAATGATGAACAGAATTACAATTCTAATAATGATGAAAGTTAATCCAAAAGTAATAAAACAAATGTTCTTCCATTTGATCAAATCTTTAATTGTATAATATTTTTCCCTTTCGTATTGCTTTTGCTATCTTGCTTTTCTTGAGCCTCGTGCACATCTTTACTTGGATTCTTGGTCTGGCACTCAAGTCTTGATAACAGTTTTTACCTCATATAATGAAGAGTGAGAGGAAGCAGGTATATAACCTATGGGCGGTAGCTGCTGGTACATGAACATCTCAACAATTAAATTCTCCATTAAATAATTGTGGATTATTTTAGAATAAAATAAACACATAGTGAAGAAGTAAAGAAGAAGACATGTGCTATTTAGATACCTCCTAAGTAACTACCTCAACAAAGTCAAAAAGTGCTTTGTTTTTTGAGATTTTTTTCATTGAGAAAAATATTTTATGAGGTTTTAATCTCCTATTATTTTTCCTAGGACATAAGTGTCTTAGGAAAGGAGTAAATATTACATTTGATCAACTTTCTAAATAATGACAGCTGCCTTAAGCAGTTTTTTGCTTGCTTAAAATAACATAATTGTTTATAAAAATGAATAGATTTAAAGATAATTGTTTTATGTCCATGTGGTGATTAAGACCTGAAGACAAATGCCAAGGGTTTAAAATCTGATGCTATTTAAATTTGAAGAGAAGAATTGAGACTTAAGACGTGACTTAGGATGCAGGACTTGAGACTTGACTTGAGACTTGTGAGAAAGAACATAGGGAAAACATTCAATTTCAAACCGAACGTCCCCAACTAGAATAAAATCCGTGTCAATGAGATGTACAACAGCTGCCCAAAAAGCATCCCAGAATGAGAGATTGAGACAAAATGAAATACAAACATCTTTCTGAAGCATAACTGGGTTTGTTGGGATGTTATACATATAAAACTTAAAATCTTGATTGACACAAGTTTTTGGCTTCACAGCTCTGCAGAGAGTCTAATACGACCCAATGAATGAAGAAACATTCCTAAAGCAAAGTGCTTAAGACATATAAGAATTTGTTGAAACACTATTTCAACAAGTTGAGAACTCATTAGTAGAACAAGTTTCAGAATGAAAGCTTTTGGACAGATTTTGTGTAAATTATGTAATTCTCAATTATTTATAAGTACACTAAGGGAAAACATTCAACAGCAAAATAATATAAGCTGATGACAGTGCTAAACATATTAGAGTTACATAAAGTCCCCCTGGGAAAGAAAACTAAAAGCATCTAACAGCTAAATTTATTAAATAAATTTGCACTTTTTAGAGAAAGAATTTAAGCCCATTTTATTTTTATTCTGAGGTCTAAAGCAATTACTCCAATTAGCCAAATTCAAAACAATTATTTAGGATGTTAATTCTGCCAAAAATATGTTGTGTCAATTGACATTTTTAACTACTTCAGATGTATTTCTGAACAGTATCAGATTTTTATTTGTTAAATCACTAAGAGGCTTTCCAATACACTCAATATAACATGTTGTCATTACAGGCCTGTTGACCAAGACTGAAAATTAGATACTGTTATAAAACTTTGAATTAGTAATGCAGCTCCTCCTCGAGGTTGCAGAGTTAATGCAGCTCCTCAACGAGGTTGCAGAGTTAAAATATAAAGCATACTGTTGCATGTAAATCGATAATTTATCCTACTACAACAACTATGATGCCATCTTTACACAAATTAAATAAGCTAGATATTTATTTGCATATCTCACTTCATTTTGAGGTGAATCATACAGTACAACTCAAAACAAAGATTTTGTGGGAGCCTGGACAAAATTAAACTGAATCTTATTATAATGCTGTGACAGGATCTTGAACATGCCATTTACATGTTAAGTCCTTTGGACTAAAACAATTCTGTAAAGAACAATGAGTCAGATTCTGCTATATTGATGTCAAAAACCCATTGCAAGTTATACCAAATGTTTGATGGTAATTCCTTTATAAGGCTTTTTACATCGTTGTTTCTTTACATTAATAGCCTGAATGAACTTGCACTAATATTTTATTCCTGACTTTGCAGGCCCTCCCTGTGAGAAGAGGAAAGCCCAGTGTGATCCGAACCCATGCAGAAATTACACTGTATGTCAGAGACCCATAAAGAATTGGTTTGTCATTTTCCAGAGTCTGGAGTTGTTTTCAACTGTTTGCCATATTCATGTCTAAAGAAACCAAACTGTAATGCAGTTGAGCATATGAAGAGTGTATTATCTCTGTTTGCTTTATCTCAGTGGGGCATAAACAAAAATGACATATGAAAATTAATAGTCTCCCAAAACAAGATCAAATGGTTTTCTTCTAAAGTCTCCCACAGCAATTAATATTTCTTGCAGAGGATGAGCAAAGGGGAGGAGTGTCTGCTTTCTCTTGCATTTTGATTAAATGACCCTGCACATATTTAAGTGCCAGTGTGAAATGGCTCTCATCAAAGGCTTTTTGTAATTGGATGCCTTATGCAATTTTCACCTTTCACTGGAAATGTTATTGTGGCAATGCATTTTGCAAGGGCCGTAATGTTTCAAATGCTCTTGAAGATCCTCTGGGGGAAACACAGTTGCAGTCTAATTGTCTGTTTGTAACCTTTGTTTTCTTTTACACTCTGTGAAGTGCACTACCAGCTTTTACAACTCTTTTTTACAACAACTGAGTAGGACACAATATGACATTTACAAGACTGGTTGTTCTGTTTTTCCTGATGTTTAACATCAATATTTTTTAAAATAAAATATCAGTTTATCACTTTAGAAAAATATTTTTTAAGACTTATGGCTTAAATAAATTTTTGTAAATGTTTTAGATCTTCAAAAAATACTCAACATCATTTCATAACTCATAAGTAATTTATTTACTACTTTTTGTGTAATGTAATGTTGTTGGGGTTTTAAAATAAATGTTTGGATAAGGCAAACAAATTGACTGTGGTTAATAGAAGTATTCCCATAACAGATTTATCTTTGTTCTTCAAACCAGGCCATTTTGATAAATACTATCTGCCCTCCCTCCTTTGTACAGAAACTCTCTGAACCAGAAAAATAATACCCTGAATAAGTTGTAATGCTATTTTTACAGGTGCCATTCATAAATCTGTGAACAATTCCACTTTACAGTTTTTCAGTGTGGTAATTCCCATCTATAGTCTAATATCTGTCAGCAATGAGCTATTTAACTAAGTACTTTGTAGTAATTTGCTTATTTATGACAAACAAGCTTCTGCAATTTAAATGTGAATGAAGATGTATTTAAGACATTACTCCCCTTGGGATGTGGCTTGAAATTAAAGTGAATTCAAATGCATACATTATAATCTTCTGCGTTTTGTTTTCGATCTTCATTTTGCACACTGTGTTAATATTTTTAAGGGATAGACATTCGAGGTTGAGTAAGACACCATTTATCACTCTACTTTTTTTTTTTATTAATAAAACTCTACAATGTAGGAATGTAGATGTACCTCTCTACTTTTAACACTGAGCTTACAGGTGACCTTGTTTTGTTGTGTGCTACATGCAGGGCTCCGAATGTGCTTGTGCAGATGGTACTTTGGTCCCAGAATGCAGAAGGCAGCAGAGCATGTGCAGCCCATCGCCATGCCTGAACAATGGTACCTTTGTGTCTAGGGGAAAGGATTACTTCTGCAGGTAAAACACAGAGTGGTGTCTAATGGGGTCACTCTCAGAGGCCCTGTACATACATGGCATTAACATGCATTCTGAGTGATCGAAACACTTGTGGACATTTAACTTCAAGCATGAATGCTCGTGAGATGCACAATGAGCACACAGTCCTCTTATATGGCTCAGACCACTAGCGTAGGGTGTTATATATAGATTCAGGTAGCATTTAATGCTTACAAATATACACTAGGGTAAGATGATGGTGCAGCTTACTCAATAACAAGCACAAGTAGAAGCACTGTAACTAATCATTAGTCTGCCTGTACTTAAACATATTTTCTGGTTTTCTACCACCTGTTTGTTAAAACCAAAGAGCTAATAATAATATGTTATTACTGCCTTCCAGTGCCACATTTAACAAAGCCCATAAACCATTTAGAAATATTTTATTTTACTGATAATGCTTACGGTCAACAATATGCACTTTGTTTTGACTCTTATTGGAATGACTTCATAGGAATTTTAGTTCAGTTTTGGTGATAAACGAGAACTCTGGTGAAGGACCTGAAATAAATTCAAGCTTCAGTGCATTTAAAAATTGTAAGCTGAAAATCTGCTTAAAATCATATGTACAAACATTTTAAAGATTCAGGTACTATGAAAATATAAATGAATCACATTGAGGGCTTGTATACTTAGCATTAAAATATTCTGTAGGGTAGTGGTAACTTTGCATGGAGTTTACTAAAAGAAAAAAAACTTTCCTTCAACTACACTAACATTTTCATTTACTTCAAACATGCTAAGCTATTCGCCTGACATTGACATATTTGTTCTGTTTCATCTGTTGAAGTTTAAATTTTAAAAGCATTTTCACTCATGCTTTCAGAGACTATAAGCTTTTGCTAGATTATTCTTTCCTTAATTCCCTTCAACCTATTTCTACTGTGGACTAAAGCTGCAGTTTCTATTTCCATCTGTCTTTTTTATACAAAATGAGACACCTTCAGAAAACTCAAAATGAAATAGCTTTTGGAAGTCACATTGACAAAGTTCCCAGTCTTATTTAGTTCAATGCATTTTACTTGTGCAGCTTGTACAGACTGTGAAAGTGTATTGTTATACTGCATCTCTGGAATAATATTTGATTATAACTGCTATCACTCATGAGATAAACAAGAATCAAAATACGGTATGAAAACTTTGTGGGTCGTTTGTCACATTGGTACATTTGTCACATTAGACTGTACAGTCAGTAAGAACAGAAGATCTATGTGGGTAAAATCTGGTATGTATAATGAACGTTCATTTGTTCTTGTATAATACCTCCACCCATATGACAGCCCAAGTCGATCAAATTGGAAGAAAATTGTGTACGCACTGCTCCAATCAGCTCCAACTTACGATAACTGCCTGTGGAATACACAATTTTAACCGCATGTGTCTCACTAAAACAGCAGTAACATGTGGCTTGTTAGTGCTTTGGTTCTGGGTGAATTGACTTTTGACGAAACTGACCCCCTCTCAATAGATGCCTGAGTGGTTTTTCTGGGAAGAACTGTGAAGGAGTAATTGACTACTGCAGGCTGCTCAATATCAACTGCCTAAATGAGGGATTGTGTTTGAGCATAATTGGTGGATATCAGGTGGGTAATTCAATGTCTCCATCCTAATGAAATATTATAAAGCCTATGAAATGTGACTCAGGCTTCATCTTAATAAGGATTTGGATACAGGGTTAAGTTTTCCTTAGGTGTAGCACTGTTTACGGTATAAATGTTTTGATATTGAGACAAGAAAATGACAAAAAGAAACATATAAGAAAATATTGTATTTTTTTTATTATTTTACTTTCTTCTGTGTAAGAATCAGACAAAAATAGAAACATCAGTATGAATTGACTTGCATCAGAATTAGTTTTTACTTTGTCCGACACAGTATAGCAGGGGTAGTTGAGTTTATTTAGTTTTTAGAAGCCTTTGCATTTTTCTGTCTATTGCTTTTTTAATAGAAAAGTCTATTTATTAGTAATTAAAGAAGCAAGTAGACTATTAGAGCATCACTGATAGAAAGTCCACAGACAGCAGTAATCTAATTCCAACCCATTAATCACTTTGAGTATATGGAAACCTTTTTCATACAGTCAGATTCCAATCTAATTTTCCTCTTTATTGCTCTGACTTCTCAAATGTCTGGACTTTTTTTCCCCCTGCAACACCTGAGACCTGAGCCCTTAATGCCCTGTAGTTCCTAATTGCGCTGCCATTAGTCTGTTTTCATCAAGGCACATAGTACTTTGGCTTAAACTGTATTCTTGGATGCTTTGTATTTCTGCTTTTGTAGATGCACCCAAGACATAATCAGAAGTTATTACTTACTGCAAATTGTTTTTTCCTTTGATTAATTTTAATTTTTATTTAGATTTTTGCTATGATAATCTTTACTTTGAGTTTCCACAGCTGTAGCCACGGCTATTTTAGCTTCAGTGGTTTGTGAAACAAGCCTTCACAGTTTTAATACAATGTCTTAAAGGTACTCTTCCTATCATTCTTCTTTCATAAATACCGGAATTCTGAAGTTCATAGCTTATAGTTGGCCTGACATACTCTCCAACATGAGCTGGGAATCTCTGCAGTTTCTATTTTCTCTTAGGCCACTTGGCTGCGTCTCTGATTTATTTATTTGCTTATAAGTTTTTAGAATATGATCTATCCTTTCCTTCTATGTCCCAGTTTTGTGCCGTTTTGTGTCAGCGCATCACAAAAAATTCTGATAAAATACACTGAAGTTTAGTGTTTAGTCACAGAATTAGAAAATGTCATAACAGTTTGAATACTTTTTCAAGACATTGCATTTAGAGTTTTGTTCTTGTTCTGCTGAGATGTGGAATAAATAAAACATTCTTATTAATTTAAATTAATATATTTATGGAGTAAAACAGGAAACATTGTATTTAGCTAATCAAAAGATTTGAAAACACTTCTTCCCGGTTGTCATTATCCATCCGTAATTTTTCTAATGTGGTGATCAAAGTCTGTAGGAATCACAGTGTCATGAAAACATAAAGTCGTGCTTCTTCAATGTGAGGTACTTATAAAAAGCTTGAGGAGACAAGCAAACTATACATTTATGTGCGTGGGCAGGCGTACAGCTGCATATATAATGTTGCGCTTTTCTGTAATTTCAGTGAATTGTGGCTTTTATTTGTGAGACATTTTTATTCATTTATGCTAGAGGTAAAAAAAATAAAAAAGCTAAGACATTTTAAAATGAGATTCACCATTTTAACCCCCAGCATCCTTGAGTAATTTTACATCTACTCTGCATACAGACAAATATTGCTTTAATACATGCACAACAGTTCAGTATGTGTTTGCTATAGATGACCGTATACTGTACCATGCCACTAAGTACATAGATAACATCCAGTATTTCTGCAGTGTGTTTGTTCCCTGGGGTGGATTGGAGAGCTCTGCCAGTATGTAGACGATGCCTGCTTGATTCAACCAGACAGCTGTTTAAATGGAGCCACATGCATTTCCACAAGTCAGCCAACATCTCCTCCTGAGTACTACTGCAAATGCCCTCCTGCTTTCACAGGTGAGATACCTTAGCCTTATCTCTTTTTGTATCGTATTTGGTTTTTCTCTGTATCTCAATGTTGGGAAAATGTGCTCTAACAGTATGTATAAAAACTGAAATGTTATGTTATGTTGTTATGGCTCATGAAATGATAGGTGCAAGGTATCTTTGAATTCTAATAGTCTACATAACAGGGCATAATACAAATATTTGATTCAGGTCCAGTTTTACCATCATTGGAATGGCCTCAACGAAAGAACGAATTGCATCCTGCCCTTCAGCTATGTTCATTTAACAAAAACGGTTCCTACATATAAACAACTCAAGCAAAAAAAAAAAATGCTTTCACAGAATTAATTCAATTAATTCAGTTTATTTATAAAGCTCCAATTCAGAACAAATGTCATCTCAAGCCACTTTGCCAAAAAGTATAGAAATGTTGAGAAAAAATTAATCACATTTTAAGCCAATCATTAGCAATTATCTATGATGTTTAAAGTATTTTCGGATATTGAACACATTGAGCAAAATGTGCATTTTTTTAATGCTTTGACTGCATGCACAAACCTTACAACTGAACAGAAGTGAAAATAATTAACAGATTCTAATTGGCACAGTCTGAAACACCCAAAGCCAAGAAATAACTGGAAGCTCAGATTCAACCAAGAGGAAGAAAGAAAGAATATTTAGATGTAGAATAAAAGACATTCTACATGAATCTTTCATACAAAAAGCCATTAAGGCAATTATACCGTTTTGCCTGATGTTATTATGCAAGAGCCAACTACATATAAAATGCATTAAGAGACATTGAGACTCTTGTCCTTAACTCCATTGTGAAATAGTGATTCACGGATGGTCTTCTGCTCTCCACAAACACTTTTTTGAATGTGTCTGCAGCATAAGATCAAGTTCCCAACAATAAAATTTTTCACATTTCTTCAATTTTTATGTCAGTGTTACATGTGTCAAGTTGGAAAATAATTTATTATCAGTGAAGGTAAACAAACTCATGGTAAAAACAAGAAAAATATTCTATGTCCTAACAGAACAAGATAACATGAATCATGAACAACCCTGGGCTTTTGTGAAAAGGAATCTCCTCTAGACCTTGGAGATGTCATCTGTGTTTCAGTTGCCAGTCAATTTTTTGACATTTTTATGGAATAATTTTGACCCTTACTACTTTGAAGAAATGTTTAAATTTAGCCACATTGAAGGGTTTTCAAGTATTAATTAGCTATTATAGCTCAATGTTATGGGATATAAATTTTATTTAGGTTCACTCCTTCAAGAGTTTTTGGTAGAGAGCAAAATTTATAGTTTGATCACTTTAAGTTGTCCATGTGCTATCCAGGGTTACAGCAGCCCCGGAACGTTACACTCCACAACCACTGTATTTTATCAGACAGCCTCATGACAGAGCTCATGAGCAAAAAATATCTCATATCCAGAAGGTATTTTTTGTGACCTCCTGCATGGGTCTTTGATGGATTATTGTAGTATTTTTATTTGGTTAAACAGGCCTTGGAAGGTTCACTAATGTTATCTACTTTGGTGGTTAATCACTCTTGTGGTTCACTGCACACATGGATTTGTAATCATTTCCAGACTAATGAATGCCATTGACTTTGTTTCTCATCTATTTTTGAATTCCTTTAGATTGAAGCTTTGTGTGATTTTTAGATCTTTGAACCTACATCATGTATCCAGAGATGTTCTATTTAAGTGATTTCTTAATTTTGCTGGTCTGGAAGTAATCGGGCCTGAATATATATAATCTTCTATCTAAGATCTGCCATGGACAGAGCAGGTCCAGGAAGGAAACCCACATATCCTTCTCTCCTGTAACCCTGGACCACTCATTTCAGGGATCCCCTGGCATTTCCATTCCAGGAAGGCTATGTAGTCCTTCCAGCATGTAGTAGGCCCGCCCCAGGCATGTGGAGGCATCCTGATCCGAGTCCCAAACCACCATAACCGACTTCTTTAAATCCAGGCGAACTGCTGCTTTACTCCACCCTCCCACTTGATGAGCTCTTCTTTCTGTTAGGTTGTGACTGGCCACCCAATGGTAGAAGCTAGTTTGAACATAGGCGACTGTATTACAAGCTTCCATTATGACTTATGGAGCAGTATTACAGGTTGGTCCAAATCATAGGTTATTTTTTTTTCTTGGTCCATGACCAAAAAATCTGAAGTTTTTGCATCACTGGCATTCTATACTTCATTAACTAAGTGGTAGCAACACTTGCATTACTTTAGCTTCTTTCAGTCTGCCCCAATGCAGTACATTTACAACGTTGAAGTACCGGCCAGTTTACCCTTTCTGTAGACTTGCAGTCAAAAAAGTTGCTTGTCGGGAGAAATGTATTAACACTGGTTTGGATTCTAGTTGAGGATTGCTTAAACAGGTCAGTACTTTTCCCCCCCATCCATACAGTCCTTTCAGCCTTTGGCTAGTAGTGTGCTTCACAATCTAACTGTAAGCCCTGACACACTCAACTGTCAATCACATAAGCCCTTACATATCACTACATGAACAACGCTTTTTATCTTCTCTGTTCAAAGCTGGAATCTGATGCCACTTCTGTAATGGAAAATTGTCTCCTGCACCATGGCACTTTCTTAGTGAATGATAGAATTCATCATTTTCTGGCATCTTGGGAACTCAGGTTTGGTATTTCAAGCGTGCGGCACAGAAAGGCCCATTTAATTTAACCCTTCACTCTCACCACTCTTATGAACTTCATCACTAAGCGTATCTTAGAATGTGTTGCTCTACCTCAATCAGTTTAAATGGCTTTGCTTTTTACAATGCATGGACAGACTTAGCTTATGTTCTTATAATTACTGTTTTTAACTTTGTTTTATTTTCATAATTGCTATGCAGAAAATATATGTTTTTTTTTTATCTGTTAGGTAATTATGCCTCAGCAATCTGCACAATGTCCTGTAGTTGTGTTAATATATTACTTCTCTTTTCTTATTGACAAGCCACATTTCCCACAGTTTCTTGGTGAATTGTACTCATGCAGTTAACTGTGTTTTAATTATAACACTTGACAAAAGGACATATGGACTAGAGCACTTGTGTCATCAACCCCAGGCTACATGAAAAACAATTAGGACTGAGCCATTCATGATAATACTGCCCAGTAAAACCCCCAAAAAACTAGCTTATTTCATTTCATATTTGGGTTGCTCATACTGTGTTGTCAAATGTTCATTTTCTTTGCTAGACATTCTAGATTATAGCACGGAGTTAAAGCATCACAACTTCAAACACATTGCATAAAATACAGAGTTTTAATCTTAATAATCTGATAAGGATTGTTCTGGAACATTTTGATAAAAGTAGCACATGTTTTTTTTTTTTTTTTTTTTTGACATAGGTTAAAATAAAATAAAAATTCCACCCACATTTGTTTGTTTGCTGGCTTGCATATTTTGGCTTTTGGTTACACTAAACTATTAAAACAGACTTGCAGTTTGTTCTTACTTTTGGGCCAAATGTTATGCAAGGACAAATTTAATTTAAGCATTATCACAATCAATATTTTTACTCGATCATTTA
The DNA here is from genome assembly GCF_027474105.1 of Poeciliopsis prolifica. Classification (NCBI taxonomy): domain Eukaryota; kingdom Metazoa; phylum Chordata; class Actinopteri; order Cyprinodontiformes; family Poeciliidae; genus Poeciliopsis; species Poeciliopsis prolifica. The sequence continues at coordinate 7,400,365 of NW_026562380.1, forward strand.
TTCCAGGATTAATCTTTTATTACCACAATAATTCAGTTTTTGTTCCTGAGTATAGATAAATAATTTTCTGGGAACTGATTTTTATTTTATTTGTTTAGACAATATAAAGACAACCAGTTCTGCTTTGTAAATTCAGTGATAAAATATTATTGCAGCGGTGAGCGTAATATTTGAATCTCTCTTTCCAGGAGCAGCGTGTGAGACCGAGATCAATGAGTGTGATTCCAACCCATGTCAGCACGATGGCACATGTTCTGATTTACTTGGAGACTATATATGTCAATGCCCTACAGGTATGCTGAGCTATCTTCACATTGGGAGTGTTGCAGTAACATTCAGATGATATTAGCCTTTGCAGCAGTACTTTTTAAACATGTCTGCGGTTAATTTGGGCTAAGATCCTCATCCAGGGCCCTTCTGGCTATCTCACTATAGATTGAGAACCAGAGGTAATTTGTTTTTGCCAGCAGAATCCTAAGTGTGCACAGAGTTCAATTTAATTCATATTAGTCTTTTCACTTACTTGCATCCTATTTAGTCCACCCAGTTTTCTGTTTTTTTATTTTATTTTTTTTAATTTTGGTGTACAGTATGACTAGCAACTGATAGCTTTTTATTATTATTTTTTCTTAAAATATAACCAAATACTTCAAACAATAAGGGATAGTACTAATTTTATAATTTTAACAATTAAAAATATTAATGTGTGTCGTGTACCCTCATAGTTACTACTTTAAAACATTATGCTGCTGTGTAGAAACACTTCTTTTGGAGTGTTTCTACAAGCTATGCACATCTAGAAACTTACATTTTTACTCAATCTTCCTTTTAGAGAAGCATTGGATGGAAAGCATTTGTGTACACTAAGTTTGATCACATATTCAAAACTGGATTTATGTTTTAGCTGACTGGGCCATTTGAATATACTTTGATTGTAACTATTTCAGTGTTTCTCTGGCTGTATGTGAAGAAGCTTTATCCTAAGGGAAATAAATCATCAGCAAAATTTTGTATAATTTTTGAAGCCTCTAACAAGATTTGTCGTGTACTGGCCCGTATTTGGCATCCATGTTCTTATCGACAACTAAAATTTTTATTTTTTTTTTCTGCCAAAAAATATATAAATAAAAAGTCCCTCCAACAGCATGATGCTGCCACCACTGTGAGTTAGGAAAGGGATAATTCTGGTTTCATCAAGGTGATGTTTGCTTTTTATCAGTTTTTTTTTTTGCAGTTAAGTCAGAAAGTTAAATTTTGGTCTTATCTGATCAGAACTTCTTCCAAGTGTGCTTTTCCACTGTGGTCCTCAGGACCCAATGGTACCCACCGGAAACATACGGGACAGTCGGCGCTAAGGACCAGGGTTAAGAAACACTGCCCAACATCTGGCAAACCCAAAAACCAGATTTCCTACAAACTCTTTTCAGCAAAAGCTCCTCTCCCCACTTCCAGAAATGTTAGCTCTGAAAAATGAAAATACGTATATTACTATTTTTCAATCATTCGCTACTTTGATTATGTTTTTTTATTATGTAACAAATCAAAACTGTGAAAAAATTTAAAGGCTATGAATACCTGTGCAAGGCACACAAGGCACTGTATTCCTTTCAGGGTAATTGGATTTTCTTTTCTTTTTTAATTCCTTGACTGAGTCTCGTTTTCTTCCCTTAAATATAAGCAGATAGAAGACATGCAGAAGACTTTAAGCACTAGTGAGCAGTGAGCTGCAACATTACTTTACATATAAACCAAAAACCCAGAAGAGCTTCACTCAAGAGTTTCCTACTTTAATTTTGTTTTCAGTCTTGGTTTGTGGAGAAAAAAACTTAGTAGTAAAACTGTGCTCATACTTGTGCAGTTAAACAATAAAGTACTACCTTAATGTGGATGACATACAGTTGTGATTAAAATGATAGCGATGTGTTGGAAAAAAGTGAGTGAAGGGTGTTATGTGATTTAGTGGTAGATCTGGAGAAGATATTTGTCCTCTATACAGCTGGCCAAACTTTAATTTGGAACTTTCCCCTCGTCTTCCCTTCTTTCTACTTTCCCATTTCCTATTTAACTAGCCGCTAGTGGTGCAACATAGTCATTAAGAGAGTAATAACTATTTTACTTTAAATGTATTAACACATTTATTTTAAATGTGTGTGCTGCACATTTAATTCCAAATGTAAACTGAAATAAAATGTTACAAATTTGTTATTACAGAAAGCAAAGAAAAGCAAAATATTTTCCTCTTGTGCATACCTTTTCAAGTATTCTCTTGCATACAAACTCATCAGTGATCACTTGTATGAGATAAATTGGCATAATTTAAGAGAAAATCCCCATAGCGTAATATCAAGCCACCATTCTTCGCAATAAATGTTGGCTTGAATTCAGTCTTTTGCCTCAAGACCCAAAAATAACAACTTTGCTCCCATCAGTCCATAAAATATTACACTATTTTCTTTTGGTCAGTCGACGTGTTTTTTGGCAATTTTTGTAAGTGAAATCTTCCAGTTGTTACTGTACTCGTAGAAAATAGTAACCTGTCTTTCATCACCTTGCAGCTGATCATTTCCTAATTCCTTCCATTTTAAGTATTCTTTATTTCACTGAAATGGTGGTTTTCCATTTTTCCCCTCATATTTCCTTCTTATGTATCCATTTTGAAGAAGGACAGTGTATCATTTTCTCCACTTGTTGAAATGGGTCTGGAACAACCCATTTTATTCAGATTTTATGAGGGAACATTAACTGCCTTTGTTCGCAAATAAGAGCCACCTATTTAATAGCTGTGTTTTCACAGAATAAGTGACCCCATCAACTGAACTCCACCCTGCTTTTAAAGCATCTTTTTCAGTGATTCAATTACGCGGGTTCATTCATGACTGTTAGCTCGGTTGGGTTTCTATTAATCCTCAACAACAACAATAACAATTCATCATTGTGGTAAAGTAACATGCTTTTTGCCACATATAAACATAATTTCTAATCAAAACAGTGATTGATCTGGTTAGTATAATTGGATTTCCCATATTTTGAATGCAACTTTATCACATTTTGTTAATTGTTTATTTGCTGTAGTATTACAGCAAATGAAGGAAGCATTCAGAAGTAGTGATGTGTTTTCATAAACCCAGGAGCTGCCCTTGTAGTCCCCGCACTTCTATTTAGTTTGAAAGACTGTTTACGATAGCTTGAAGTGAACTAGAATGGTTTATGTGGTTCAGGATTATCAAGAGCTGCATAAGAACTTATCATTGTAGTCCAACTCTGTTCACATTAACAACAAATATGCTTATGGAATTGCATTTTTCAATTTCTGACAGTGCAGTGATAAGCATACAGAGATAACACCGGTTGTCCAATGCAATCAGAACAATAGCGTGTCACAGTTTCACAAGGGTAAACTTATATGACGATGTACTGAGTTAAAAGACAGCTTGGGCAAGACAATGTCAGCACTTAAACACATAAAAGAAACAAAGTCATAGCTCCAGGGAATTTAGAGTTTCCAGTTCACTTACATGGCATGTCTGATTTTTTTCACACAGGTTCCAGGGGGATAACTTTGCTGACACAAATAAACCTGGTAAACTATTTTCATAGCAAGCTGGTTTGGAGCCAAACCTAAATTGAATGTTTATGGGATTTTTTTTTTCTTAAATGCTTTATGTGGTCAACAAGTAAAATTAAGCTATATGCTTTTAAAATATCCAGTTTGCTGTGACTTTGCCTTGTTCTTTGTGAGTGAGCATCTCTGTGGAAACCTGGCTCCAATAATCAAGTTGGGCTTTGGAGTTTTTCATTTGGGTTTTTGTGGGAGATTCTCCCATCACAGATGTCAAGTTGAATCAGACCCACAAGACACCAGAAGGCCAAGCAGCTTTTTGTGTTCCCAGTCCGCACTTCACCTGCTTATGCCTTCGATCAGGACCGTACTGGATAATATACCACACGTGTGTGTCTGTGTCGACATGCATACTTACATACATAGTGGGGGAAGTTAAGTATTTTGATTTAAGTTTCTCTACTTACAAAGATTGGAAAAGCATGTAGTTTTCATTGTACACCTTAACAATGAGATGGACTCTGAAAAGAAAAAGAAATAAAAAAAAAAACAAGCTGAAATCTGCATTCCAGAATTTTATATTTCCTTTTCATTTTATTGCATGAAATAGGCTTACTTATCTAACACATTACAGCAAAACAGCAGTGCAAGAGCTTTTCTCTGATAAAATGATCACACTGCAAAAACACAAAATCTCACACCAAAAAATAATTTTGATCTAGTTTCTATTATGGTGGAATGTCATTGATTCCACCATAAACAGGTGCAATTAATACAAGTAATGAGTGAAGAAGAGGAGGACTGCTCAAAGACAAACTAAGAGCTTTAAGAGCCAAAGTGCTTGCTGATTGGTAGGAGGCTAAATTCTATTTTATGCAATAAAATTGAAATTAATTATTTAAAATTTATACAAAGTGATTGTTTTGTATTTTCTTTTCTCATAGTTGAGGTGTATTTATAATGGAAAGTACATATTTTAATTCTTTGTGAGGCAGTTTAAAAAAAAAAAAAGTGGTGCATTAACTACTTATATCCCCACTGTATATATCATAGAGTATGCCAGTGATTTTTTTCAATCCAGAATTTAATTCTTACATTTGCAGTATCTACTATTTTAGACCTGCAGTAGATATTCACACAGGTTGTTCCCTTTCTTGGTGTATCTGGAGGCCAGGTTTTTTTTTTTTTTTTTTTTTTTTGAGCGCCTTCTGAAACTGCCTACTGTAATCCCTGATCATGAATCCTTAACTCCCTGAGCAAACTGGAACTATATGCGGCCACATATTCATGGTAGGAAAATGCCACAGTGCACGCCTCGGTTTTCCAGAATTACTACTAGATCTCATCTGTTATCTTTGAAAACCTAAGCTGTTGCTTCTATGCCTCATCGTCAGTGTCTTAAATTGGAGTCAACTGTGTAATTTAAAAGTAGTTCTTCTGAGTGCTGGTCTGTATGACAGTACAAGGAAATGTCACAAAGCTTGGGTGGAATCATAATGTGCTTTGCTGCTGAATTTACTCTGTTAAGCTGAAAACACCTCAGTGTACCTGCTGTTTACTCATCTAAAACACAATGTTGGCTTGCTCTGCATTCATTATAGGGCATTTTATTGCTTAAGTGAAAACTGTAACATACAAGTTTATCTCAATTAAGTTGAATATAGCTGAAAATGTAATTCATTTCAGCAATTAAAAGAAAAGAAAAAGACATATATGCTACTGTTATTCTCATTATGTGCAGGGGAATGTATTTCAACTAGTTATTTCTGATGATTTAATGATCATGGTTCAGAGCAAAGTAAAGTCCAAGTTAGGATTCTCAGAACATTTGAATGTTAAAATCAACATAGATTTTTATACAGAAATATTTATGGGTATGTTTTTGTATGGTGGCTCTTGATTAGCTGATTCTAGCAGCAGTCCAGATTGTGTGAATCTTAACCAATCTCTTTCAAGAGCATCAGCCACTTTCAGATCATCCATCATCCTTACTTTCATGATCTCTATGCGTCAATGTATGTCACATCTAATGATTGACTGAAAAATCCTGAAATACAGTGGGATGGTGAGACAGATTAACTATTTTGGGGAATTAGTAATGAACCTGGAACAGCCATGAACCGTAAGGAGTAATGGAAACTAATGGGAAACGGAGTGCACAGAGACATGACAATATCATAAGATCCTGTGAGAATGCATTGATAAGCAGAATCTGATTACGATAACATGGACTGGATGGGACACAACTTTACCTTTATTTAAACTATGGCCTTTGGTTCCACAATCTTAGTTTGATGATATGAAAGCCTGAACATTCATCCATCTCTGCAATTGCCTTGTGCTATGTAAAAGAATAAAGCCATGTATAATAATAGTTCTAATTTAAAGCTCTTTTTATATTTCTCTTTTGTAATCTTATACTTTTCTAAGAGTTGACTTGGGTTTTCATTGACTTTCAGCCATAATCATCAAAATTAACAGACATAGCAGCTTAGAATATTTGATACAGTGTTTAATCTATGACTTTCACTTTTTAACTGAAATACTGAAATAAAACAACTTTCTGATTAAAAACAGAAAAATGATTTTAGAATTTTTAGTCACAATAAATGTTCATGAGATACAAATAAAGAATATTTTTAAAAGAGAAGCTTCAAAATTCTGTAAATAAGGCATTAAAAACTTCACTTGTCTTTGTAACATAGTGGCGATAGTGCCACGGTTTAAGATTATTTTTGTTGCATTTGGGCCAGGGTGGGTTTCCATAATTAATAGGACAATGAATTATGAATGAAAACACCAAATTCTGAAGGAAAATGTCAAGACATCTGTTTGTAAAGGGAAAGTTAAGAAAAAGTAGGTCATGCAGCAAGACAACCTGAGCCCAGTACTGTTATTGTTATATATCATCTTTGTGTAGTTATTTTTGTACAAGAATAATAATAATAATGATAAAAAAAATCGACTTTCATTTTAAATATATATAAGACTAATAAGAAAAACGGATGAAGGTGAACAAGAAATAACACGAGTGTTTCAATATTCAATTCCAAGATAAATTGAAGCAAGTTACAAATTCAGTGGGGCACTGTGGTTGAGTGGAGGGAGATGCGTTAAAATGGGGCCAATCCTCCTCAGTTGCACCAGTTTTGGCCTTGTTTATTAAATATATAGAAGAGCAGGTCTGGTGCATCAACATGAATTAAAGATGGGTTAGTGGTACTGATTTCAGATCTATTTTTGCTTCCAAAGTATTGCATGCATACAGATTTCATTTTTTTTTCCATCTTCGTCTTGCAGGTTTTCAGGGAAAAAATTGTGAAATTGACATAGATGCATGTTCCCTACCAGACACTGCATGTCAGTCAAGAACTCAATGTTTGGACCTTCCTTATGGCCTTGAATACACCTGCCGTGTACCTTGCCCTACAAATCTTCAGGTAGGTACAGATTTTTGTCAGTCTGGCTTACCAAAATTATTTCTATTTACTAAATGCAATAATGAGCAAGATAATCTATATTCACTTTTTTTTCTTTACTTGCCTTAGATGTAGAAATAGACATATATCCTTTAGTATTTGGTCCAGTTGGCCTCCAATGTGTATTACTTGGGTCAAACATTTTAACTAAACTTGCAATAGTTTGCTGGAATTTTTCCCCATTCCTTTTGACAGAACTGCTGCAGCAGTCAGGTTCGTAGGCCATTATGCTCACATGGACCTTTTCAGCTATGGGATCAGATTATCTTTAGGATTGTGATCAAGGTTATTTAATGGACACCAAACCCTAATTAAGAATATTTAACTTCTAAAGCAAACTTCTTCATAAGCAGTGTTGTAAGTAATTTCTGTATGCTTCTGCCCAATATGTGTTTAAAATATATATGTTTTGACAAAGCTGTGCCTTCCTGACTGATGGGTCAAGATGTTATTTCAATATCTTCACATAATGTTATCGCCACATGATGCCATCTCTTTTGTGAATTTCAGCCCTTCATGTGCTTTACAGCTGGAATGGTGTTCTCAGTCTTGCCAGCTGCATCCTCTTTTCTCCAATTGTAACAATGTTCATTATGGTCAGACACTTCTGTTTCAGTTTTAGTAAACCGCAGGACATGTCACTAAATATTAAAGTTTTTCCATTAGGGCATTTGCAAACGGTAATCTGTTTTTTTATGTTTCTTTTGAAGTGATGTTTGTTTTGTCGCTCAGTGGCGTTTCAGCCCATTTTAATACAGGCCTTTTTTCCACTTTCAACTATGCACTTTCAGTGCATAGTTTTCTTTTTTTCTTCTTCTGTTTGGGAGTTGAAATAGTCTCAATATTTTGGACCAAGACTTGTTATCTTTGGGACACAGCACATATCTCTTTTTCTACATTAGATCAATGACTGGACATTTACATTCCGTTTGTATTTATCTAATGTTTATAAGAACAGATTAACCTTCCACCTTCTAGGATCTTTGAATTATACCCAGCGATGAAACAGGCTTGTGGAGGACCACAATTTTACTGCCTGATTTTTTATGATTTTCCAGTCATTTTTATTATCTTTTACATTAGCCCACAAATATATGTACTTGATTCTGATCAATTGAAAAAGTAAAATCAGAGGAAAAATAAAAGATTGCCTTGACTCTTGTACATTAGGCCATGATGACTGTTTTAAACCATGTCCCATTAGGCAGTTCTTTTTTTTGCCTCTTTGTTTCCTCTGTCCATAAATGCAGCTCCTAACCTTATGTCTGCTTTGTTGCAATGAGCTCTCAGGAGCTTTACCTCTCAATGACCATTGATCTCGTCTTGTAGGACATGATGTAGATGCCACCTGGAATACAGAGTGAAACCCTATATAAAGCAGGAATCAGTATTCATGAGTGTGTCATGTGGCTATAATGAAGCTCATTTTCACTGAGCCTGGAGCAAGAAATTATTTTTTTTCTTTGTGAAAAATAACTATGATTCTGACCAGAATGAGCTCAGTTCAATCTGTGGCATTAATGTGTTAAAAAAAAAAAGCTTTCATTTACATCCATTACAAACACATGTAATGGTACATGTGTTTGACTAATTGATCTTTTATCAACAGCCGTGTGCCCATGGAGGTCGCTGTGTGCTGAATAATGCCAGCAGCTACATGTGCATCTGTGCACGTGGTTGGTCTGGTCAGAACTGCCGCATAAATGTCAACGATTGTGTCCAACACTGGTGTCAAAATGGAGCCACTTGTGTGGACGAGATTGATGGTTACAGGTAAGTTTTCAAGTCTTGATTGTCTTCGGGCCATTCTGGCACCAGAATGTCAATGATTTTAAAAGCTGTGACATTTACTGCGCTCCCTTTAGGGTTGAGAGAAATCTTCTAACTCACTCTGCTATTAAGGAATTCTCTTTAATCTGTTTCCAGTTGCCTTTGTCCCAGTGGATATACAGGGGTCTACTGTGAGCAGGACATTGATTACTGTGTCGACAGTCGCTGCTCTGAACATGGTGTTTGCCTGGACCAGCGGTATAACTTCACCTGCCGATGCATGCTGGGATATGAGGGGCCGCTGTGTGATGTGGAAGCAAATGAGTGCAACAGCTTCCCCTGCTCTAACGGCGCCACCTGTGTGGACCTAATCAGTGATTATCGGTGCCACTGTCCCCTGGGGTTTGAGGGTATGAGACCATCTGATATGAATCCGAGCCCATTTTGCAGCTATTAATACAGCTGCTAGTGGAAGTGTCTGGCTTTATAGTGTAGCCTTTGTTGTTAAAAACTAAACTTTTAAAACAAATTTTCAGTATTTGGAAAAATTCACCAGTGAAAAACATGCTAAATGTATTTCTTAATACAATCCCAGATATACAAGTAATAAGTAAAGTAAAAATTAAACCAATTAAATTAGGGAATTTTGATATTTGACCTGACCTTACAATTTCTTCTTTGATAATCCTAATTTCCTAATGTTTTCTGACTCTTTTTATTTTTTTATATTTTCATATTTCACTGAAATATATGTTTTTTATGTGAATACATTTATTTTGTGATGTAAAAGTCTTTAATAATTAATTGCTTTTGTCCCTCCGAACAAAGGAGGAATAAAAGTAGGCCCATTTGCTAAAAGGACAGCACTTATTCCCATTCAATAACATTTTCAAAAGTCGAAGAATACATAGATCTTTAATAATTCATTATTTCTTCTTCTATACATCATCCTGAGTCATTGGCTTTCACTTTTGTTTTCTTCAGCTTGTTGCTTGGAATCTAAGCTTGAGGACTGAAATTGCAATGGAAGATGGCAAATTTTGTGTCTGCTGAACCATTTCTGTTGTTTTTGCATATATTTTGGATAATTAGCTTACTGAAAGACCAAAGGTGAACCATTTTCAGCTTACTGGTAGACTGCACTACATGCTTTGTTCAAACTTTTTTTTTCTTTTTTTTTTTCAGTGAGGTCATAATACCATAGTTCCCAGTGATATTGGAAGATAAATAGAGCCGACATAATTAACAGTAGACATGAAGTAGTTTTCCATGTGTCATATTTTGTGATACTGATCTCAAGAGGAATCTTTCTTGCCAAAGAGCTTTATCTCCAAACAGTCCAAAGGGCTTGACAAATCTATCCCTTTTTTGTATGGGATAGCTCTATTGGATCTTGGTGACAAGCAAGCGCTACGATCAACTCAAAGATATAACTTCCACTTCAGCATCTTGTGGTGATGATGTAATCACCCCACATTATCAATTGTACTGATTTGTCTCTGAGATGAAGAGGAGGGAAAAGAAAAACAAAAAGAAAGAAGAAACTGATTTCTCTCCAGATTACCAATGTAGGTTTTATATTCCAGTTGTCCTAGAAATGAAACCACAATGAAAAAAATGCAGCTCTTCCCCCACTCTGTTTCTTTAAAACAAGCTTTGTTTTTGTTTATCCTACTTCTCCTCATGATCTGACCTGTAGCTTTCTTTGTCTGCTGTCTGTTTGGACTGGAACTACTAATGTCCCTGCCAAGGCGCAGTGCCAACATTTGCACAAAAATCTGTGCAGCATGTCCACAGAGACCCCTAGCGGACCCTAGAGCGTCGACACAGTTGGTGAAATTTACGTCACACAGGCTTTGTGGTTGAGCGAACAGCAGATCTGACTGGGAGATATAAATAAGGCTTTGGTCTCATCTGAAAACCGGTCTCATCTTTGGTCTCATCCAGCTGTTAAAGTCCAGCTGTAGTAAAACCCACATGTTTACTTTTAGAAAAGTTAGACAGAGAAGCCTCTTCCAAATAACCAATTGGCATGTAAATACAGCCTAATGATTGTTATGGAGATTTGGTTACATGACTGCCCTAAGGGCCACTCATCACTGCTGAGATTTGTAGATTTATATTGACTCCATTACCATCTTAATTACTTTGCACATTGGCTGATCAACATTTTTCAAAAATGCATGTCAGAAAAACATGCTTTGTTAACTATGGAAAATGTACTTCGTAACTTTGAACTTTTTAATAAATTCACCGAAAGGTATTGGCATTTTTGCCACTATGACCCTGTCTACTTGGATTTTTCTCAAATTTTTAAGGTGAGATTATGCAGCTGCAATAATATTTAATGTATTTTAATGCTCTGTGTGCATGTTTATCAAGAGGAGAATATGGCTAATAGTAGACCCTAGGTTAGTTCAATGTATTTTCATCTAGAATTTAGGGTCATAGTGGCAAAAATGCCAATACCTTTGCTCCAGTCAAGATTGCGGATAGAAAAGCGGCGCCCCATGGCTCAAAGAAAACCAAGAGTTCTGAAATATTGCTGGAGGCCAAAGCTGGTGGAGCTTTCAATTTTGTTAGAAAAATCATTAGCCTATTCCTTATCAAATGTTTGCCTCGAGGATTCTAAAAGTTTTACGATGCTAAAACTGAGGTTGCACCACTTATGCATACATACTACGCTTCAGCATAATGAATACATAATCATTTAACTGGATTTCAATTCAGTGAAATCGGGGTTGATCAGCTGTTCATGTGCAGTTCATTTTATGGGTGAAATGAGAATCTTTTTTCTTGCAGGTTTTCTGAATATTGTGGTTATGGAAACAGAACAACTATTATTTAATATCCACAAGAGCAACAGGGACAGAAGTTACTCCGCAACATCTTTTAGCTGTGTTTCCTTGATCATCAACTAGAGCTTATTAATTTATCTGTCTTTATTCTGTAGGAAGGACGTGCTCTCAGAATGTAAATGATTGTTGGTCGCAGCCTTGTCTAAATGGAGGCTCATGTGTGGATCTGATAAATGACTACATTTGTCACTGTCCTCTTGGTAAGTAGCGTTCACTTGTGCATTATTGAGGATGTTTACAAAAATACTCCACTATTAATTATCAATGACTGTACCTCGGGAATACATGAAAGGTTTATTCCTTTAACAAATTGTTTGTTTTCTTTGATAATGTTTTGCGTTTTGTCAAGAATGCACTTCCAAATATAGCAAAGAAACAAAGAATCATTTAGTTTTGTCTTTCAGTTTGAATGCAAGCTTTTAGTAGGGCTCCATGCAAGGAAAATAGAAGCAATAAATCATTATTATAGATTGCAGATAGAAAAAAGCTCTTTTAGAATAAAGGTGAAAATCAATGTCCATGTTTACTGTTTGTTTAAAACACCAACTCCAGACAAGGTCTATATATGGGCTATGACAAAGGGAGGTGTTGCTTTTCTTGTGCGTCTGGTTTTATTTTAACTTATCATAATAACATATTTGATGCCTACTGGATTGAACATGTCATGCTGCAATGGCTTATCCATTTGCTGCTGTATATGCACTGTCACAGTAAGTTGCAAACAGTCACACTCAGAATTCAGAAACAATGACATGAGAACCCCTGCTTATTCTGATACTAATAAGTTTCAAGATTTTGAAGATTTCTTTGATTGAGGTTTTGTATATTTTTGTAGATGTAAAACTAAGTTTACATTTTGTGTTTTTCTCTCTTTTTTGATTATAGATACACAATGTTCTTTTACAGCATGCAGCTCCTACTACATGGAAGATTTTTATTTTATCTTTCTTAGTTTTTAGAAAACGTAAAATGCATCTCACGACCCCAGTAAATAATCTACTTTGAGTATTTTCTGCCTCTTGTTTAAATTAGATTTTGGCAGAAACAGAACACCGATGTGTGAGCAAAGCTCCCATTACTGTTTTAATTTCAGTGACAGATTTATAAACAGGTGTTTTTGATCTCCTTTGTCCTTCTCAGAAATCCAATTAGATAAATGCTCTGCCAGGTTTACACGCTTCTCCCTGCAAAACATACACAGAGGAAGACAGATAGAAAAAAAAAACTTTTCCCAGTTTTTAGCTATTTGTGTATTTTCCATCTTTATTTATCTTCATCTTTTGTCACTAATTATTTTTTTCTCTTTTAATCATTTCCTTTGCATCATTACTTTTCTTTCCTTTATCAGAAACCAAAACATTTTCCAAAAGAGTTCAACAAAGATTTACCCATCTCAATTTCTTAATTTGTACTTTAGTGTAAAACATGTAAATTCTGCTTCCACAAGTGTATTAATTGGGAGTCTTATTTGTTAGTAGTTGGTGGACCTTATTTTTTGACAAAAGTACAAGTCACATGATAAAAATGCTGCACAGTCAGAGATGATATTCTACACACCATGGTTGTAAACGGTGGTTTCTTACTATAATTTGGAATCATTCTGCCCATTTTGTTCTGGCATCTCACATCAATGACGTGCATTTGCTCTTAAAACTGTAGATTTTGTTTTCTCTTTTAGACCATTAGCTGTAAACTTGAGTAAGGACCAGGATATTCTTTAAAACTTAACACCAGCCCATGTGGCACTAAACACCTTCCATGTTCAAAGTTAGTTCAACTCAATTTCTTCCTCAGTTGATTACTTGCTTTGAATTTCAGCAGATTGTCTAGATGCCTAAATGCAATAACTCACTGCAGCATGTTTTGCTGTTTGTGTTCACTAATAATTTAGCTAATAAAGTGGTATGTAGCTGTAGCAACCAAATTTGGTTATATGCTATAGGTAAGAAATAAAATGATCAACAATCATACAGCAACAACAATATTGTAGCAGGGTATGGTCCCAAACACAAGCTTGTCTGGGAGTGTTACTACTCTGACCTGAAATCAACTTTCAAAATAACACCAGGCCTTTTAACCATTACAATAAATCAAACTTCATATCTGGTAGCAATCTGAATTTGCCAAAAAAAAGTCAAAAGGGCAATTCTTATTTCGAACCTCCTTCTCTATTGCACTGAGCCTCTAGCAGCTGTCTGATAGAGAAGGCAGGTCCCATTTGGAGATGGTGACACTGTAAAAGTGACATTCCTTCATGCAACATTAACCTCAAAGTGAATTGCATGCACAATTGGTTATTAAACACTTCTGAAACACCCTGTTGGAGGCAATAGCTGTCCATTAACTAGTCAAGGCAACACATAATCTAATGGGAAAAGGGTAACTGGAAGGTCATCAAACATCTAGATAGATGTGATGATGTAAAGTAAGCTCCTTGGGACTTGGGTTCCAGTGTGATAAAAAACAAAGCTAACTTAAAGGTAAATGTTCCCATAACTTATTGAAAATGTTTTCTTTCTAAATGGACTCAAGCACTTACAGCATGCAAGCAAAAGTAATAATTCACAAACTTTTGAGGAAGTAAAATGAGAATAAGGGACAATATATAGTATATATTATACATATTTCCAGCCACCTTTATACATGAAGAAATAATAATAAAAAAAAATTCTTATTTTGTTTCACAGCAGAGTAGCTGACTTTTCTGTCTATAAGGTGTTTATTTTGTTTATCAACAAGACAGTGGCAGCTGATTTTTCCAAATTGCACTCTGTAGCTCCACCCTGAAGGAAAAGGTCTAAACAGTTTGTGACCAACATGTGTGCTGTCTGCAGAGATGTTAGCTGCTCTTTTCCTTTTGCTGACATCAGAGCTGTTCCAGTTCTGGATGTAAGAAGTCATATGTAGCCTCTTGGCAGCCAGGGAACCCAGCATTAGACATTTGTACTTCATGAGGCTTTCTTCCTAGTTAGTGATATTAACTTTAGCTGTTACAATCATTCATTTTAGTGAGAGATCGTCAATCATAATTTTCTTTGTCTGATTTTGGATCTTTGCTTTGTAAAGATTTGAACCTCTCATATCAATTTTAGCCAATGTTGATTTCTCTTTAAGGCTTCAATTAAAACAATTAGATTTTTGAAAACTAAGACAAAAACATAAACAAATTACACATTAAACTATCCCAGCTTAGCACCCAATGTATAATTTATAATTAAAAACAAACCAAAGTAGTCTATTTAAGTTAGATTAATGATCAATTCGTCTGTCTCTGTGCTTTATTTATAGCTCTAGATATTGATGTTGGGATCAGTTGGTGACATGCAGACATGAAGCTTGGGTGCTAGATAAATTTGATGTAGATCAGTCTGATATGGTGAGCTGTTGTCAATGATTTTACTCAATTAGCATACTGCATAGAAGGTAGATTGTAAAAGGAAGGAATCAATACTTTTTATCTGCTGAGAATATATAAAGCCATACAACTATGAAGATGAGCTGCTGGTCTACATGTTGTTTATGTTTATTAATTTGCTTTACCTGAGCTTGATTTTCATGTCTTAACATGAATTAATTTACTATATCTCTGCTTCCAGGATTTAAAGGAAAAGATTGCTCTGTGGATATTGACCTTTGCTCATTTGGATTATGTAGCGAACACACATTAATATGCACTGAGAGCAGGGATGGGCAGAATGTCTCTTGCACATGTGAAAAAGGTGAGTGAGACCTTTAACGGGGTGAATAGTGAGCAGGAGAGTGTGTTGTAGAGTTGTGTGTGGAGTGTGTGTATTTTTGATCTCTGAAGGCTTGACAAAGATGACTTGACTGTACTGAAAAGATAAGGTGATCTAAAGGACAAACGGTAGCTTCAGGGACTATTCATTTGGCAATTTTTTTTTTTGTTGTTTTCACAAGATTCTATAATTCACTCTTTGTAGAAAAAAAGCTCTGCTGATTCACAAAAAATGATCATTCTCTGTATAAGCAGTGACATTCGGTCAGGAGGGTTTTAATTTCTTTCAGAGAGGATGAGTCTCATCAGTTGCCGACAGAAATTACTCAGAAGTGAGTGGGTTAGACGTGAATGAAGCTTTGCAGAGTGTCTCGGCTTCATGATAAAAGGAGCCCTTCATGTTGAACTACGTCCACATGCACCGGGAATCACGCCGCTCATTTCTGGATGCTGTCAGCCTGCTGGAACGAACAACATTTTTCCTACCACGCCAGGCATAATTCACTCTGGAGCGGCTAGAGCCTCTCTTTTCAAACGGATGGCTATTGCATAGAAGTTCATGTAATGCAATCAATAACTGTAACATCATTACTCCTGTTGCATTTATGCTTGGCATATGTCAGAATGAAGGATTGTGAGTGATTTCTTATGTAAATGAAAGCAACCTCCACTATGCTGCGTTTCCCAGATCACTTCTCAAGGGTAAACTTTCAATTGCTGTCTTGTTTAGATATCTCGTCAGTGGCCTTGGCATCCAGATTATCAACTCTAATCCTTGTCTGTCTAAATTGCAGCTAACTGGTGCTAAGTTTCCTTTTTATTCTTTATATTGTATAAAAATATTTAGACCTGGTAGAATGTCTAATTGTGAAGTGGAACAAACAAGAGATATGGTTTTTAAAATGTTTTCATTAAATACATTACATGCATTTCTCAGAGGACACGATTTCACCATGAAACATGATGATGGCAGCATCATGCTTTGGAGTTACTTTTATTCAGAAAATAAAGAGAAAAGTAGTTAAAGTTAATGTAAAAATGGATGGACCAATTTTCATGCCAATGCTGGAGAAAGACCTTCTTCAATTCTTCAAAAGACTTGAGATTGCAGCAGATATTTACCTAACATCAGGGCGACAACCATAAATATTGACCCTTTAAGAGTTAAGAGCAAAACATATTTAGGTGATGGACTAAATATGTTAATAAAATTCCAGAGAGTTCAATTGTGGTGCAATTTGATACAGACACATTTTTTTCAATCTGACTCAACTTGTAGCACTTTCCTCAGAAGATTCAAAAATGTCACTCTGTAAATATGAAACGATAGTGACATACTCTGAAAGAAATGCAGCTGTTGTCTCAGTCAAATGTGACTTCTGAATTATTTACTTGGGTTCTGATTACTCATTACTTGAATTGTTAACAATAATTTAAATCATATATATATATATATATATATATATATATATATATATATATATATATATATATATATATATATATATATATATATATATATATATATATATATATATATATATATGTTTAATTCTACTTTTTAATTATGCTTTGTTTTATTTTGGTCTGTGAAATCTAAATAAAAAAACATGGAATCACTATATTTTACATATCTATATACATATCTGTATTTTCTGAGTTGTAATTTTTTCACCCATTATCTAAACCATAAACAATATTTAATATATTTAAATATAATATTCAACATTAGACAAGACATGAGGATTATTTGTATTTCATTGCTGGGGAAAATCTAAATGTTTAGCTACTATACCACTCATAGAGAAAATTTCCATATTTTAAGTGGGTTTTGAATTAAGACTTTTTTGACGGAGGCATTGTTTGCTTGCGCATGGTTCGTAAAGAGCAGCTTTGCAGTGTAAGATGTTTCTGTGAAATAAAATTACTTGAGCTCCATTATTTGTTTCATCAAATGCTCTTTCTGGTATAAGTTTTTTTTTTTGCCATCATGCAGGTTTCTGCTGTGTAGCAGTTGTTTTTGTTTGGCTTCTGTTTCTGTATTTTGTCACTGTTATTTTTGCAAGAAACTGCTTATTCTGCACCCAAGCAGATGCTGCAGCTATGCCTTTTATAAGTTTTTTTCTATCACATATTTAATTGTGCCAAGCATCTCAAGCAGCTCATATTCTGTTTTACCTTGGCTGACTATGTGAAACATTCATATTGTATTTGCACTGTACATGCAAATGTTTCTGTGGGTTAATTTAAGGTCAACCCACATGCAGGCTCTTTCCTGCTTGCAGTAAAATGACTTAAACACAGGAAGGTTTCTTTCCGTTTCTGTGTGTGTACAAATGTTTGTGTGCGTATGCCTACGTGTGTGCTGATGCATGTTATTTGATGTAGTACTGTCTGTGTATAGATTGACTTTGATTTTGAAGAAGGCATTTGGCCTGTTTTATGTAATAAATCAGGAGGGCTATGATGGGCTCTTATTAAACATGATTAAATGATCCAGTGAGCTGAGTCTGCCTGTTCTCAGCAAGCTCTTTGAATCAATACAAGCATTGAAAGCCAGCTTTTGTTTGTGAAAACAAAGTCATGCTGATCCTAATTGGCTGAGGAATGAAACCAGGCGAAAAGATCTGAAATAAAGAAATTCTCCCTTCTTCTTTCATATGTACTACAGGGTATGGAGGTGCATTTTGTGAAGTAAATAACAGTGAATGTGAATCAAAACCATGTCAGAATGGAGGAATTTGTGTGGATGACCTTGACCAGTATCAGTGTTTGTGCTTAGAAGGTAAGTTGCTGGAAATTTACAATTCATAGGAAAAGAGACTCCTTTACAACAGACTGTATGTTGCTTTATATATTATATATTTGAACATATTTAATATAAACTTTAATGGCACACAAAAGTTTATATCATTGAAGCTTAAGAAAATACCTTTGAAACTTCTGTAGAATAAATTAGGCTGCCTCCACCATAATTACCATATAGAAATGCTAAAATTCCACTTGGGCATTTCACATCAAATACACATGATGCGAACTTTGACGTTTAGCACTGAAACAAAGACTTGCATTGGTGATACAGTAATCATTTACTTTGGCTTGCTCCTGATTGTTAACGTGACAGTGAATGTCATGGTTAGATTGAATGAGAATTGAATTGAAAAGAATTTCACTGCATATAAATCTTGAGGGGGGAATACAAAAACATTTCACTGCATGGATTGTAGTTTGCAACTGAAAGATTTTCCAAACCGGTGTCCACAGGTTTCTGTGCACCAAGCAAGGCCAAACTGAAACCAGGCTGCAAGATGCTAAAATAAGTTTCCAAAACCTCTTAATGTTCCATTAAAGAACCTACAGCAGTTTAAAGTAAAAGTGGTTACATGTTAAATCAGAAACATGGTAGTCCTGGGCTGATTATTATTATTATTATTATTGTTATTATTATTATTATTATTATTATTATTATTATTATTAAAATCATTAGAATATTCATGAGGTCAACAATTATTCAAAAAAAATCCTCACATCACTTAAGAGAAATTTCACTTGCATCATTAGTTTAACGAGAAATAAATCCCAGGTAGTTTTCTAGTTGACACCTTACCAGTGAAACGTATCTCTGACTAAACCTTGATTACAGGTGAAGTCTGTTATGCATTTTTAATGAAGTCAGAATAATTGTCAAATTTTATGACTTGGAGAGAGATGGAAATTGGTTCCATGGTCAGTTTGAGAAATGATGAGGATTTGACCTGCACCGATGGTGCTGATAGCTAAGCATTAGTCATGGCTCTCCTGTAACTCCGGTGTGTGACAGTGCTAATGATAGTCATTTTGTAGCGTGACCATGCAGTGGAATATGTTTATGAGAGACAGAATGGCAAAAATGACAGAAATTTCAGCCCTTACTTTTACTTCATTGCTTTAACCTTTTATTGTGAAAAAAAACACCCAAGGTGCAAATTAAACTGTATTAGAATGAAAAAATAAACTGCTAAGGCAGAAAGTGGGGAGAAATTGCATTTTTTTTCTTTCCACTCATCAGTATGTATTTGCAAACGTATGATGTGCTTTCATTGACAAGTCATGTCTGATTTCATCACTTTTGATACCAATTAGTATCTTTTCAAGTCTGGTGTTTACTGACATTCACGCACCAATTCTGATGCTATTTTTCTTTTTCTCAGGCTTTGGGGGTTTCAACTGTGAAATCAACCACGATGAATGTGTCCATGGGTACTGTGCCAATAATTCCACGTGTATTGACTTGGTTGCAGACTATGAGTGCATCTGTCCTTCAGGGTTTGGTGGTGAGTTATCTTTATCATTTCTCCTGGCAGTCCTTAAAACACAGAGCATAGATTGATAGCTCCTGAGTGCTGATAACCATCAACCTGTCCCTTTGTCACATCCAAGAGCTCACTCACTATTTCCCAAATGAGTGCACCTGACTGAAAATGGTGTTATAACTGTTTCATCTCCTGTAAAAACCAAAGATCAAAGTTTCGAAGTAAAATTGAAGTGAAACTGATTCTGTAACATGTACTCCAAGTATTTTACTATGTTCAAAGATATGCTGCATACAGCGCACTGTAATGGAAGTTGTCAAATACATTTTTGTTATCATTTGTCTCATGTATTATATATACCATATGATGTTCCTTACACAGATACATATCTGCTACCCTCAATAGCAACATCACCCTTACAAGATCCCATATCTCACATGCAATATACCACAGTGGTTTAAATCCCTGCTTGTGATGGGAAAAAAAAATGTGTCCACCATAAGTCATTTTGAAACTGTGCACATCATTAATTGGACACATATCTTGCAATCTTGTACAATTCCACTTCAAAACAAACAAATATATTAGAGAGAACAACATAGAGGACATCGTTCAAAATCTGGTTACAGTGACCATTTAAATGGTCATCCACCTGACAAAAATTCAAATTGTTTCTCAATAATTAATCATCGATGTTTTTTTTTTGTTTTTTACCTTGGGTTTGGTGTTTTGCTATGACCTGACTAGGGTTGGCCAGATCGTAGCCTGAATGACTCATCCTTTTTAGAGTTCTTACACAGTTTTGAACATCTTATAATATTAATTATTCAAAAGATTTATTTTGCATTAGATGTAACAAAAATAGGAGTGAAGGTATGGCTTCACAGTGCGTTATTATGCCAAAAACAATACACTATTTAAAAGTAAATAAAACAGCGTGTTGTGGGGGTGCAAGGGTAGACCACAATCCATGTATGTCTTGCCCCTTTCTCATTACCCACTTTTTTCCTGACTGCTCACTCTCAAATCAAGGCCACTAAAGACAAAAAAAGTAAATAAACCAAATGACAAAATTGTGAATAATTTTGACAAAAGGTCATTCATATTTCCTTAAATTAAATAATAACTTGAAAGCAGATTGATATATTCATTCCAGTTATTTTTGTCCGACACTTAAATTTGTTTTACGTTCTAAAACATGAAGTGACCAAATTAAAGCAAAAAGAACTCTTCAAATAAATTATTATGGTGTTATTGCATCAGAAAGCAAGTGCTACAAGCCAATAGCTCAATGGTATCTGCAGGTTTGCTTAGATAGAAAATTTTTAAACTATTTTGAATGATTAACTGAGTTTACTGTGCTGTCTGATAACAAGGATCATTTGGAACATATGTTGTATTTAATTGAAGTGATTTTTTTGCAAAGAGCTTCGAGACATTTGTTGTGAATTGCAAAGCCATTTAAAAAGAGATGTGAAAACTTTACTTGTCACTGCTTTTACTTGTCGTATGGATGTTATTCAAATCTTTCAGGTAAGAATTGCTCCATATCTTTGTCTGCATGTGCAACTGAGCCACACCTCTGCAGAAATGGAGGAACTTGTTTCCTTTCTTACACTGAGGAAGTACAGTGCATTTGCCCTTTGGGTAAGGATTTTTATGATTGTTTTAAATAATTTGAGTTATGTGAATTTATCTAAATTCCTATTAGATTTAATATATGGGCTAAGTCATTAGTCTTATTTATGACATGGTGGTGTGGTGAATATAGATTACACCATGTGAGGCTGTTGTGTTTACCTGGACCTTTTCATGCTTAATGCGGTCTCCTCTGTGAGTTCTGTCTGTAATGAAAACATAATAATGTTGTTTATTGCTGTGAAATCAATGACAGACACATTAACCTCTGAACATATTCACAGCTTATTTGAAGCCCCTACCAGTGTTTTTTTTTTTTCTTTTTTTCTTTTTACCAATTTCTTCTCAGTCTGCTTAAATAGTAAAAATCAGCAACCATAAAAATCACAGGCAACTGGAGCATCATGTGAAATCAAAATATGTGAATCCTGCCGTGTGTAGGTAGGCATAAGGAAACCGCTTATGGCACATCACTCTCTTCTTTGATCCTTTCAGGCTACAGTGGCAGAGACTGCTCGTCGTTGGTGAACCAGTGTGTGTCAAATTCAGATCCATGTGACCCTGAAGGGACCATTCTCTGTGAAGACCTGAAAAGTACTTATAGATGTGTGTGCCATCATGGCAACACGGGAACACACTGCGAGACACCTATAAACCACTGTGTTGACGGCCTTTGTAAACACGGTTCAGTATGTGTGGATCTGTCAAGAGGTTTCAAATGTGATTGTTTACCAGGTGGGTTCACCCTTCAGCTGAAGCTTGTTTCGTACAGAGGCATTCCCTCGACAGAGTCATGTACATAGCAGGCACACTTCCAGCTGATGCTTTTACTTGTTCAGCTTTCTTCTCTGTAGGAGTTTAATCTCTTTGGCCTTAAGCAACAACCCGCAATAGCCTATATGCATTGTGTAAATCGGGGCTTACCACATAAGGATGTGAGTTGACTTCAAAGCACTGATAATGCACAGGATGTCTGGAATGTGTTTTATCAAAGTAAGAGTCTACTGTTAGGGAAAGTATAGGCAAATCCATACATTTATGGTTTATATTATAACGACATACTGACTGTTATGCCTAATTTATCAATGCAAATATATTTGTTTACCTAGTAGTGGTAATAATTAAAGAACATACAAAAAGTAAAAATATGAAAATAAAAAAAGCATTATTGCCGATGTCATAAATTATTATGATGACCCGTGTTACATCACGGGGCAGATCAGTGACACATAATTTGCAACACTGGATAAGCTGTGATATTTCAATCACATCATTATGTTTTATTATGTTATATTTGTATATTTACATGTGCATATGTACATGAGCATTTACTCAGAATAAAGTACCTAAATGATTACTTCACTTGCTTGACTATACAGAAGAAGAGGGTAAGTTTAACTAAGCATATGCATCTTGCTCAATCTTTTCAGAAACTTTAGATTTTTTGGAAAATATGCCATTTAATTTATTTGACACACTTTTGATGTAGAGTCATCAGTCAAATATATTTTTGTAGCAGTGGTTGCAGCAGTCACAAAACAGTATTACAATGTTTTATCTAGAGTGAGCTAACAGCCTGTTCTTTACAGGTTTAACAGGCCAGTTTTGTGAGATAAACATTGATGATTGTGAACTGGATCCATGTGGACTCCTCAGCATTTGTAAAGACTCTCTGAATGGCTATAATTGCTTCTGCGCACCTGGATTTATTGGTAAGTGAGAGCTATCTGGAAGTAATTCCTTATGAAATGATGTGGCTTTTTCTGTTTTAAGAAGCAATCAACATATTCTGCTCTCAAACATTTTTAGGAAATAACTGTGAAATTGAAGTGAATGAATGTCTGAGTCACCCTTGTGAAAATGGGGGGTTATGCGTTGATGAGCTGAACTCATTTAGTTGCCACTGTCCTGCTGGAATGACAGGTGGGTGATACTTTCTTAGATTCTTTATCTTTCTTGTTAGGATACACTTTTAAAGCATTTTTAAGTTATTTATGAATTATGTAGTCATAACAGTCAAGTTTTTTTTTTTAAATCACTATTATCAAATCTGATGGATTTGATAGTCGTGAGTTCAGTTCACACTTTCATCCTCTGCCACGTCTCCAAGGATCCTTTGACAAGTTGTCTACTGATCACTCTCACCTGTTATTCACTCACAGATCTCTATGTTGTTTATTTAACTAGTGTCATAGCTGTCTCCTTAGTGTTATGACAGCCACTACAAAAGCTGTTTTCAGTAGCTTTTAAAAGAAACTGTAGGTGTTTAGAAAAGATATAGCTCAGAGAATAAAAACTAACTTCAATATTCAAGCAGGTAGGTATACAATTATCAATTAGATTGCTATAAAAATGTACACCTGCTTAAATTAATAAGTAACAGAATGATCAGTTGTATTGTAAAACATAGCTAACATTGATTAACCCTGTTCACAACTGAGCAGTGAGAATTAAAATGCTTTTAAAGTCCAATTACAACATCAAATCAGGATGCCACTCAAATGTCCTTTGATATTTTACTATCTCAACTCTGACTTTGTTTTGCAACATTGCTTGTAAACGATGACTATGAATACACTATGCATGCTATTGATCTTCAACTTTTTATGTGTTTTCAACAGTGTGCATCAAATCTCATGCAGCAGCATTTGATGCACAACATTCGAATGCTCCTGAGGTTTTTATTACATTAAAAAGTTGCACTGTGTAGTTGGCTTTCTGTTTGTTTTACAACACTTTTTCTTTTTTAATTTAAAGTTTGAATGCTTACCTGCGTGGAACAAAAAATGAAAACTACTTTTTTTAATTTCTTCTGGTTGATAACAAGAAACTTCTTTGGAAATATATTGATGCTGGAGTCAGAAAATCTGGACTTTTGCCGCTAGATGCAGTCGTCAAGCAATAAGAGAGATTCTGCTATGCTACGTAGTGGCCTGTAGTTGGTGTCTTGGCAGCAGATGTAGGTACCAATGCTGGTCGACAAAGTGTATCCTCCCATTTTTCAGTAACTAAAGCCAAGCCAATTTCTCAATGTTATTCACCATTGTTCAAAGAGACCCGAAGAGGAAAAGAACGCAAAAGCCAAGAAGCTCCTCGTAACATCCGTCTAGAGCTTTTTTGATGCTCGATATCAATGTCTGACTTCAAAGTGCACAAGCGTCTAACTTGAGGCGTTTTACACATTTTTGATGCGCAGAATATGCTCAGTCTGGACGCAGCAAAAAAAAATAATGTTTTGAAATGGCTTGATCAAAGTCTGGACTTGAATCAAATTTGAATGCATAGCATGACCTTAAAGAGGCCATTTATGGTTTAAATTAGTCTAATGAGACTATGCTGAAATAAAGTTACTTGAAAGAATTGCAACTGCCACCAAGGATGGCTAAATCAATTATCAGCTTTAATCAGTTTTTACTGTTTTACCTAGGGACAGGTTTGTTAGAAATGTTTTGTTCTCCCTCTTTTTACTAGCAGAAATAATTACGTAATTTCTGTTAAGTTAAATAACAGAAATTTAATTATGTTATTAATTTGTTGGATTCAAATTATGTGACAAAATATAAAAAAACTGAGTACATTTTAGATTTTAGCTTTAACATTTTTGGTTAAGAAAAATCTAAACACAGAGAGAGATTGTTCTTGGTTTTCATGAACTTAAAAATCTTTGCATTTTTCCAAAGTGTTTGTGAAAGTCACTGTTTTCTTTCTTCCTGGCAATAGATTTTGACCAAAAAAAGAAAATCAATATGTCAACATGAACTACATGCAAATCTTCATGGCTCGTCTTTAGGAAGGGTAGTGAGGCTATAGAGCAAGTTTTGTCCTTTGTATTGTTACAAGAGCAGCACAAGCAGAACTCTGTAATTACATAAATTGTTGGCGTAATTCAAAGACCCATTATCATGTTGGCATTTCACACTTTGTAACAGCCTCCTATTGCGCTCACACAGGCTGTAAATGTGTGAGACAGTGATAGTGCAAAAAGGAAAAGGAAACATCTTGTGGCTTAGTGTGTTTGCTGTTCAGCTGCTTTGTTGTCTTTGCCCAAAAAAAGTGGAGCAATGGACAACCTATGATGGGTCTATGGAGCTGGTTTACCTATTTTTTAACATCTTTGTTGTGTCACATTTATTGTTACTGTAAACCAAACAGTCACATGAAGACTTGCTATGGTTTTACTTTATTCATCTTTTGTTTTATTTCATGGTGTTTTAATCACAGGTAACTTCTGTGAAGTCAATATAGATGAATGCATTTCCTCTCCTTGCCTGCACAATGCTACATGTGTCGACCTTCTTCAAGGCTATGAATGTGTTTGCAAGTTTGGCTTTACAGGTTTGTACATTTTGCTAAGGGGAATTCTTAATCTTTAGTCTCATTTAGACTTCTAGAATTTTCTGACTTTCTAGAACCTACTCTAATAGTCTTGCTAGCCACGTACATCAGATCATAGAAATATTTCTGATTTCCAGTAGAAACTTTAAGTTGAACAATAAGCTTCAACATAATTTTTTGGGGTTTAAGTGTATTTCATTCTTCTTAAACTTATAAGAATTTTAAAATGGCAAATTATTAATTAAAATTATTAAAGGTTTCCTAATATCTTTCCAGGGCACTTATTTTACACATTGATACAAATTAAAATCGATAGTCATTGCAACCATACTCACATTTTCAAGACCATTTTCTGATGTGTATTACAGTTATGTTTTCTTAAGCAAATAACTGCTAACACCAATTGAAAGCAAGGTGGAGAGAAAAGCAATCAACAAAAAATCAAGTTTTTCCTTTTTTTTTTTTTTACAAAGACAAGTTGAGATTAATTGGGAGATGCATCAATTCCACTCTTCAAAGTCAAACACAGTAATTGCTTTTCAACAGTTTCCTGACAACCCCAAATAATTCTCAGAGAATGAATTATTGGGTATATTACCAAACTCTGGTTGTTTGCACTGGCAAATCTATGCTTACTAATTGGCTCGTTTCTATTTCTCCAGACACATTACAGGCAATGTGTGAAATTCCATACTAGGTACATTGAACACTCTGTTTTTTCACCATTACTTGAAATATATTGCATTCTTTAGTTCTAAACAGAACTCCCAGATATCATTGTTTTGTTTTGTTTGGTGAGTAATATTTGCAAAGACCCCTTTCTCTTAGTCATTTAATTTTGTCGAGTTCATGTTGGTTATTCAAGAGATTTAGTTGCATTTTCAATAAGATAAAATATTATTCTGAGTCATTAATGCTAAGAAACCTATTAGACAGGAGTGATCCCTTATGACACAGATTATGAAGTGTTTGTGACACAAACATTCAATTAATTACCTGCATTCTTTGTGTAAGACAGCCTTCACTACAACATATTTATCAGTTTGTGTTATTTTCTGTCAAAGGTACAGAATGTGAGCTTGACATTGATGAGTGTGCTTCATCTCCTTGCAAGAATGGAGCAACGTGCATTGACCTGCCCGGTAATTACTTGTGCCAGTGTGTGGCTCCATTTAAAGGTAATGAACACTGAGAAAAGGGGGACAAAAAGCAAAGTTAATTAACTTCACATACTATTATTTTCACCCACCTGAACTCACTTCATGTGACACATTAAAAGGAGTACATCTTCATTTGGTATATCAGATTAAAGAAAAAATATGGGAGTGATTAAACTGATGATTTGAGAAATCTTTGGTATATGTTCAATTGATAGCAATTATTTTGTGATTGCTGAGGTTTTAAAAAAAATCAAGATTAGTATAATGATGTAATTCAGTTGCCCTGCTTTGTTGGGTCTAATATTTCACCTTCCTCTTAACAGCACTCCATAGATCCTCTTTGAATTTTAGGTTCAGTGACTGGCCAGTCCTGCACAGTGAAATCACTGCTAAAACCCCAGATACCAATTCATTTGAAAGTGTCTGCAGGTGCAAAGCCCTGCTGGGAAATGAAATCGGCATATCCACAAAGATTTTCAGCAAAAGGAAGTATAAAGTTTTTAAAAATTCCCTGGTAGATGGCGACATTGATTTTGGTCTTCAGAAAACACAGTGAACCAACATCAACATGGCTCCCCATATCACCACTAACTTCGGACAGTTCAATTGAAACCCAAGCCAGTGCCCCTCCAATTCTCTTCCTGACTCTGGGTCCTTGATTTCCATCAAATGCAACATTTCTTTTAATCTCAAACGGGGACTTTGGAACACTGTGCAACAGTCCAATCTATTTTCTGCTTTGTAAGATGGGCCTGAAATAGTCTCTGGTTCAAGATTGGCTTAACTCCAGCAATGTGACAGTTGTGATGCATGTCCTCTATGTATAAGGTTTAACAAAAGGAACACAGCATTGGTAGGCCCCTGTCCTGAATAAATTTCCCTTTCGTGGCTCTTGAGTATCTGCCCCCAAACTCTTGAATGTCCTTTGTTTCACAAGCAAGTACAGTTACCTTCTTTTTCTTTTTTCCCCACACGTTTTTCTTCTTTTCAGCTTTCCATTCACTTGATTAGTTACAGAAATTTAACAGCCAGCTTTTCTACAAATAGGCTTTTGTTACTTTGTGTCAATGGCTCTTTGCTCACAACTGATGACTCACCAGTCGTCTCCATGTATGTGGGTTAGAACTAAAACATACTGGATGCTGACCCTCAAGGACTGACTT
The DNA here is from genome assembly GCF_027474105.1 of Poeciliopsis prolifica. Lineage (NCBI taxonomy): Eukaryota > Metazoa > Chordata > Actinopteri > Cyprinodontiformes > Poeciliidae > Poeciliopsis > Poeciliopsis prolifica. Next base: position 7,428,355 of record NW_026562380.1, read on the forward strand.
TGGACCCCACGGGTGTGGACTATAAAATAGTACTTCTGGTTAAAAAAAAATTCTGAAATATAATATTAAAGCTTTCTGAGAAAAATAATTAGAGGTTTTATTAGCTATAATTATAAAAATGAATGCTGGAAATATCTGACTCCATATGTTGAATGATTTGACAGTTTGAGGCCTTTCCAGTGCATATCCTGCTACAGATATGTGTTTATACACCACAAATCGATGGATTGATATTAGTTTCACATTTTGAGTTAAATTACAGAAATTAATTAATTGTTATATTTTAATTTATTGAAGTGCAGCAGTATTTCAATTCATTTCTAAGCAGCTTAAAAAAGAGTCTGCCATTAACTTCAAATAACCTAGTTAAAATTTTTGTACTTCAGTTCTGAAGAGCAGCTCATTGTAAATCATTAAACCATATGAAAGACATTCAGTCAGACTCTACCTTTGCACATTTTGAATGAACCCTTGTTAAAACCGTAGTACCACTCTCACAGTTCTAATTAGCTTATTGGCTGTGAGGTCCTCTTGAAAAGACAATAATCAAGACGGCACTTCACAAATCTGAACCTTGCTGAAGCATGACAGAGGAAGTGATTACTGGAAAAAAAGCACTAATATTTTACACAAAGACACTTATAACTGGCAATGTGAGTAAGATAAATTTTAGAGTCCAGATGGAAATCGAGCTCTTCAATCAGAAATTCTAAGCAGATTAATCCTGTTTTCTTTTCTGTTTTTGTTTTGTTTTGTTTTTGCTTTTCTTTTTTTAGGAATTTAACTACCTTCCATCACACCAAAATGGGTGGATGTGCACCCTAAAAGAAATCAAGAATTGTAAATAATTCAATTGCCTTTGAGTGAATATTTAACTGTTTATTGTGGGGGGGGGGTTAAGTTTTATATCCAGTATATTCTTTTTGATAGCTAATTTTATTGGCAATGCATTATTTTGATCAAAAACATTTTATTTATTTTGCAGAGATTATTAGAGGTAGGACAAAATCCCAAAGTGTTTGTTTTAGCTTTTTTATTATTATTTATGTCATAATTTCACAAGTATTGCATGGCATCGTTAGGCTTCTGCTTTACATATATATATATTATTTCAGTTGCATGTTAGATTGCTGAAGTTATTTGTGCTTCATACATTGTCTGTCTGTGTGGGAATGAATCAAATTGTGTACTTTAACATTTGTGACTGGGCACAACAAAACCAGCAACAAGTCTCTTGGGGAGCTTTCTGGGTTATTTCCAGATTCAAGAGGTGTGGATTCTGAGATTTCAAATTACTTCAAACACACATAAAAACAAAACAAGCAAACGCAAAAAAAAAAAAAAAAAAAACTGTTGAAGATTTGACCATTTGAATGCTGGCACTCTGCAAACAAGATTGGTGAGAAAACAGGTCTCAATGTTTGTCCATTTCTCTTATGACAAAAGTTACATATCCTACAAAAAGCAAACATTTGTGTAGGTTATATGGTTCAAAAAATATATTTTTAGAAGTTTTTATCTTTTTCCCCATTATCCAATAAGGTGTCATGGAATCATCTGTGACTCAGGAATACAACATGCTAGACAATGTTATCTTTCACAAAGCGCTCTGACACCTAAAATAAAATAATTATTTTATTTCACCACTAGAAACAGTGAGTCAGCACTGCGCACACCACTGCTCACCCACCTGGTCACTAACATAGCAGACTCAGCCCATCTTTAGCAGCTCAAGAGCTGGTGGCGTCTTGCAGGTTTCCATGACAGGTCATGTGGAGGTTAAAGAGGATCTGACTTTAGCATATTATGGACAACAAGGCATCGTATTACACTGGAAGTCTTGAATACACTTCACATACATTTTATGTTTTTTTTTTTGTGAAAATCACAAATTTATCTATTCTGTTCTGCTCTGGTGACTTGTTCTTGGTTTTACCATGGTGCAACGTCTTTGACTTAAGTCTATATGTTTTCATGAGTTTTAAACACCTTTATTTATCATTGCTGTAGAAAAAGCAAAACAAATATTTCCTATGTTTAAGGAGCTTTAAAACAAATAATAGTAATATTAAGTCATTTAGAGCAACATGGTTGCATGGACTCTGATAGTCTTTACATGTTACTTAGATTATGTTACAGAATTTCAGAAATAATTTTCAAGAAGTTGATTACACCAATTTATTTTTCAATTAAGTGAAAGAGTCTTCCTGCTTTTTGCATTTTCTGACTTGATTTATTTCTAGATGCCCAAGTGAGCTTCATTGATTATAATAGTGTCCTAAATAGATATTTAGTTAAATCCTAAACATAGGTTTAGTAGGTGACACATTTTATTTTTCTTTTTTACAACTGAATTGTATGTCTATAGAGATTCTTTTGTTCTGCATGGTCCCTCTATCTGTGTGTTTCCTTTCCTAACATCAGGTTATAAGTGTGAATTCTTGCCCTGTGAGGCCAGTAATCCCTGCGAGAACGATGCAGTGTGTGTGGAAGAGTTGGATCAGGACCGTTTTCCTTTGGGCTTCCGCTGTCACTGTCGTCAGGGCTTCTCTGGCCCCCGCTGTGAAATCAATGTGGATGAGTGCAGCTCCAGTCCCTGTTTTCACGGTTTCTGCTATGATGGTAAGAAACAGCTTATGTTGGCAACATTCTTAATAACAGGCCCTCAAGTTGGGAGGAAAGCTCCAGACATGCATTCATACACACACTTGCGCACACAAATACACACATCTAATTTGTTGTGCTTTGCGCAAGTCATCTTCTGGCTTTAAAATCTGTTTCAGGATTTTCTAAAGAGGCACAGTAGCAAGTCAGTCCCTGATATTTGCGAACATATTTATCTTTATGGGAGGTCATTTGCTTCAAGGAGTTCTATTCAGTATGTAAAGTGTGGGGAGAAGTTAAATCAATCTCACAGTGTAATTATTAAGGTTTACACTTACCGTAAAAAAGAAAAAAAAAATCCATAAAGAAAGTGTAGAAAATACATTAAAATGTGTCTCAAAATATTTTTAATTATGGAGGAAGATGTTTTCACTTCAGTTAAATTGTTAAATCACCTTCCCTTGAGTTTGTAGCAGATAACAAAAGCGAAGACAAAAACAAAACAAAATATTAACAAGCCACAGCTACAACTAATTAAGAACAAAGTAAAACTTTACACATGCCTTGAACATGAAGCTAAATGTCTGGGACTGGGGGCTTTCCTATCACTTAATAAAGCATACCTTTAGCTCCAGAAGCATTCATCAGTGTGCATAATGTTACTGAGGGAATAACAAGAAAAACACAGTAAGTTGAAGAAGCTTCAAGAAAGGACATGGTTGAGAATATGTGCTCTATTTATTTAGGCTATTGCTAAATAACAAGAGCCATTGTAACAAAGTTGCTCTGTTTTACCAATTTGAGAATGCAATTCTGCCTATCATGCTGAATTTGTCAACACTTGCAGCCTCTTGAAAATCTCTACATTGCAGTAAGACTACTTTCAGTACAAGAAGTAGAAAGTGAGGCTGCTTTAATAATGTAGCAATACTGACTGTAACAGTCTTACTGTTCATTTGCGTAAGATGCTAATTACAGTTTAAAGCATCCCTCCTGCAATCATTTACATTTTTAATGCGCACTAGGGTTTTATTTGGACAGATACCTCTGTCTTGCAACCTGAAGTATTGTACTGTATGTTTAGATTCAGAGATTTCCAGTGATGCAGAGAGACGTGTGTAACCTGAAACTCTTCTTTTAGATTTCTTTTTTAGATTGTCTTTTGACTAAAATCTGTGTCAGCAGATCAGATCCTTACAACATTTCTGCTCATTGCATCAGCCAATGAGCAGATTAATAATATTCCCAACACACACAAAAAAATTACCAAGACGTTGTCTTTGGTAGACAGAAATTCCCAGGCTAGATTATTAAATTTTTTATTCTTGACTGAAGTGCGTGGCTACACAGTAACAGAAGGCTGTGAGGCTCTCCAAGAAGTCACTTGGGTGTCTTTCTGAGTATTATAGTCTCCTGAAGCTGTCACAGAACAGAAATATTTTTAGCTAGCTCACAATGTATTACTTTATAAATACACTTTTTGAGTTTTGACAATTTAATACATATTCTACATATCCATGTTGCCCATGATGAAAAATTGCAGAAAGTTGTGAATATGTAGTTGGGAATTGAAGTCTAATGATAGAAGGCAAGGTTATATCAATTCAGATGCACAGGAGTGTGTTTTCCTTATTTTTTTGAATTTTTAGTCTGTCACATTTATATTTTTAGCACATAGCATGTTTGTTATTTATGTTATTAATGTCAGTTTAGACATCAATAACAGAAATAACACATTTCCATTATCTCATATTCATAACCCATTAAAAACTGCCCTCCGTTTGACACCATTGTTGCCTCCCTTTAAATATCCTGAAGATAGTAAAATGGAGTGGTTTCATATGGATTTAAATCTGTGTTCACTGGTGTCTGTTTGTCTTGCTCTTTATTTTTCTCCTTAATTGTGATACTAATTTGACCAGCTTTTAAAACCGATACTAAGGTCACAGTCACAGCTGATATGAATTACTTGGGAATAAATCTGACGTTAGGCTTGAGAGTCCCACACATTGCTTTATGGAGCACACCTTACTGGTTCCTTAAAATGACATTATACAGAAATTTGTGCAAATGTTGTGGAATAATGTAACTTATAGATGATAAATGACATAATTTGTAAGCCTAATTTGATTTCACTCTTTATGTGTCATCTCAAGCATATGCAATTTAAAAACTAATTGGTCATAGTGATACAAATGATGCAAACTATAAATCATGAATTATAGTAATAAAAGGTATGAATTATTCCCCACTGACCAATGATTATTCTAAAATTTAATAAATTTCCTTTCTATGGTTTAGAAAGATAAGATAATTCCTTTGTTATTGCATTTTCTGGGTAGGACATGATCATTGAAAATCAGAGTCCGAAATCCTGCTACAGTTGCCCCTTATTTGTTCTGTAAAAAGAGATGTAATTGCAGTTGATTACTCTCTAAAGATCACTGTCTGTTCCCCCCAGTGCTACCGCAGACCTCAGCCGGCTTTGTTGACCAATCCCAAGCATAACCAGGTCACTTTAGGTTAGAGAGCAAGGGCCTCTACGTCCTACTGGCCGGTGCTCGGCAACAGCCAGCCACCAGGGACAGCATTGCATAGCAGTGGCTGAGATGAGTAATGCTGCTGCCACCCAGGACTTAAAGCATTTAATGAGAGTAATAGCATCTACACGCAAAAAGACAGAGTGACAGCATAGATTACGTGGTAAATCTTTGGGATAATGAAGAATCCTGGGACCCTCACTGGGGAAGTAATAAATTTACTCTTGTAAGAACTGCAATTACCTCTGTCACTGGCTGCCTGTACCCATGTTGTGCTGGAGAAACAGAGTGAGGCATCTCTCTTTAACGTCATTAATAATTAAGAAGAGGAAGGAATGCATTATTAGATGTGGGAGATTCTAAATTTTAATAGAAAAAAACTGGCATATTTATCGCATTTGGATAAAGAAAACCATAAGGAATGGAGCTGTCCTTTTCTTTTGATCTACTTTCCCTCTCATGTTATGCCCTGCGTGCATGTTGAGTGTACTTCTTTTAAAGACAATTTTTTATTCAGAAGAAAATGTTGAATCTCACATGTGACAGCAATGAAGAATGTATGGCTTCTATAGAAATGTTGATTTGAAGATGTTTATAATGGCAAAACCAATCAGACTAATGTTCGAGAAGCATTTCCAGCCAAGGCTTTACTGAACCTGCAGAAGGTGTTTATTTAAAGGTCATATTCATAGGAAAAAAATATAATTCCCAATGGTCATTATGCTTTATGCTAATAATCAGCACTTACCTTTGTTGAGATTTAGTACCCACAGAGCAGTGAATTATTTTTATAATACAAGGTCATATAAATGTACTACTTTCTTTCTTCTAGTTGTAGATGGGTTTTACTGCCTTTGTAGTCCTGGTTATGTAGGGCTGAGATGTGAGGAAGACATCGATGACTGCGTGAACAGTTTGTGCAGTCCCAACTCTGTCTGTAAGGATCTCCATCAGGTGAGTGAGGTATTGTTTTTTAAAAGCTTCAAACTGGGGTGTCAGAGGGATAGTTGCGTTACATTTTAATGGGAGAAATGCATGTTACATTTTTATGGTTCTTTGTAGTGTAATGTATTCAGTCTGGTTATCCTACTGAAACTGAGTAAACTGATAGCTAGGTCAGTTTACACAGCTTTATTTCAATACATTAGAACATCATTAAAAAATTTTATTATGATTCAATTCAAAACAATATATTATTTCAGTTCATTATGCAAAGTGATTTTAAGTGTCTGTAGCAGTTTATTAAAAGTAATTAAAAGGAAGGATTACATCCATCCATTTTTTTACACCCTTGTCCCTAGTGGGCTCAGGAGGTGCTGGTGACTATCTGGTGACTATTCCAGGCAAGAGGCGGGGTTCACTCTGGACAGATCGCCAGTCTGTCGCAGGGAAACGCAGAGATAAACAGGACAAAAAACCATGCAAGCACACTCACACCTAGGGAGAATTTAAAGAGACCAACTGACCTGGCAGTCATGTTTTTGGACTGTGGGAGGAACCCGGAGTTATAAAAGAACCTACGGATGCACAGGGAGAACATGCAAACTCCATCCAGAAAGACCCCGGGCCAGGAATCGAACCCAGGACCTTCTCGATGCAAGGAAACAGTGCTACCAACTGTGCCACCCCAAAAGGTTGTTTAACGAAAAATGTTGCATTGTATTATGGGTTGCACAATCATGGGAGAACTTCACAGTTGTCCTGCAGCCAATCACTGGCACCCTCCACAAGAAATACAAGCCATAAAATGTGACTGTTCACAGTGTTGCAACCAACATATCAATGAAAATGTGCCTGTAATGAAAAAAGTGTGATAGAAAAAGCTATTGAAGTAATATATCTACTATAGCCTTGAGAGCATTGTAAAACAAGGCTCTTTCTGGATTTATTGAGTAGATTTACAAGGTATACCAAGCACACACTTAAAAAGGTTTGACAGATTTTAGGTTAAGAACATTTGGGTTTTAAGAAGAAGCTTTTCTTAAAACCAAAGAAGAGCTTTTTGAATTTAATGGCAAATTCAGAACAAATCCCATTTGCCACTTGTGGAACATTTTACAAAAACAAAGAAAAGTCCTACTGTTGCTCCTTTTCTAACTAACTGAAATTCACTAAAACTTTTAGATACAACTTAACATGATATGCAGAGTAGAATGGCATCTTAGTCAATATGTTTATAATCCTAATTTTGGGAATAATTTTCATTATCTCATTATTCAAATAGGGATGATTTTCGGAAACTCTTCTTGTTTACAGTGCAGCTATTTGTCTCTGTGAACACCTCGTCCTGTGGAGCTTTTGCTTATTTTGGAGAATAGCAGTCCCTGAAGGTGACTTAGCAGCAAAAATGAGATTATGTTCTTTTGCTCGGGGTAAGGAATTGGAGTCTCCTGGAGGTATCTAATTTATCACAAGATGACGGCATTTCCCCTCTCTGCCTTTTGAGCCTATATTGTACAAATTATAACTTACAAAGTTTAAAAGCTTCCCTCTGCTACGTGAAATAATGATTATCTTGCATTAGGCCAAAAGTTACTTCAGAGCATTCAACAGTATGTTGACATATCAAGATTCACATCAACCCTTCACTGCTGCCCCTTATATTGTAAAGAGGTATTTCAGTTAACATTGCACATCAGAAAGCAATGGGCACAACACATTTATCCGAAATTTGATTTATCATCATAACTCATAAAAGCAACAACGGGTAAGTGACAAGCAGTCCACATGTTGATTCAAATCCAGAAGTTTTAAATAGAAGAACTGTGGAGACAATTTTTGACAAAATCTCCAAAAATACTAATACACACATACATTTCAAGGAGTTATTTTTTTATTTGCTATTAACAACCTTTCCCTGTCAGAAAGCACAGCCGTATTGCCACATGCTTATGAAAGCTCATATTGTGTATTGAATGGCACTGAGGAACAGGCTTTCATAATGTCCGTAGGGTGGAGAGTAGGAGGAATACATCTGCATATTGGTAATAGGAAAATGTAAGACTACCATGACTCTTTGAGTTTAAACAGATTTCCGCAGGAAAAAATATTTGTTCATGAGTAGGAAGTTTTATTCTGCAGTGTTTTTTTATTCATAATGTTTTCAAATGTTTTAAGAATTCCATCATCTCTTTCTTGCTCAAGAAAGTAGCGGGATGCATATCTGTTACATAACAATCTAATTAACAGCTTTTTGTTGCAAATGCATCCCATTCAAAGATGTGACTTTGCAATGTGTACCTATCTTAATTTAAACACTTTTAATACCAAGTACAGATGTGTCAAAATTTCCCTCTGTTTACCTAGTAGTGTCTGCAATTTTTTATTTTTTATTTTTTGTTGCAGAGCTATGACTGCGTGTGTCAGTCCGGATGGGAGGGAAAATACTGCCAACAAGAAATTGATGAATGCTTGTCGCTGCCTTGCAAAAACAACGCCACCTGCACAGACCTTCTTGACGGCTACAAGTAGGTTGTGCTATCTGGCTCGAGGGCACTGTCCTCACAGGTCGCATCAGATATTTAATAAATGCATAAAAAGAAACTGTTTAGAGACAGCAATATGTCCTTCCACTGACAGCGGGGATAATGAATTGCAGATGGCAAGTAAAACAAATGAGACAATCAATGGCTCACAGCATGAAAAGGTTTCAGGGGATCTGGGACTCATCGGCGAAGAGAGCCAGTGGTGCAGCTTCGGCTTATGCCCCACTCTCACTGGGGACACGTAAAAGTGCTTCAGGTGGAAAAGTTGGGGGTTGGACAGGAATGCAATGAGGAATCGTTGCCAACTGTGTAGCGCTTGCTGTCACTAAGTGAAATATCCACCTGGCTTTAGAGCAAGTACTTCAGATTCACACACACACACATAGATATGCAAGTATGTTCATTCTCTATCCCATGTCCCTCTGTCTATGTTAAGCATGCAAGCATTTCCTTTTAATCCCCACTCAGCACTCTCACCTTTGGTGTCCTACATTCAGCCATCCAGAATTAAAAGCTTCTCTCACCAGCAGTGCAATTAACCTGCAAATTTCCCGCACTGTCTTACAAAAAGATGCAGGCCAGAAGTGTCGGCGGACGGTGTATCACATTATACTTGTATGCAAGTGAATGTGCCATATGTGTAGAATGTAAAATACTGCACATTACTCTACAATAGTATACAAAGTATTAATATCTATTTGAACATTTTCATTTTATTGTAATTTTACAATGACAAACTTGGATACTTTTTTTTTTTTTTCACAAAAAAAGTTTATTACAAATAGTCCATGAGCATAATTTCACACTTTCTGTGCAATAGTATTGTTTGTGTGGATGTATGTTATTGGAACTTACTATAACATAGTAAAAAATATGCTTCCTTTTCAAGTGTAAGGATTCAAAGTTCAAATTTTTTCACAAATAAAAATAAAAATGTTTGGCATATAGAATAACATACTGTAGTTATTGTCTACAACACTCTCCAAATCAGCGTCCTATCACACCTTTGGCCTATTCTCAAGTCGTTTGACCGTAGTGATGATAAATGCAAGTTGACAGGCAGTGGTTGTTTTCTTCCACATGTAGCACTTTTCACGTTGGCCCAAAAGTGCAATTTTGGTCTCATCAGAGCGCATTGTTGTGTTCCCTTGTGTAAAACTGTGCACACAACTTTCAGGGGAACTTGCTTCATTTACTCATTAGAATGCCTCTAAGGGCAATTAGTTACATGGAAGTTTGTTTTGGGTGTGAGACTAAAAAGGAGATGAATATAAAAGCACAACACAGTTTTGTTGATTTTCATGCATAAATATGCACATTTTGTAAAATTTTCAAATCATCCTACTCAGTTTGATTCAAGAAGCTTTTAATTTAACTCAACTACTTAGAAACACCCTTACATGTAAAATGTGTTTAGAAATTGATTTATTAGTGTTATTAAATTACTTGTACATATCTCCTTTCACTTGTATTCAAGGTGTTTTTGTTCACCGGGCTGGACAGGTGTGGACTGTGCACAGGATGTGAATGAGTGTGATTCTGGACCTTGTCTAAATGGAGCTCAGTGCACGCAGTCAGACATACCTGGGGAGTTCTCCTGCACCTGTTCCCCCTTCTTCACTGGCCTCTTGTGTGACCTGCCTTATGACCCCTGTGACTCCCTCCACAACCCCTGCCTGCACAGTTCCACCTGCCTGACACGCTCCAATGGAACAGCCTCTTGCAGATGCCCAGCTGGTGAGTGAACACTTTGCAGTAGCTTCATAGATTCGTTTCTATCATTTCCCCCCATTTTTTAGTAATTTCTACATAAAAGAATTTAAAAGCTGATGCAAAGCTCAATTGTAGTTGCAAAGAAAAAGTAGCATATATGCTTTATTTACCTTCCATCTGAATTGCCTTATTTCTATAAAAAGTTGCATTAACAGATATTAAAGCAATTTTAGAGAGCCCAGCAGTTAATTGCTCTTTTGCTTTTCTCCCACACGCAATGGATGCCGCATCACATAAGTATATGTTGGTACGGCATATATTTGTACGGCACAGATGTGTAGTCAGACTTAAATACCTGGCATGAGTAAAAATAATAATGTGGTGAGATCAGAGTGCAGAACTTAAAGGGGATAAAACTGTATTGTACTGATCGTAAAATAACTGTCTATTCTGATTTTTATGGGGTACATCAGAAAGGTACGCAATGGTTTAGCCATTCTGAAGCAATTTAAAAAATAGGAAATGAATGTTGAAACTATAACTTTAGCTTATTAGAGGTTTAAGGTTTATCAAGTATTTATTCTCTTTCTGTGTCTCTTTCTTTCTTTATTTGTCTCTTTTTCTGAGGTTTACATAAATTATTTTCAAACAAATTTTAAGTTATCTTCAGCAATCATAGAAAGAGAGAAAGTCTGAGAAAATACATGCCCATCATCATCCATCTTTTCAGATGGATGATAATTTTTCATGGATAATAATTGCATTTCTGCTCCAGGTTTGCAGGCTCTAAGTAAGTGCACGTTACTCTGTAATATTTATTACACATATATTGCATGTTTGCAGTATTTACAAGTACGTTTTAAAAAATGCTCCTTGTTTAATGAAACTTCTATTTTCCTGTATTGAGTCAGCTAAGGACAACCCATTTTTTATTTGCTAACTGACACAATACTGAGCGAGTATTTATTTATTTTTATTTAAACTCTCTTTAATCAGAGGTTTGCATGGATCTCCTTACCATTTCGTAAAATTTCCATTAAAGTGCATGACTTGGGTTAACATTTTCACTTTCCAGTCATTATCCACCACACTTATCCCTTGTGGGGTTGCCAGGGTACTGCTGGTTCTCACCACTCCAACCCAAATGAGCAAACAGAGCACCTCATCCACAAACTTAAGGAATTTGGTTTTCTAAAATACAACACAGTAACAGCAGTAAACATAATGTACAGAGCTTCTTAAAATAAATGTTTGAGATAATAAATATTTAAAAGGCCAGCTCATAATTTAAAAAAATACAATTTATTGAGTGTAAAATTGTGTTATTAAAATTTATGTAACCTACTAACATTAATAACATGTTGGTGTTTGCTCCTTTAAAATTAACAGGTGGGTGAGCAGTCCTGTCCACGAATCTACTTGTATTTAACAAACATCTGGTTGCATGTAGATGTCACTTGTTTGCATTGAAAATGATCATTTTAGTTCTGTTAGATTTCATATAATAGAAATTTATTTTATTTCCTTATTTTTTTACTTGCTAACCTCTCATCATACAGGTTAGGATGCTATGAGGTTGCGCTGTAACTAATGGCTCTCTCTCTGCACAGAGATGAAAGAGATGTTGCCAGATATAAATAGAGCAGCTGGGTTAGTTTCAGAAAGGTTCCTTGGAGAGGAATAGGAAATTGGGAACTGGCTGCATACATTACAACAAGAGCTTTGCGTGGGCTTGGTCGTTTTCTCTTCACACAGCGACTGTGACTCACTACTCTTCCTTATTATCCACCATAAATCCAACCTACATAACAGTCACAGAGCTATTATACAACTTGTGGCTTGAGTTGTTATTTACCATTGAACATAGGTTATAAGTCAAGGGAATTGTGTTGGCTTCACAGTATGTCTAATTAAATTTTTGAAAAATCAGCATATGTCTGCATATTTAACCCTGAAGGCAAATCGTATGTCACATTCTGTAGATGACCATCGGGCATGAATGTTTTCAGGGTTATTTGACCTTTATTTGGTTCATTTATTGTTTTGTATAGCTTCTGGTGAATGTTCACTAACAAAAACTGAAACATAAACAAATTTGTTTTTAATGGACACTTATTACACTTATTACAGACCTTGAGTTCAAGAGGAGCGATGCTGTAGTTGGTGGTCAAAGACAGCCTGCAAGTGTGTGTATTACAAAGCTGTTTCAAAATTCATTCATCTGTACCTGCTTCATCTTCTTTAGGGCCATGGAGGTCTAAAGATCAACCTGGCTGTCTTTGGACAAAAGGAAAAATACTCTTTTAATATCACCCCAGTTTATCACAGTGCTTTTCAGAGCCAAAACAGCACATGCACTCAAGGTCATATTTATGGTCAATTTAGCATCTCTGATTGATTTTACAGATTAAAGGTCTGATTGATTTTATATGTAAAATCAATCAGACCTCCTATGAGGTAAATGTGAGCTACAAGAAGAAACAGGAACAAGGATAGCATGGAAATTTCATACAGAAAATATGAGGCTAGCTTGACATCAGTATATATATTGATTGGTTTGCACAATTTGAATTCATGAGAATTACTTCAGAATAACATGAAAATATTTGCTGATATTGATGATAATATATGGCGTATATCAATGAACTGGAATTTAATTTGATTCTATGGAAGTGGAGTTGCTCCTCTAGTCTTAAGATATTAGTCTTTAAACTGTAGGCTAAGTGTGGCAACAGAAACCAATGCATATTATTTTTTCACTACAATTAAATTGAATTTCTCTTCATTTACCTTATACCTGTGGGATTTAACACAAGGACTGAAAGTGTGTAGAACCTTTCTAGTCTTACTATGTGGCAGATTGACAAGTGGCAGGAAGAAGTTGGGATCAAGCCCACAACATTTGGATAACAAGACATCGACTCTTCAAACTGAGTCACTGTCACCATGCAGTGTGTTTTCTGGAAAACCAAAACTGTTTCCAAAATCACATTTGGAGGGCTGTCAAACTTGTCATCAAATTTTACACAATAGATCCAATCTGATATATTAATCAGGATCTGCTACCTGATCCTGAAGTTTGAACACCTGCTGCTACAGTTATTTTCACATGCATAATACTTTTACTTAAACATTTAGTTATTTTTGTTCCTGGTGTTAAATAGAATGATATGAGCACACTGCATTGGTACTGTCACCAATACCACTACATGCTTTTCTTTTGTGTGTCAAGAATAACACACAAAAGGAAGGGCTATTTTTGTTATCTTCAATGAAGACAACTATTTGCAATTAATTTTGTGGTATAATAATTTCCACACAAGATTGATTTTATTATGGTTGCACCAAATGCAGTTTTCTGGCTGATCACTGATCTTTAGAAAGCCTGACCTGAAAATCGATTTTGATTTTTGCCAACATTTTTTTTTTTTTTGTCCATGTAGCTAAATTTAGCAAGAAAGTTGATCAAATCAGTTACACAGTTCTTCAGAAAAAAATATTTTATTTTTAGAAAGATAAGTGTGTGGTCATAGATTTCCCAAAGAACTTAATTTAACAATAACTGTCTTAAAAAAATGTTAATGTGGCAATTTTCTACAAGTTCTAAAAGGCAATCATTTAGAGGTTTCTAGTGGGACTAACATTAAAGGAATTTTGCACAGCGGGAATGAGTTTTGTCTATAAAGGTACACTATGTGAACCTGGAGGGCAAAAACTGAAGTTTGCTGAATGAAATGAAAAGAAAATATAGGTGCAACAGTCATCCTTTGATCATGGAGAGATTGTATCGGAAGATTGTGTTCTTGCGAACAATGACTGTGCTGAGACTCTGACCAGGAGGCTAAAGTCATCTTTTCTGACCAGCACAGCTGTTCCGTTTTTCTCTTAATGAGGAGACCCAGCGGGGAGTGGCAAACCTCAGAACAGAGTCCTAAAAATGAAGGAGATGGGGAGTGTACGTACTGCATAGGGTTCCTGGTCAAAAAGAACAACAAACAAAACAACTAAAGAACACTTAGCTTTTTACAATGAACCATATTGTCACCAGCGGCTTGACATTCAATGTGGACATAGAGAGATTATAACACTGAACCTACTGTCACCTACTCAAGATACTTTATGTATTTCTTTCTGTATTAGAGAAGAATTGCTCCACATTGAGATTTATAGAAATTGCTGTGGCTTAGATGAAGGGATCCTGTTGATCCCTTCATCTAAGGGATCAACAGTTTTTTTTTAAGCTTTTTCTTTGTATATTTGTTCTTTATAATTAATACTTTTAGCATTGTGCCTTAGTAAACCAGCAAAGTAACTGTAAATGTCAACATAGCTGTACTTAAAATTCTCAAGATAAAATGAAAAATCAAAGGTCAAAGAATGGCCATTTAGGATTGCAATTCAGTGCATGTAAATTAAGGACAATGGTTTTGTTTAATATTTTGAAAGTGAATGCACGCAAAGAATAAATAAGCATTATTATGTTGAAAATGTTAGGTTTCTAATTAAAGTGTGTTCCCTATTGTGGAAGGGTCAGAAAAGGTCAATAATATTTGATTATTGAGGGCAAAGGCTAATCTTTTCCTTCACTTTGAGACCTCTGTTCCCAGCGTAGACAACTGATACACACAAGAAGTGGCGGAAAATCATTAAACCAACTGTGTTTATTGAAGAAAAAAAAGAGGGTAAATACAGAAAGAAACATTTCCATCTGTAACGCTAGAATGCTTCATACTCTGTGAAGAAATGCAACATTTGTATATCTTTAAATCAGCAGAATATTAATGACAGAATATACCTATTTATGGAGTATATACAACAGCACACCATAACTGTCAGATATGTGAGATATCAATCAAAATTCAAAGAGAATATGAGCATATTTACAGTTTTGTCAAATAACACAGACATTCTGTTTTCAGTTTTTTGTAATACATAGGCAGAACAAACTAGCAGTAACATGAAAAACTAAACTGGAATTATCTGCTCTGTTGAAAAGGAAGGCCTGAACTGTTCATGACGCCCCAAACCTTTCTTCTATATTGTAGAATATTTTCCTAGCTTCCCTCAATGGCAATGATCCTCATAAAGTGGTTACAAAAGTATTTATTGTGAAAATTCTGTAATTTTATTCTGACAAAGAAGAAAGGAAAAAAATAAATGAATGGAAGGTTTTTGAAATTAAAATCTGGTCGTTGTCGATTCTCAGAGACTTTCCGTATGTAATCGCTCAAACCAAGTAACCTCCATAGTTTATTTTAATTATTTAAGTAAATACAGCTTTATATATTTTTAAAAGTTTGTTTTGTCTTTCTGACAATAAAAGACTTGCAATTCCAAATGTTTACTAACATGGTTATGATGCACAGAGGAAATAACAAGTGCATCTAGCCATTTCTGCTGTTGTCATAGGCCATTTATTGGTGATGTTTGTTTATGGTTCAAGGACTGGTTGTGCTTTGAAAAACAGGTAGGAAGCCAGTCCTTCTGATAAAATTAATATAGGTGTTTTAGTTTTCTGTTTATAGCTTTAAGTGGCTTTCTGCAGGAGACTTAGAATGTTTTCTTATAGTATGCATAAAGCTATAGAAGGAAAAACAGAAGCTAGGGGTTGTTTAATGATCTCAAATAAGTGGCTTGTCAGTTTGAAGCCAACTAGATCTTTGCTGAATGTAAAACTGCTGTGTTCACAGTTAATAATGCCTCTTGAAAACACAAAAACAGACTGTGGTGAAAAGACTGCAAAGGTACGCTGTGGGCTTGACATCAGCTGTGGTTAAGCACTTGCACATCATAGTGAGAAAGAGGTTGGTGGCGTCATTTATACATAATGCTTAAAAATAGGTCCCAGGTTGGTTACAGCTGTATGGTAAACACATTTTAAATAAACTCAGTGTTTAATCATTTTGTGCCTTCATTTGCAGAGCTGAAGAGGTGGTCCAGGTGTTGAAGAGAGTGGTAAATAGGTTTCACTATCCTGGTTATATGCAAGACTTTTCTATTATTCAAGTAACCCACTTTTTGGTTGCGTAAAGGATTGAATTCTGTACTCTTTCAACTGCAGAAACAGAACCTGGTGGTTACACACTGGCCTCAAAAATTTACAAACAATTATTTTCACATTAATTCTTTTATATTCAGATCTTGCAAAAAAAAAAAAGGCTGAAATTGGTTTTCAAACTGTTTATTTGGTTATTGTGGAAGTTTTTGTCTCATGAAGCACCAATCAGACTTTTCCAGCTGATTTCCAAGAACAAGACAGTTTTACAATAATTTTAAAAATAGAATATGTCAGCATATGTTAATACTGACACTATTATTAGTTCAGCATATACTGCATACATGTTTTGAAGAACTTAGATTATAAATAAGTCTAAGACTTCTAACATTCTAGAGACATTCTTGAATTTTGCTTGTGTCATTTACACAGGTGTTGCATTGTACTCTCAAAATCTATCTATATATATAGATATATCTATACAGACTTATATATAATCTAAGTTCTTCAAAACATGTATGCAGTATATGCTGAACTAATAATAGTGTCAGTATTTATTAACATATGCTGACATATTCTATTTTTAAAATTATTGTAAAACTGTCTTGTTCTTGGAAATCAGCTGGAAAAGTCTGATTGGTGCTTCATGAGACAAAAACTTCCACACTAACCAAATAAACAGTTTGAAAACCAATTTCAGCCTTTTTTTTTTTTTTTTTGCAAGATCTGAATATAAAAGAAATAATGTGAAAATAATTATTTGTAAATTTTTTGAGGCCAGTGTGAATTTCAATCTTAGCTGAATGTGATAAACAAAGAAATACACAATGGAACAAACCTTAAAAAAGCTCTCAAATCCAAAGCACAATAGATTCCAAGCACAATAGATTCCAATCAACATTTTTAACGCAGAAGGTCAGAACTGTGACTCAAAACCTGCAGTCGTATTGCGTTTTCATTTGGGTCAGATAATCCTTCGCAGATTAAACCACCAGTGACATCTGACATTTGATGTGTGACAGCACACAGATGAAACCACAGACAGAGATCCTAATCTATATTGCAGAAGCAGTGGGTGGTACAATTTTAAATAAGCCTCATCTTAGAAACTGTTACATTTGTGTGGCTGAAGAGAAAAGTCTCAACTGTGCCAGTCCATACCAAACTTACACTTGTAAAAAAAAAAAAAAAAAAAAAGAAGACATTCATCATTTTCCAATTGAAATGTCAATCAAAGTTAACTGAGTATCCACTGGGGATTACGCACAATTTCTTCTCCTCTGAGACAGTTACTGGCAGCTGCAGTGATCGCAAACTGCAGCTCCTGCCAGATGATGGAATGGCTTTGTGGGCTCGCGCCTTGGGTATCCCTTTCTGTACTCTGTCAAACAGAAGCCTCCAGTCACTGCTTAGTGGTAGAAGATGCATTACATTGCATTGACATTCGAAATGGTCCCCAAGGTGCTCCACCGTGGCTTTGACTGACAGACCAGCTAGGAAAGCTGTGTTGTCCCATAATTCACCAAACACACTGTTCTCTTTGTGGTCTCATATGTCCCTGGATGCACTAAGTAGTGTCACTCCCTTTGTCTTGCTTTATTTATTTATTTATTTATTTTTGCTTTACTTTGTAATGTATCAAAATTGGATCACCATTCTTTTTGGGTATGTCATTTTGAAAACACAAGAAAAGGAGAAAAATACTGATACATAGTGTTTTATGTCTTTACACAAAACATGTTGGTATCAACAAATAACATTGTGAAAATGATAAAATTCTACAGATTCCATTTTTTTCTGTTGGGATTATACATGCATTCTTGTTTGTATGCCTTTATACTTTTAAGTGTCAAAATTCAGTTGTCATAAGTATTTCTGCTATGGACAACTGATTTGCATTTTGCATTGAGCATAGTACTACTACTGTCAGTCAAATTTCTGCTGAAGCTACCAAGGCCATCTCCTCAGAGACCATCCAGCTCCTTCTGTACTCACGAAAGCTGAGGAAAATATTATACCAGCTTTACCTTAAAAATAAAAAAATCTAATTTGACTCTCTGAGCTGGACTCGCATTTGCTATTACTGGACTACCAATGCGACTTGTGGGATGTCTTTCGCTGGAGCAAAGCAAGATCTGGAAGTCTCCTCATTCAACTTGTTGAATGTTATTTACATTTATCATTTAAATCTTTTCCTACTTGTAATGCATTAATGTCAACAGGAAGTGGTGTTAATGCAATTGCAGTATAATCTTTATTTTCAGGCCCATAGCATCACCGATCCAACATCATATTTAACTGTTGACATATTATGCTTTCTCACATAATCCTTCTTTTCTTCAAACTGTTGGTTGCCAAACATAACTCCACTTAAACGGTTGGCGGCACTTAGCAAACACTATGCTTTTATGCTTATAACAATAGGAGAGACAAATACTTATTTGTTTTCCTGAAATGCCCCAGACATAACCAGTTGGTATCAAGATTGTATTTAAGGTTTGTAATGGATAGTTGTGACTCCAAGAATGGTGACTATGTTCTTTTAGAAATCGTATCATAAATATCAACACACATGTGTCTTGAACATCATCGTCCGCATTGTCATCATTGAGGAGAATCTCAGAATAATGGGTCTTTCTGTCATGTCATAATGACATCCTAGGATAACAAAGAAAATTGTGAATTATAATGTCTTGTACATATTAAACTAACAAAGGATAAAAGGACATTTGACTATTAATAATTTGCCCTTATGAGGGGTGCCAGGTATTTTGGCAAACTAGAACATATTTCTAAACACGGGTTGTGCTTCAACTTCAATTAATTTTTCAAAACGTTTCCAATAGTCTGTCAAATCATTGCAAAAATATTATTTAAAATCTCCACACCAAAGGTCTGCAAGAATGACTGACATTCAAAAGCTTAAAGACCTTACTGTTTGTGGAGGACAAGTGGTGGACATATGGCAAACACCTGGATCATATATTTACACACTTTGAACCACTGGATGAAATTTAATTAAAATCTGCAAGACCTTCAGGCACTTAATAAACACAACCGTGAGCTTATTAACAAACAACAAACCTCCTGGTGTTTAAACAATGTCAAGACAAGGAAGGGGTGAGAGGCTAAAATTGTATTTTAGATTTTATTTTCTGCATCACTTTATTTATTTATTTATGCAAGTATTTATGACCAGAATTACTGAATAATTAAAACAAACACTTGTTTTTATTCTATTTTCATAAGAAAAAAATATGTCTTTTAGTTTTGTACAAGTCACAAATCCAATCTTGTTCAACATAATCTGTTCCAAAAGAGCTTGTTCACTTTCAAAGATGGTTTGTTTTGTCTCATCTTGGATTCAATAATACTAAGTTGGTTGATTTGTTATACAGAAAAGAAATCCAATAGGCAACTACCAAAGATAAATAGAAAATCCCCTGCAGGCGGAACATTAGACACTCCCAGGCTGCCTTAAAATGTACAAAACATCCATGCTGATGTGCTTAGCTGTGCTACCCCTCAGCCCTCTAATGAACAAGGCCAAAAGAGCTCTTGGGCTTAGCCTCTCCCTCTTACCCTAACTTAACAAGATGTCCCCATACTCACTGGCTTTTTCTCTCACAAACACACACACCCACGCGCACACAACCCCACATCCTCATACAAGCATGCATACTGGTACAAAAGCACAGCCATGCACAGACACACACACACCCCAAACCCCAAACCACTAACCCTCAGACCAATCTGTCTGTGGCACTGTAGTATTATTAGACTTATACACTCTCAAAGGGGAAACACTGAGGGCTGAGAGCTGGAAGATGAGATATGCTACAGGGGCTAGTAGTTCCATTAAAATGGCATTCACCGGAGCCTTTGTTATCATCGGCCTTGACGTTTTCAGGATGTAGTGAGGTTTGCTGATCCATGACCATCTCATCTATCTTTCAGGCTTCCAAGGAAGTTTGTGTGAAATTGACACCAATGAGTGTGGTTCAGACCCATGCCAAAACCATGGGAAATGTGTGGACCAGGTCAATGGTTACAGGTATTTATTTTTTCTCATGCATTGTACTTAAGGTTTACTTAAGGTTAAAGATGCATTGTGTGACTTTCATAAAATATATTTCTTCACATATTTTTTGAAACTGTCGCTATGTTGTGGCAATATGGTATAAGACAGGTAATTGGTGAAAATATTTTGCTCCTCTGCCTTCTCCCAGTGCTCCCAGTGCTAACAAGAAACAACAAATGAGAGCCAGGAGGAGGGTCTTAGTGCTTGTCAATCACAATCTTGTATGCTGTTGCTCATTCCTCCTCTCCTCCTTGCTTTCTGATACTGCTGCAGCTTTCCCCTGGTTCTGGTGTAATTGCTAGAGTAGTTAGCATGATGATGGTGGATAAATGCATTCCCTGTTACAGCAAGATATTTCTGCATTATTAGCACATTCAGCAGCGAGTACCTGATGCGGAATGACAGTGTTAAGACCCTCCTCCTGACACCGATTGGTTGTTTTTGGTCAGGAATGATGCGTTTCTTCAGATGGCAATAATGGCTATGGGGAAGAGGCGGAGGAGTTCGATTACCTGTCTCATACTGCCTCAACACATTGAGCGTTTTAACAAATATTTACAAATATTGCCTATATTTAAACATTTTACATAAAATGGTTATAAATTTATGTCTTAAGTTTGCAAAGTAGTAAAACTTAGGAACAACTGAGCCTGACTGACTGCAAGCTGTTTCCAGGGGTGTAATATGCACTAATCGGTATTAGTGGGCTACATTAAGTCCAGAAGCCTGCCAAGTTTAGTTCACATACAACTTTTGTGAGTTATGTATTAAAGTTTGATTTGTAGACTAAGAACTCTGCAAATTTACATTGAAAAAAGCATGGATTTTTTTCAATGAAAAATGTGCTGGAACTCTGGGGCGGGAAAGAGTTCAGGGTTTTAATAATAACCTGAAATGGCCTTTTTTTATGTGTTTAAGGGATTAAAATGTCATTTTAATTCTTTGAACATGTTCACAGATTACAGTGAGTTAATATTTGCTCTCATCCAGAAATCAGGTCAAATTGTTGAAGTACCAAATAAGTCTTCCATCATTAGTCTTGTCTTCTTTCTAGACAGTCAGGCTTCAGGTTTAAACACTTAGTATTCATGTTTGTTTTTAGGTGTGTTAAAGGCAATTAGACTAAATTTGATAGGTAATTAATCTCAATGAATCCCACTCTTGTTTATTATTTGCCATCTGCTTGTGTGTGCAGGAAACATAAACTTCCTATTTTTTGTCTGAGACAAAATGTCAATATGATATGATTTTTTTTTTCTTTTCCAGGTGTGATTGTCAGATGGGATTTTCTGGCCTTCTCTGTGAGGAAGACATCAATGAATGTGCCTCCAACCCTTGCAGCAATGCAGGCATCTGTCAGGACCTTGTAAATAAGTTAGTATGAATAAAATTTCCATTTTTGTTTATTTCTATTTATTCCGTTTTGCTGAGACTTTGCACCTCAGCTGTTTTTCATAATGTTCAAAAAAAAAAAAAAAAAAAAACATTGTATGCATCAGTAAGAAACAGGCAATATTAATTTTATGAGTTTGCTTTGACAGGCAATCAAACTAAATCATTTTTCAAAGCAAACATTTGTGGGCATGGCTTTTCTCTTCAAAGCCTTTTGCTTTATACAACAAGCCAGCATTCATCCTTGACACGCATAAGCTTTCCTTCTATAGAAAGAGTGAATTCAGCAGGAACAGATCATGTATCTAGATTGGTCTGTAGTTCACCGGTGCTTCTCTCTGCTGTGCTTAATGGGAGCCCTGAGGCTTCAAGACTTAGTCGGACAGATGGGAAGAGAAGTCCCAGGGCCAATTTGAGTCCTAAACGGTTGGTCTTCAAATTGTCTCCCTGTCATGACTTTGTTCCCATGTGACCCGTCCTGGCTTAGAGCACTCTTCTGGTTGCACAGTCCAGGGAGTTCACGTTAGGTGTGTTTCAAAGCTCCCTAATCCCCACCCTCATCTCCATCTTCCCTTCCCTGAGCCAAGAAGGTCAATTTCTACCATGATGATGAGTCACTCTTTGTAGCATTATCTGTGAACCCCAGTCTTATGTGTAGAAGTCCTTAAGATAGTTTGAACCTGCCAGGATGAGAAGGCTACACAGATCAAAAGTGCAAGCTGTGAAAGCAATAATCAAACTAGTGCAACCTTAAAAATGTCTCTAATGGAAAAGAAAAAAGTTGTTTGGCATACTGCAAAAATGAGATGAGATGCTCCTGGTTTCATTTAATAAAAACATGTTAAGATTTTAGCAGGGAGGTGTCTAATTGTGCTCTTTTTTATTACTCTAAATGCACAATAAGTATCTCCTTGGAGATATGTGTTTATGTGAAAGTAGTTTCACAGGAGTTGATTGAATAAGCTATGTCAACATCATTTAAATTAAACTACACACAAGGAACTTTCCTGTTACAGTTACAGTTTTTGCACAAAGGAAAGCTGCATTATCATTTGTTTTAGAGTGTTTTAAATGGAAACAAATGCTATTTTGCACATTTTGTTTTGCTACCATCATATTATGTGATAGATTAGCTTGAAGTAGCGCCTAATTGTGATATGGAAGGAAAATACTCCATATTCTGCCCACAGTATTTGTTAACAGTTGGAGCTCTTTGATCTCTGACAGCTTTTTGCATCTAAGATATTAATTTTCAGGTTTTGACACAGATCTGAATTTTGATTGGGCCATTTAACACCCATTCAAGTAAAGACCCAGTATTTGATAAAGATTTGCAGAATATATTAGTGCTTGTTGCACATAATTTTCCTTAAACTTTACAATTATTTAAAGGTTTGTTTTAGTTTATCACATGATTGCCCATGGATGTAATTTTTAAATATAAAAAAGCAATTGTGGGTGTACATGTAAAATGTATGTACAGTGCATGTACACCCACTAATCATGTACATTGGCTGTTGCATGGCACAGCTTTATATTACTTTTGAGGCGTCTAATCTCTGGTGGATTCTGCCTTATTCCTTTCATTTAGTGTTATCACTTCCTCCTCAGGTTCCAGTGCATTTGCCCTTCTGGTTATTTTGGAGTGTTGTGTGACCTGGATGTGAACGAGTGTGAAGTCTCACCTTGCCTACATGAGGGCATCTGTATCAACACGCCCGGAGGCTTCAAGTGCATCTGCCGGCCTGGATACACAGGTACCTGTTTTGCCCTCAGGTGACATGAAGATCAATATGAGGGCCCAAAATGCTTATCATGATGGCTAACGCAGCTGCACGGTATTGACACAGCTCTGACACTGATCTGACTTAGTGTTTCAAAATAATAAGATTCATAATATATGTCTTTAATTAAACTGCTGCTGCTTCAAGATAGCTTTTTTTTTGTTGTTGTTGTTGTTTTTGTTTTTAAAACTAACCATGTAAATTCTCATCACCTAATAGATTTGATATAGGCTTTTAGTTATTTTAATTCATTAATCTATTTAGTTTAGATGGCTATGACCAGTTTCTTCTGATTCATTAGTTTCATATTCTGCTCCAGAAGATATTGACTTTTTTTAGATCAAGTATATTTGTACGTGTGTGTTGGTGCACCGTCCAAAGCTGATTCCTGTCAGGTATGGCGAAGATTAATTTCATTTTTCTTCCACACTGTATCATCAATTTATCCTTTCCCAGTTCAGAAAGGGTGGGAAATCTCTGAGGTATTGCCACTCTCGAGAGCAGAACCTGACACGCATGGCCCAATTCCCACAGAAGCTGCTTTTATTATTAGGCCTACACACACCATAGTACAAGACATTACTTTTTCTGTTGCTCTAAGCTCATCTGAGGAAACGGGGTCCCCCAAGAGAGCAAGCAGCCGGGGGATACAGGTTTGGATTGGCTCAAGCCAACCAGAACTCGTACGAAATATTTACCCGTCTAACATGTGTAGTAGCACTGCAACTTTGAATTTCTTCTTTTATTTGGTTGTAGCTGCATGTTCTATGACATTGAGATTAATTTCAGCTTTGCACTATGACTCATGCAGAAGTATTTTAATTGAAACTGATGAAACGTCTCTCTGCTTTGGTGGGATAATACACCATGGTGGCTTAAAACGCTGTAACTCATTGTGTCACTTCACAACATTGCCAGTTACTGAGCTCAGCCATCAGGGAATTTAAGGGAGATTTTTTTTTTTTTGCATATCAAATGCCACAAATAATTTCAACTGTAGCAGCTGAAACTGCTTCCTAATAAATTGGTCTGGTGTTGTGTCTGTTTACTTGTGATGCGATTAAGCTAAGATGACACTTTATTTTCACCTGCTTCACCGCCTACTTTGAGGTTTTATGCAGCCCTCTCTTTTTGCTGCTGTTTTATCACACTTGATTTTAGATGGTCTTTGGAAAAGGACACTTCAATACCTAAAGGGCTTTTCTATATAATTTTCAAAATTACAACAAAAAAAAAAAACTAATGATTTTCTTATTTGTAATAGAGAAAAAAAAACACAGAATTTTCACCTTTGTGTATCATAATGTTTTGTCATCTAGAAAGTGAAAAGCTCCTACCAAGAAAAGGTTAGAAATGCTCAGTAAGTTTAGATGGAGAGTGTGTCTTGATTTTTTTTTTTCTCCTTATAGATTCTTAGTTGGATAAATTTGGACATTGGCCTGTCATTCTAATACATTGTTATGTTTTGATCTAATCCATGCTATTAGCTGTTGGAATGTATGTTTGGATTCTCACGCCGCTCTCAGCTAAACTTCTGCCCACAAGTGTGTACATATTCGTAACATCTTAACAGGTTTTCCTTCAGTTTTGAGTTTTATTTAGCTATGCCCATCTTCCCAGCTGCTCTGAGCTGTTCCAACTGAACAAAGCCATGATTCTGTCAAATGTCACAATGAGACTTTTTGTATTCAAGATGACTTATTATTTCATGTATTTATTTATTTTATTATTATTACTTGATTTTTCTGATATGCCTGAAGGCTTCCTGCTTCTCTTAATAATTATCTGTTTATTGCTCCTGCTAGTTAAGTTGTCCTGGTATATTTAGGGATGTCATAATCTTTAATTTTTCAGGTAATGGAGTGAGCTGTATTCTTTTCCATCTAAAGTCCAATTAAAGTATTACAAAGTTTAAGGACTGACAGAGTTTAAAGACTATGTTTTTGCTGGGCACATAATGAGCCATTTTAGAGGTATACAGTCAGATTAAAGAAGACATTTTTTATTTTTTATTCAGTCAGTGTTTCTTTTGATAAGTAAGTTTGTCTAACATAATCACATTTAATTATTCTATGCAGGAAGCAACAGTATTATTTTTTCCGTCTTAGACACTCTGAAGGGTAAGGTTTGTTTTGACAGATTTGGCAGATTTGACAGCTGCATAGATTTTTGCTGACAGATTAATATTTAGAACATTTCGCTTAAGAGCCTCTGCAGTGCCTGTAATATATTTTTGGACTGCACGTACTGTAGATGTCATGTTGTATTTGGGGGTCATAAGTCACTGCAGCAACATGATTAATGGGTGATCTTGTTTATATAAATCACAGTTTAAGCACAGTATTCATCACCTTCTGTTTTCTCTTCTTCACCCATCATTAGTGAGCAGGCTCCCTTGAGTTATTGTACAGTGCAATCAGCACATTGTAGCAGTTTCCTCAGTCAGCAGATTGCTGGATGTTGACGTTTCAGCTTTTGCTGTGTTTGTTTCACTTTTTGTTGTTAATGCTTTTAGAAATTCAATCTTTGCCGAATGAAGTTATTAAAAAAAGAGTAGTAATGTCTGTTTTCGTCAGAGTGCTCATTTATATTTCATTTTATTTCATTGAATAACTTTCTTGCCTGTGTACCCTTTTCCACTAAATGTGTGTGCCATTTATGAGTCAATTATAATCCTGGTTCTTTGCACTGTAAGTCAACAAGTACACATTGTTTTATGGTTTATAAGATTTGTTTTCTTAGAAGCAGAAAGAAAAAAAATATAGAATAGATTATTTGCTTTTACTTTTCTTTCATGAGCAGTAATATGCAAGATATTACTTAGGGTTTACAAATGTCATCTCCCACAAAAGAAGCTGACTCTACGGAAACATCTATAAGTAATTTTAATTTAGTCAAGTCTTAAGTGAGATGAACATTCCCTTATTGGATACATGCCATCTAGTATACCTATATTATTGGATCTCCTCAGTACCATTTGTAGTGAGCACTTTAAAACATAGGTTGTCGTAATTATGATTCTACAGCTATTGCAAACTGATTTTTATTAGTTTAACATCCCTGAGTAATCAAGTGTGCTCTGTGGTCTTCTTAAATGTCTTTTTTTTTTTTTGCTTATTTGCTTTCCTTCCATTTATAAATGTATACAAATATTGCTATCCTTTTTAATCGGTTTGTGAAAGCTAACAGGTTAAATTACCACATTTTACTTAAATGTAAGATGCACTTCAAGCATACTGTTTCCTTTCGAGACATTAAAGGGAAATCATAAGAGATCAGGCAAGATATAAGAGAAGAAAATTTTGGACCGCGATCATTTTTTTCCTCAGGCAAAATTTCTAGATGCCTGAAGCTAAACAATTATATTCAAGAATAGGTACCATAAGAATGTCCTTCCTTCACATCTTTCAAGGGACTGGTTCTTTAAATACCTTCTTCAATAAATACCTTGAATTATAAAGACATGTCCTGTGGTGTTATGGAACTAAACTTGAATTGTTTGGTTATAATGACCACTGGAAAGTAAAGCTTCAAAGCCAGTGAACATCATCTCAGTATACCATCGTGACTTAATGTTAGGAAGAATGGGGCAGAATTTGAGCAAAGCAAACTATTGTGAGATGTGTGTAGAATGTATGTGTACATTGGATTATGAGGAAAGCTTAAACATTTCTCTCACTATCTTGCTCATTATTCTTGCACTTAGCAAATAAAATATGTGTAATTTGAACTGACTTAAGCCTTAATTTGATTTTTTGTTAGTTTTTCATACAATATATGTAAGAAATCTAGTTTCAGGCAAACATGTCCATTAGGAAATCCTCAATTTCTAAATAAAAATTTGACAGAGACTTGGATGAAGTGTCCATACCTAATTCTGCCCACTCAAAAATCAGACAAGCATTGGTATGTTGAATAAATCAATAATGCCTGCATAAATTATGAAGTCATTTAAACCTTAGCACACTTAAAAACAATTTTTTTTCTGAGTTATGTGGAGCTGCTGACTTGAGCAGTAAAGTTCAAGGCTCTTTAACTGTGATTTTTAACTTAAATCATTGATGAGCCTCTCGTTTTTAGGTATAGAGTGCAGTCTGTTCTTAAGTTAAAATTTTATAAGGGGTACTGATCAGAGGTGCTGGTTACAGGGAGTGTCATGTAAATCCTGCAGAAGTTTCTTATTAGTTGAAACAAGGCCTATTAAACTTCAGGTTCTTTGTCTAAATGCTATGAGTTATTCTATAACATCATCCCTCTTCTGCAAATCTGGAATTTCTACTTTGGCGAAGTAGCCGCAAAGCTGCACATGTGAGCATAAAATCTCCCATTTGCTTGGATATCGTTTGTGACATCTGTAATCTTTTTTATTTAAGAAAGGTTTTCTCTACTTTTTTTTAATGTTGATTTTGAATCTCTTTGGTAGCATTTTTCTTTATTGAGAATATTTTAGACTAAAATATCCATTTGATTTGTAATATAACAAATGTGCATGCTACATAGTCAGTTTGTTCCCATTAAAATCTGAACGCAATCCTTTGCATAACCATCCATAAACAGTAAACTGCAATATATTACCATGATCATGTGTTCATAGTTTTAATTAAACATTTGTCCAGGATTTAAATTGAGTATAAACTGTTGTTATTGTTGAGATGGCTTTTTTTTTTTTTACTTCTAAAACGCCTACGCCTTTCAACTTCAAACTGCCTGTTTTATTAGACAAGCTAAGTAAAGCCCAAAGACATTTAGAGTCATCAAAAATGAATGAAAACAGAATGTGCTTTCACAGGCTGGTGCCACTGAATATCTGGGATGTTTGTGTATTAAATAACTTAAATGTGTAATTTAAACATTAGGGTTTTTAATGATGTGTTTTCTTTCTGTTTATCAAGGAATTTAGCTCTCACCCCACCAACATATTAAACTTGCAAAGGCTGAATAAATAATAATAAATTTTGCCAAACAACCATCATAGCAAAAATATTGCTACAGATTTTTTTCCGTCCTTAGACCATTCTGAGCTAATTTTGATATATAAAAACAAACAAGAAATTCACTGTTCAGTGAGTTTGACCTGCTTTGGTGTGAAAAACTGACTTTATTTGATGTTGTTCCATAGCAAGACTTGTATAATAAAGAGGGACTATGAATAAAGAGAGCTTGTATAGATGCGAAACATGAGTTTAATAGAGTTGAAGAATCAAGAAGTTTTTATTGCCACTATTCCATAAAGGTTGACTTTCAGAGTGCGCAACATTAGCTTTTCTGTCATCAGATTCTGCCTTGATTTGAGTAATATCCCCACTCGAAAGGGATTGATGAATCTGTTCAGTTTTCACAACTGGATTTTACTGAAAAACCAGGTTTTATATTTTTATATTCCTTATCAGTACATAACAAAAATGATTTTCTTTGTGAGTTGGTCAGAAACCGAGTAAAAACATTTAAACAACTTTTTGAAAAGAATAAATAATTACATTGAAAATAATAATTTATTATTTATTTATTCTGTATTGTTTAGGTGTGACATTTTTCACTTAAACTGCAAAGAAAATAAACAGTACACAAAACAATGTGAACCACAACCCCTAAGAGTGTTTCAATAGGGTCAAATGAACAAAATAATTAATAACTTAATTTATTTAACATTAAAATGATTACTTAAATTTTTACATTTCAAATGTTTATTCACAATTTTATCATGTATATATAGTTGTGGCTTTATTTTCAAATATGTAAATTAGTTTAACTTGTTACTTGGTTCAAATTATAAAAAAATTTAATTGTTTAATGTATTCATGATTTAAATATAAACATTTTGGACCCCTCTGACCCTTTTACGTTTTCTTCTGATGAAGAAATAGAAAAAAAAAAAAACAGCACTCACTTTGATTTAAGTTTGAAGTGTTAGTCCATCATATAAAATTCTCAGGTAATTATATTCAAGTTTGTTTTTGTAACATGAGAAAGTAAAATGTTTCAGAGGTGGGGATACTTTTTAAAGACACCATAGTTGCAAAGAAGGACATAGTTTGCATTGGCAAACTAAGAAACCTGATAACTTAACCAAGGTTAAGTTACATTATCACAGGTTGTTTAATTTTAAAAGCTTAACGTACCTAGAAAATTGGTTTGAGCCCAGATGTCACAAAATAATTAAAGCTTTTTCCTCTTAATAGAACATAAATTGTCTGTTATCCTTACTGCCCTTGAGCTCGGTTGTTGCTGTTTTGTACAGACTGCATATGGTTTGTCTTTGTTAGACCACTAAAACACACTCTTTTTTTCTCCAGGGTTACGATGTGAAGTGAACATCAATGAGTGTCTATCTAGCCCATGCCAAAATGGTGGAAGATGTATTGATGGACCTAATCAATATCACTGCTGGTGTCCTGATGGCCTCTTTGGACTCCACTGTGAGTCCAACGTTGATGAATGCATGTCAGCACCTTGTCTTCATGGAAGGTGCAAACTTTTCACTCTTTCAAAAAGAATGAAAAATCATTGCCAACAAAACAATAAAGATTTTATAATTAATGAGTTAATGTGATGCACTGCATCCTCTTGCGGTGCTTAAATTGTGACCCTTAATTTAGCTAAAGAAAAACTACTACATTCAAAATACTAGATATTTCCTGTATAAGAATTCTTCATAACTATTCAGAAGTAAAGCTTGAATGAAAAAAATGGATCTCAGTTTTTTTCTGCCTCTCTACAGGACCCGGTTTTGACCTTGTCTGTTTTCCTCTCTCAGCTGCAAAGATGGAATAAATTCATACAGCTGCTTTTGTGAAACGGGGTGGATCGGCAGCAGATGTGAAACAAACATTGATGTGAGTTTAGCTTAATTAACAAACCTGCTGGGTGTTCTGCAGAAAATGCCAGGAGAATTGTGTAGTCTTTCTATGGCCTTTGGTATCATTACCTCTATTGACTTTTGTGCAAGATAAGTCAATTGCACTACCAGGATCATGTAAACATTGTATAAATACCTGATTAAAATGAATTGCTTAGTCTAATGCCTAATTGATTTAAACCAAAGCCGTCTGCTGGACTCTAGAGATAAAACATAGAATTGCTTGCAGGTGTTTTGTAGTTTTTATACATAAACTGATGATTTTTATAATAACTATTGAAAGATGAATTTATTGTGTGTTTCTTACCTCACTTAAACATATAAAATAGTACAAAATCTTTAACATTATTGCTATTTTTGACCAAGTCTTTCTCATGTCAATCTTTTATATCTTTCAGGACTGTGCCCTCAATCCCTGTTTGAATGGAGGCTCATGTGTAGATCTCATTGATAAATACGCTTGCTTCTGTCTGGATGGGTTCACAGGAAAGACTTGTGAAAATGACATAGATGTTTGCAGAGACACTGCTTTAAATGTCCCACTGTGCTTCAATGGAGCCACTTGTCTTGATGGTGAAGGATCAAATTTCACTTGCATGTAAGTTTCCACAGAATTTGTTCTAATGATCCTCAAATATTCTACATCGATGGACAAAAAAAATATATAGTTCAAATGACATTTTGCTGAAACTTTTTCCAATTATCTGTTGGCCTAATACATCTCTGTAGTTACAAGAAACTAGAAAACATGACTAGTTTTGATGTTTAGGGTTATTTGCAATGGACTAGCCTAAAATAAATTCTCAGTTGTTATTGGCAAGCTTGCCTGCGAGCTGGCTCTAGTGTGAACAGTCTGCATTTCTTCCCAGTGTTTGGCCTTGATTTAGGTTTGCTGCCATGTGGCACTTTAGGTAGTGTGGTTGTTGAGTAAAAGCCATTTATTGAATATTTAAGCGTTTGACAACAAAACCGATTGTTAAATGTCCAGTTTTTGCTCTCCTAAAATTTACTAACGCTGTAAGCCATGTTAAAAATGTCTTTCTGTTTTTTTGTATCAACATAATTTATTTACTTAAGAAGTAAAGTAAAAAAGTGGGTGTTCTGGTGAGTAGGTTTTGTTTATATGACAAGAAGCCACTCAAAAAGTGCTAAAGAATTTCCCTCCAATTCAAGATCAACCATATAGTTTTATATAGTTATTGTGCAACAAGAAATCATTATTTCAAATATGTATTTTTAATTTTAAGCTCTGTTGGTGGCAGTCTCAAAGTTTGGTTCTTAGCATAAAAGGGGTTTTATCCATATAAATTGCCTTTAGGTTACTTTTATTTCTAGTCCCAATGTTTTATCAAGTTAATCTTGTTTTTAACACCCCTCTGAATTCCTATAGTTTCCAAAGTTTTAGTTTTAAAACACAATGACTTTCGAGGACTAAATCTTAAACTAGCCAGGAAAAGGATAACATTTCTAACCTCTTAATCCTCTGATGCATAAGTGGGTCCTTTTGGACCCGGTGAGGTAATCTTTTTGCAATATCTTTGTAATGAAAAGTTTTCATCACTTCATATCCAGGTATTCCTCAACAAATATGTTATTGATATCATGCAATTCAAATTTTTCATTTGCCTTTTACACATTTTAAGAAATATTATGTTTTATATTACTACCCAATTCTTCCTTAAGTGGGTCCAAAATGACCCACATTCATTTTGTATAAAATTTAATGGGAATCTTTGTTTCTTATCAACTGTGACTGTGACTGTCTATTAGAGAGAGAAGCTCAGTCATCTGGCATTGAATCAGAGGAGGATACTCCTTCATGTTGAGAGAAGCCAGTTGAGGTGGCTTGGGCATCTGATTAGGATGCCTCATGGCCGCCTCTGGTGAGACGTTCCTTCACTTTTTTAAAAATGCTTAAAAAAGTGAAAAATGAAATTATTTCAAACATAAAATAGTACTTGTATCATAGACAGTGTCATACTAAACATTATTTTGAATGAAAATGACAAAAGTAGCATAAAAACATATGTATTTAAACCCAGGTCCAAAAAGACCTAGTCATGGAAGACTGTATAGTCAATATCTCATGTATCAAAGGGTTAAAACTTTTTTTTTTTCACTTTGAAAGTGGAGTTACTGTACTTTCTGGACTATGAGCCATTACTTTTTTCACCCTCTTTGAACACTGCATAAATAGAAAGCTTTTATCAACGTGTTTTGAAAGGCTCAACTGCTGCGTGGTGAAGAAAATAACAGAACCTTAAAAATGAGATGAAAGTGTTATTGAGGAAGACAAGAAAAGAGACACTGAAGTGTGTGAGGCTATGGAGGATATTGTTCGAGGGCACAGACAAAAAACATCAATGCACCTGACCCACATTAATTAACACAACCTCATCCACAACACGTATCATGCGCTTGGTACACACAACCAGCAAAATGCACCTGACAAATATAGACCATATGTGTGCCGTGTGTACATTGGATACACACACGGCACACAGAAACAGCAACTTCACACCGCACACCTGACGCTCAGTTCCTGACCTACACAAATAGACCAAGTGCGAAATGCATTGGGCACAAAAAATGGCGCAAATGATCCACACAGGGCCTAATGCATACAATGTAATACAGGGACACACACATATGCGTACATATATCTATTTGTTACAAATTACGCTGAATAATAAAGACAGAAATCATTGTCTACATAATTGAAGCTAATTTTCTTCCTGCAGGTTCCCAATCAAAGAGGAATAAGTGAAGTTACAATATTTGCCTAATTTCTATTCTTTTGGAAAACCATTCAACCAAATTTAATGGTTTTAAAGTCTATTTACTCATTTTTATTTAGCTTCATTGCACAGACATATTTAGCTTATGGATAAAACCAGTGGCCGGAAAAATAAACAATACATTTGTTTACGATATATGTGTTTAGGATGTATGTTTGCCCACCCCCACAGATGCACACAGTGCAGGATGTTTTAACACACACACACACACACACACACACACACACACACCACACACCCACACACACACACACACACACACACACACACACACACACACACACACACACACACACATTATTATTAACAAAGTTTTGTTAATAATAAAAGAGAAAAAAATAATTAGAATAAAATAGTTTTAAAAAATCTCAAAGGAAAACCTCAAGGTATGCTTATCGACAAGTGCAGCCTCTGAATGTGCCCTATTTATGTTTTTTTTTCTTTTAAAATTAGTTTTTGTAGCTTTTATTCAGGTGCACTCAAGTCCATAAATTAGATTTTTTTTTTTTTAATCAAATTAGCCAGTGTCCGATTTGTAACTACCCTAAAAAATGTTCTAAGTAGGATGCCTTTAGAGACATCCTAAAGATGTCTTTAAAGACAACTTTAAACAATTAAAATCTGTCAGAACTGTAAATTCTGAAGTTAAAAATGTGAACAAAAATATCATTAAGATGTTCTTAGCTGAACAAAGGAAATTGCAAAAACCCTGGTAAATCAATGTACAGTCCCCTTACTTGAAATTCACATTATAAAACACATCTTTATTTTTTCGAAGTTGAAATTGTTGTCAGTGACACACAGTTCCAATTAAAAATGCATCCAGTGTAATAATAATTGCGCATCGGTACATCTGTGCACATGCATCAGTCCTCCAGGTTGTTTGCAAGTGAATCATTACTTTTTAATTGCCACCATGCCCTGTCTTGAGTGATGAAGTGTATCTAGATACAAGATAAATGCAGGCAGAGTATGCCAATTTGACACAGCAGATCCCTGGTTGCTGTTCAGTTAATTACTTTGCCTAACCTTGTGTTGTTGTACTGGTATATGCTTGATGTCATGATTTATTTGACAGTGAATACTGCAACTTCAAATAGGTTGTTGTTGTTGTTTACAGTGTTAAGTGATGATACAGTGGACTGCCTTAGCAGCATGTTTCAAATTATCCCCTGCTCATTTAGTGCTTGTTTCTGTAGATTAGACAACACGGATGCATTATGTGTTATGAATTTTCAGAGAAATGAATGTGCTGTTGTTTTTTTCACTTAAATGAAAAGGAGCTGGAAAGAGCAAAAGACTAAAATCATTTGACACTATTAAATATAAAATAGAAAACCTTAATCTTATGTCCTACTGAAGAAATGTCTGTGATAACACGGTGTCTCCATAAACATGATCTGTCAGATGGTAATTTTATGGGTATAGATTATAAAACATTTATTCCCAATTTTAGATATTTTATTTTATGTCTTTCAGGTTTGACTTTATAAAGGATGTAAAATAACCTAAATGAGGCTTTAGGTCCCATAAACCCAGAAAGACTTAATAATTTTCCTTTTCACTTTCTCTTTTGACCTTCTGCAGTCTTTCTTATTGTCTAGCATTTGTCTTGTTTCCAGTTGAAAATTTCCCAGGGAGGGCCAAGCCTTAGATTTTTGCCCTTCCTGCCCTCAAATTTGCAGTAGCTTTGATGTGTAATCAGGCCCGCTGTCCATCTGGAAAATCTCAGTTCTTCACCAGTGCGTAAAGACACATTTAATGCTCTCTTTATTTTCTGAATGAGTCAGTTATGTTTGTATATCGTTTTCATTACTTCAAATAAAACTAATTAAACAAGTTGTTAGAATTCAAACAATGAATGAACAATGAATTCTTTAGAACAGAATATTCCAAAATCATTTGTGAAATGTGATTTACATGTCAAAATCTGGATCCTTCTTGGTAGTAAGAATATAAGTTCACAGCTGCAGTCATTACGTTGTCCATGTTTTATGGATGCAGAGAATAACCTATTATACCAGACATCTCTGCAGGGCTCTTTTTGACTGTGAAATATTGTCTAGCATGCACTTTCAGCTGGTTTGTTCTTAATGCTGGAAAGCAATAATAATAAAAAAAGAATAATTGGTTTCTAATAAGGCATGTTACTGAAAAAGCAAGTCTATTCTACCAAGATGGCATGCAAACCTATTTTCTTGATAAATGCAGTTAAAGGAAAGAGGTGCACTTCCTTTAAAAATACTGGACTGACATTATAAATTAGCAAGATACCAAAAAAAAAACTCCAAATTAAGACCTTTTTTAAAACGCTTACTAAACAGTATGTTTTTTGCATAGTAAACATCTGAGTCACCGATGTCACAGCAAGTCATATGGACAGACAGCAGATGGAGAAAATAATTATAAACATGCCCCTTCATGGATTTCTACTTAATTTGCTAGATTTACTAAAGACAAAGTTGGGTGAGCAATAGGATTCCAAGATCGATTGTGAAACAATTTCTCACAGTCAGTTGGCTTTTTTTTTTTCCAGTAAAAACACAACTCAGTATTCCATTACATTTGAACTGAAGTATGACTTTTTTGGTACGAAAGCCATCAATCATCCTGTTTTTGCAGATCTTATTTGAAACTTATTGCAGCTCATTTTTGAGTGATATTTTGAACAGAACTTGTTTTGTTTCGCATCCCAAAAATGCAAAGTGGGCGTGCTGTCACAGCAGAGACTTATGAAGACTTCCCACAAGTTCTGCTCTGGTGTTCTTGTGTTTATGAACCCAGATCCACCGTCATGGATATTATAGACGTTTCCCTTCTCAAGCACAAGTGATTCAAATGATTTCATTACCTTCTTAGCATTATATTTTTATAATGCAGAATTGGAATTGGCAGAATTGGAGCATACTTCTGCCACAATTCTGCTCCAATTGTGGCAGAATTGGTTAACCACCTTTTAATTTCAGTCAGGTGTGAAACAGCAGGGTAACAACTAAAACATGCATTACAGTGGAGGTTGGGACTGCTACTCTAGTGGACACCCCTTATGACACATTAAGCCACCAACTCCAGTTTAAATATTAAGGTAGGATTTGTTATCAAATAAGGAAGAGAAATTCACCCATTTCAAAATGTTACTTTCATTTTATAGGCTAATTTCTAATACCTTAGAACATGTAGTTTCATATTTTAGAAACACTGTAATTTTTATTATGTGTTTCTGTCAGTCCATCACAATGTTATTGTCCCTCCATGTTTCTGAAGATTTTCTGCTCTGGTGAATATCCCCTGCAGTCTTCACAGCTTCATTTGATTTTTCATTTCATTTCATTTACATTATATATAGGACATTGTTATTAATCCAAAGACATAAAGAGGTGTGTCTAAGGACTCTTTACAGAGACTGATACTTAATAAATGGGATATTATGAATATAGTTCTGATGATAAATAGATCAAACTTTTACCACTTTTGTTTTATGTTATCATCCGCTTTTCCCCCAACCCCTAAATTCATTTGATTTATGCTTAATAAATATCTTATCTTAAAAATAACTGATGATTAAAATAGATAAAATAACTTTTTTGGTTTTTATATTTGTATTTGTTGCAAAACTTAGCAGTTCTTGGACACAGCTTGTCAGATCCACAAAAATGAAGTGACAGCTCAGTGAGACTGCCTAATAGTTTTCCAAACCATTCTGTTTTTTTAGCTGTCCACCAGGTTTCATGGGGGATTTCTGTGAAGTGGATGTTAACGAATGTTGCTCAGCGCCATGCCAGAACAGCGCTGTTTGCCAAGATCTTATTAATAGCTATGTCTGCCACTGCAGGTCAGGTGAGTCATTCTGATATCCTGTGATTTTTCTCGGTTTGCCTCGAAATAAGGCAGCAGGTTTTTTTTTTTCACCTCTTTGTAGATCTTTTACAGGCAGCGTTTCGAGCTTATGTGTGTGGATACTAAAACATAACTTGCAACATGTTTTTCTAAGTCAACAAGAACATCTTAGTCGCTATCATGTCCCAAATGTGGAAGAAGAGTTTATCAGTTCTAGTTTCTTGCAGATCATCCTGTGAAAAAGGCCAGTCAGAGGTGGCTGTGATACCTGCATAGTTCACCTTTCCTAAAGAGTGAAATTTCCTGTCATACAGTACAAAAAAAGACAGTGATTAAAGAACGAAATGACCTTAACTCGTTGAAATGGATGTGACATCTCACTCTTCAGTGAAAGCCTTTTCTTGTCCCTGTTTGTGTGTGTGTGTGAACCCAGAAAGAAGCAAATCAATGTAAGCGAATCTGATTGATATTCACTTCAGAGGGTGGAAGTGAGAGAGCCCAAGCTCACTACGGCACTCTGTGGGCTTTTGTTCCTGGCAGGTTGGACAGGCCTTCACTGTGAGGATGACATTAATGAGTGCCTTCCACAGCCCTGCAACCAGGGGATATGCATCCAGAATGATCCAGGCTATGGCTACACCTGTTTCTGTCGTCCTGGATTTGTGGTGAGGCTCCACCACTTTACACTCCCACCCCTCTTTTTTTCAAACTAAACTTACTTTTATTAAACTGGTTGCCCTCAAGAAGTAACTTTTGAATCATTTCTTGTCTATAAAATAACTTGATTTGTCTTTCTAGCTAATAAAAAAACAAAAACAAAAAACAAGTAAAATCAAACTGAATAGGGGAAAATTATGTATTTACATGACAAACTAAAACTAATTTTTTTTCTTTCTGTTGGGTAACGTCTTTAATAATATGGTTTTTAAATCTGAAATCTCCAAACTGCTTTGACGATTCAAGCTATGAACATCACGTCTCATTTAGCATTCCAACGCAGAGTTGCATGACACATCTCAAGGCTGTCTAATTTATGTACACAGGGGAGGAACTGTGAGCACAACTATGATGACTGCCTGCTTAATCCATGTCCAGAAGCGTTTTCCTGTGTAGATGGCATAAACAAGGTCAGCTGCCTGCCTCCCGATACGAATCCTGTTCCCTTGGTGACGCCAAGCAAGAACATCACTAGCGGCTACACCCCCAGGGTTCTAAAGCCAACTCTAAGCCCAGTACCAACAGACGATCCATCCACAGGTATTGGCCATGTTGTGTACTTACAAAAAATGTTTGTGGTAAAATATCAATGTGT
Organism: Poeciliopsis prolifica; assembly: GCF_027474105.1. Taxonomy (NCBI): domain Eukaryota; kingdom Metazoa; phylum Chordata; class Actinopteri; order Cyprinodontiformes; family Poeciliidae; genus Poeciliopsis; species Poeciliopsis prolifica. The sequence goes on from NW_026562380.1 coordinate 7,466,752, forward strand.
TAGTATAGTTTTGTAGTTTTATCCCACTTTGTGATTCCTGAGCAGATTTCACATTCTACATTTGGACAGTTTATCTAGAGAATGTCAATGATATTTGACATGAAAATATTTGACAAATAGTCCAAAACAACAGCAACAACAACAAAAAAAAAACACACATTTTTATGTAGTAATTAGGAACGCTTTTGTTTACTTCCTTTTTTCCGTTTGTTCTGCTATATTCACAAACATGTAAATACCATCTGAGCTCATTGTGTCAATAAATCATGGGGTAACACTTTATTTGACGGGTTGTGAATAAGACTGTCATGACACCGTCATAAACATGATATAACACCTGTCATGAATATAAGTCTTCATGAATATTTATGACTGTTGTCATAAAGTGTCATTCGGTAAATCATGTCTCTTTTAATACAAAGTTGACATTTTTAAAATCGTCTTTGTTATGACAACTCGACATTAACCAAGAAATCATGATCTGACATAAATTTGTTATAAAAGTATTACTGATTAAACTTTAACTTTAATAACATAAAGCTACTTTTTTTTTTCTTTTTGAAGTTCCTTGTTATTTTTTTCATTTTTTGACTTTAAGCTTCTGTGTATTCACTGCTTCTGATGTAGTTAGAGTCACAACTGTATATTTGTTAAGATGACTTCCTTGTGTGACATTATGAAAAAATTTTAAGTAATCAGTCGGAATTTCAGGAAGAGAATTAAGGACCGCAAAAGTCTGATATAATTTCCTGATATCCAAAGGTAACACGTTCATCTCTTGAAACAAACATACACAAGTATAAACAAGTTCTATTGTCAGAATTGACAATGCTTTGATGCAAAGCATGCATATCCGAACCAAAAGAAAAGCTAAATATCTTGGGAAGATGCTGACTAAAGCTGACAAGAGTCATGATCCACAGAGAAAGGACTGCCTGTAAATGCACACAAGGACCAAAATCTACAGTCTCAAGAGGCATGTCTTGTAGTGTGACACAAGAAAAATTTTAGCAATCTTGACATATACAGACAAAACACAGACAAAACACCTCAACAGGCAGACCTGTTGAGGTGTTTTCATGTAAGTTGTCCACAATCCTGACTCATTTACATAAGTTATGTGTCGAGGAATGGGGCAAAATTCCATCAGATGCTAATAGCATTTTAACCCTTATGTTTGATTTTAATCATTCACAGTCAAATTTAGCCCTTTGTGTTATGTTGTATTATAGAAATATGACTAACCCTCTTGATACAAGAGAAAGCTCAGTTTTTTATAAAAGTGGACTTTTATCAATTAATTATTAGTCGAATGATAAGCTCGGTTAACTTTAGATGAACTCATTTAACATTAACTTAGGGGGATAGCATCGCTATTGCTAGCCCTAAAAACTGACATAGCTGTGTATTTTATGAACTTCAAATGTTTTGATGTTATGCAAAATTATTTAAACTTTATTTTTGTTGTAGTTCTACATGTGTCATTCATTTATTTTGATCAATTCTTTTGTGGCCAAGGTCAATTTTATTTATGGGATGGAAATACAAAGTGATTTGGCATAGAAGAACTAAGCTTGCACCTCCAATGATTCTGCCGTATGGGAACCATGCTACTCCTTCTTACTCGTGCAAACAGTATAGATTAAACAAGTTGACTCTAAGTTATACTTTCTAAATGGATAAGCTCTGAATGTGGTAAAGCAATGAGGCCAATTCTAGGAACTTGGTTTTGAATTAAAAATTCATAGTTACCATGTCGTTCAGAGCACACACACCTATATAGGTTTTTCCCAGCTTTGAATCTGAGTGCTACTCTAAATTGAATTTTTATGCCTTTTGAAAATAACAAGTTATGATTTATAACCTCTGATTCAGAGATTGTCATAGGAGCCCCATGCAGCTGTGCTGACATTCTGTGCAAATATATCTTTGTGCTTTCTTCTAAATTGTGTTGCCTATATCTATTTGAGGAAAAAGTGTGATTCCAAAGAGTAATATGTCTGATCAGTATTTGGTCTTACATCCTTAAAATCTCAAATGACAGATGCTGAACATAATTTGTTACACATTATTGGGATTGGATGCAGTCATCTATGTAAGAGGAGGAATTCAGGAGTGCAGGACAGATTGTTACTCTGTGACAGATGAGGTCTGTCTACCTTTGAAACTGTGCAGAGAACTGTAAAACAGACCTACTAAACACAGATAAGCTTGAGCCAATTTATTGCGACACTCTGAAAATCAGTGTGGGCCAAATGTAATTGAGTCTTCCCCACAGCACCTGATGCAGCTCTGAGCCAGCACACTGGTCTAGAAAGGGTTAAAGGTACACAACAAATGTTGTTATAGGAAACAAACCCGAGCATCTACACACTGAAACATCCTTTTACTCTTCTACACATAAGTGCATAATCAAAGTAAATAAGTTTTAAAGTAAGAGGAGCCAGAAACTCACGAGTTTATTAAACTAGGTCACCATCTAAACACATGCAGTGCCCTTGGTGCTGCTTGAAATAGACTCAGTGCTCCTTTAAACCACAGACTGCTCCACAATCTTTGAAATATATATATCAAGTTAAAGTGAAGTCAAAACTTAAGAGGGGTGTACGCATGGTACATTGACAGCTTACGATTCTTTTATTTTATTTTAATGTGAAAAGAACATTCAGAACTGCTACGAAATAAACCTTGAGGTTTAAATCAGTTCTTTTCTGCTCTGGTCATATAGAGCTGGGCTACACAGTATAGAACCTTTACTATGTAATGTGAAAGCTGATGGAAATCTGAAATTGGGATGGAAGGAGGCTTACTCCTGCTAAGCTATGATTTGGTTGACTTTCCTTCGAGTGATCACCATGACACAGGTGATGCTGTTATCTTTTGCTACCATGTGCTGTGAAAATCAAATCACCCCCTCGAAGCTGCACAAAATCACCTTGATGAGTAAGATGTTAGTCATCTTTAACTTTCAGCACCTCTTACGGCAGTTCCACTATTAATCTTAATTCCCACATCTGTGATTTTGTTTTGGTGCTCTTGATTATGTTTTCTTGTAACACACTTTATTTGTATTTAGATACTGATTCCTGTAATTTTTCTGATTGATTTGATGAATTAATATTGCTGCCATGAAGACTTTCTGCAATTAGAAAGTTATAAATAATAAGAAATGGTTTTTAAATTTGACATTTAAGGCTTATTTTAGACATCCTCTTGTTATAAGTATTTCCTCTTTGCATTCCATTGCAGCAATTGTATCAGTAATGTATATCTCTAAACTTTACTGTTACTTAAGTTTGAGGTGTTGCCTTAAAATACAGTCACAGGTGTTAACCAAGAAGAAAGTGTCACTCCGTCACTGAACAAATGTGAAATATTTTTTTTTCACGTTTGTTAATGGGAAAAATTAACATAAGACAGAAAAAATTAAGTTTGATTTAATGTCAGACAATTGAAAACATGGTTTGTGTGATGAAGTGCAAGCAAAAATCCATCTGCATGTTTTGCATCACTATAAATGGCAAAGGCCCTGAGAGAGCACTTTACTTTTACCCAAACTGACATGTTTGTTTTGTGATACATTGGTAGTAATACATATTTTTATAGCTTATCAATGCTATTAATTTACTATATTAATTGACACAAACAGGGAAGAATTGCTTACAAATTACGAACAAATTGCAGATGTTTTGTTGACCTGTTGCTGTGCTTATGTTCTTAATGTGTCCAATTCTTATTGAGTGTTTTCTTCCACTTTAGTACACAGATCATTTTGTGGAGTTTTTTTGTTTTAATTTAGTAGTATGTCATCTGGTGATGCTATCATGTCAATATCTACATTATAAATTACTCAAAAAAACATTGACCTGTTCAAGATTTGGGCTCGTAGATATATCAGCAAAACCAGAAAAAGCCCATAATATAATTTGAATTGGATTCTTCATGTTCTATAGTAGAAGAAGTATATTCAGCAAAATCTTATCTATTATACGTTATTTCTCTGCCAATTTTGTAAGTACAGAACGACCTTTTGCCTTCTTTTGGGACTGTAAAATTGCTCAGGTCCAAGAATGGTCTTCTGCAGTATTTTATCTCTGTCCTGTGACAAGTTCAATCAGTCAGTCTATTACCTTACCCAATAAATCAGTAGCAAAGCAGAACTTACATCATGACTTCTTTTTTTTAAGAAATGGTACATTAAGTCCATATTAATTAAATTTTCCCATCAAAGTTCTGTCTCCCAATTACTTGATCCTTAGTTCACATTTCTTCAGATATATTTTTCTAGTGGAACGTCTTCTACTTTAACCCTGCTGACATTCGCCTACAGTTGGTGCTGCAACACTGTGCTCCTCCTCTCCTTGTTCCATTAAATATGACTTATATCAGTTTTCTCACCTCTTTTATGATCATGTATCAGAACTGGCCCTAATTAAATCAGATCTGAAAGATTTATATCAAAGAATATCCTCAGTAGACAACATTTTCCCTTTATAGGAACTAGAAAAGCTTTTGAACAGATTAGAGGGTTTAAAAATTGCTTTGTCAGCGTTATGTTAACAGTGAAAAAAACAGATATGGAGCATGGTGTGAAAGATTGTGCAGATTTACAATTTAGATAAGATGTGAATAGTTACCTAAGGCATGTGCAAAAATCTGGAATTTGAATGCAATAGGTAATAGTAAAAACAGTAGACCTTTGAAGAAGAGACTGAAATCTACTGTTAATGAGGCATGATGCTGCTTCCTGGCAGCAACCTCCTAATGCATCAAAGACTACATCAGACTAAACAAGGCTTTAAAATTAATGAATAGCTTTGTCTCTGAGGGGTAATTTTCAATCATCAGCATTGGCAAGCCCCATTGTCGGTAGCAAAGCAGAAGACGGTACGGCACTGCTTCCGCATCCATTTATCCTGCTTAATTCATGCAACGCAGTAGGTCTGATCCTGATGATTCTCTCTTTTTGTTATCCCAGAATCCTCCTCAGGGTTTGGGTAATATTGCTCCCTAGAGAGAAACTGGGTATTTAGGTTAGCTGGCTTTCCAAATTCCCTAAGGAGTGTCTGCTAGATCAAAAAGGCTCTAACTTATTAGAACTTGGCATTCGACAAGTATTGATAAGTTCACACTTAAGAGCTGTATGTTTAATCACAGCATCAACTTTAAAAACGTTGCTGATTTCTCTAGTGATTTTTTTTTTTCTCTGTAAAGGAAACAGAGCAGAAGACTATTTTATCTGGGAAGCTTCATTCATTTACCAGGCTCTGGGTTTTGACTATTTTCTTTAGTTTGGTCTGCTTCTTTTAAATTAGAAATATTGAGCATCAATAATCCTAATGCAGGAGTCGGTGTCTATCTTTTAAGTTTCTTTCCATCACTAACGCTCATCTGTGTCCAAGGAGAACTTTAAATCAAATACCCCATAATTGCCAAGTTTCATCCATGAAGCATAGTATGTTTTGACAATAAGATGAGGAATGTTGCACAGTACAACTTGCATGAATATCTTAATTTCAGTGTTGTATATAATTATTGTAATATAGTGAAAGTGGAAAAGTACAGCCATCTAGCTATTGTCCTCTGCTTTTCTGAGACTAGGTCACATGGATGACAGTTCCAGGATGGAAATCCCAGCATCTTAGTGTTCAGGGATATTCTTCAGCTCATTTTGTTCAAATCCCAATGGATTTGTAAGGCAAAAGGGATATATATTCCCTCTAGGATTCACCTGGAAATCTATCCATCCATCCTTCCATTCATTTATCTTTTTTTTCATTTATCCTGGAGCACTAAGCATAGAGTTCCACACTTTTCTCTTTGCTGCCACTTGGGTCAGCTCCACTGGGAGCATCCCAAGGCGTTCCCAGGCCAGATGAGAAACATAGTCCCTCCAGCCTGACCTGGGTCTCCCTCCTGGCCTCAATAAAAATTACTTGTGAAATTCAGAACAATGACATGGCACCTTTTGTCACAAGTCAGTTTGGTTTTATCATTCTACAGTTGTTTCTCTGTAGCATATGCTGACGTTACTGTTGCTTTTTCCTTGAGAGGATCCGTTGGTAAGCCAATGGATCCTGCACTCTAAAGATTCATAAAGTAACATAGCTTGCATCTCCTTAACCTTTCCCACAGTCTAAGCTTTGTGTATTTATCTCTTTCCCAGACTCAAGCTTCCTCCATTACTTTGGGAATTCATACCTTGAGTTTGAAGGTGTTGACCTTGGACCTCTCAACAACATTAATGTGAGATTTCAAACCACAGCACCGAAGGGAACGCTCCTATATGTCGATCAAGGACCCATTAATGGGGATTTCTTTTTCATGAAACTCTTTATCCAGGATGGGATCTTGCAGGTAATGGTTTTATAGAAATGTTCCATGTTCTCACAATAGCTATCTGTTTGGTCATTCTGGTCAACCCTAATATGTTTGTTTTTGTTTTTGGATATTACTCTATAGTATCAAACTGAAAAATGAGAAATGTTGGCACAAATTATTATCAAAATAGAAGGGCAAAAAGAGCTGAATAATGTTGTTGTAGTATGTATCATTATTGGAGAGTGATCCAGTGTGCTGTAATTACAGTTGCTGGGGGTTTATTGTGAAATGTGTTCTTACTGTCCAGTAAAATCTTTGGTGCTGAGATTTCTAAGAATCTTAGTGAAAATGAGAATTTAGACATTTGTTGTGAATTGAGATTACACAAGTAATTGTATAATGCAGATTGAATTGAGTTAATTTAACAGTTCCGAACCTTTTCCGAATAGTTACTACTCTGAACAACTTTTAAGAAGTTATTTTCTTGCATGTGTGGATGCTGGCAATGTATTGTCCTACAGGCCACTGAAGTGGACTTTAATGCATCAGTGCATACAAAAGACAAAAAAAATTTATCTACCAATTATTCTTGTACAAAAAGAGCATTAAATTGATGGAATGCAAATCGCTGGTGATACTAGAGTCATTCATAAGCTTAGTTGTTTGACTTACGCTATGCTTTATTTAATAAGACTGGAGTACAGTGACCATAAAGTACCCTGTGATGCTAAGAAATTTCAGGGTTTTTTTCCAGAGATAAAACATTTTTATCTAATTTTAGAACACACACTTGAGCATGAATATTTTTGTTATTCCTGAAGATGAACAAAAACATTTCCTGAATGAGGCTATCAGAAGTCATGCATGAAACAGGCCATAAAATGACAAACACAAATTACATACTTAAACCTCCTCTCAAATGTTTCAGTATGCCTTTTGCTGCAATGAAGAAGATGAGGTTACACGGATGAGTGCATCAAGTCACGTTGATGATGGCAGAGTTCACATTGTGCATATTAGGTATGTACACCTTAATTTAAGCTTGCATAGCTGCAGTAGATATTTGTGATCAGATTTGTGTTGTGGTCAGGCTTTATAAAGAAGTGCTTCATATGTGTTAGTGTTCTAGCAAAAGTGAATAAAGAGTGGAACCATTTCATGGCTTTTACTGTACAGGACATCAAACGAGATTCAGTGTGATATTTATATGCTTCAGGCAAGAATACATTTTCTATTCAGGAAAAAGGATGCATGTTCCCAGTGATAAGCCACTTAGGTCTTTGTAAATAAAAAAAATCAGACTTTTTTTTACAGTGTAAGCACCCCAGGTCCTTTGAGCTTCAACTCTTGTTACCTATGTTTTCCAAATGTGGCAGATTTGTTTACAGGATAAGGTTATAAACTAACTCTTGAGGAAGCAATATAATTGTCAGGGATTACCAGATGAAGGATTTAAGTTTTATAACAAATGGACCAGCAAGCTTATGTTTTAAAGAAGCGAAACAAACATTAGAATGTGTCTATTAAAATGCATTAGTGATCACTGGCCATGTTTTATTGGCTGTTCTAAAGTCTTCATTTGCAGTTTTTCATTATGAAAAGATTAACAAGCAAACGCTAAGCACAAAATCAATGTTTAAATGATTTAAAGTGAGGCTGTGGCCCCTTTAGTTATGTTACTTCTCATGTGCTCTCTCGCTGCCAGCCCTCTATATTATAATCTGACATAAGACAGATTGTGGTTTCGTTTCAAGACATAAAGTTCAGCCTCAAGCTGAACCAGTCAGTGTTCCGCTTATAAAAATTAGGTTTAGAGACATATTTGCAATGTTTTGAGAGTCTATTTTTTTTTTTGTAGATCAAAATTATGTTAGGAGAAAAACATTTTAGAGAGAAAGAAATTAATTTCTTGCCTGAAGATGACATTATGTGTACAAGTTAAGACACTGAAGGTGATAACGAACATGCAGTGCCAAAGGAAAGCAAATTATTTTCCCACAGAAACATAAACTGAGTGGGAAGGTTGCCGTCTTGTTTTCTTGGCAGAGAAGCTGCTCTGCCCTAAATATATGAGAGGCCAATCAGGTTCAAGGGGCTACAAGGCCCAGCCCTTGGTTTTTTTTTCCTGGAAGAAAAATACAACAGCAGTATAAATCAATCATAATGTTCTACTCCAACCCCTTGAGACACTCCAAGAAAGAGAGCTGTCATAACTAGGGGGTTGGTTGTATGGAAAAATGGTTTCTGGTGTCACAAAGAAAATTCTTTGTAATTGTCTGACGGCTGACTCCGTCCATCTTTGTCTGATTTGACCCAGAGCTACACCACCACAGCCTTCCTCAACGTCACTGCCTAACTCATTATAGACTTTTAATATATCTTCCCGTCAAAGACGCTTTTCAATATGTTAAATAGAAACCCGGTGGGGCTGACTTCTCAAGGACAGTGAGCACAGTGCCCTCTGGCTGCCGGCCAGGCCGCTCTGGCAGACTGCTTCTAAATTAACCGCATCTCTATGCTGGCTTTGGAGGAAGGACTTATGCAGGTTATAGCAAGTGCCCCGAGTGTTTAGCCAGCATATGCAACGGCCTGCAACACCAGCTTAACAAATCAGACTAGATTGCTTCATGGACCTTCTAACATCTACTCAGGGAACAAGAGGCATCGGGATGCACAGAGAGGGGACTTTGTATCTGTGGCCTGAGAACCCTCAAGCTACAGCTAGTTAGTCCAGAATCTGCACTTAGGTAATTATCTGTGTTCCCCTGTGGTTTCCAAAAGGAAAATTGGTTTTGGAATCTGAGACTATGGGGTGGGTCCAGAATAGTTTGTGGAGCCTCATAAAATGGCTTGAGAAAAGGAAAGGGAAATCTCCAAAGACTACTGATTGTTGGGCATCCCAACAAGGAGAAAAATATATACATGTTCATGTATCACAAATGTTAAACTTATGCACAAATGTGGTTGTGATATTTTCCAGATGATAAGCTGCGACTTTTTTTTGCATGTTTTAAAGACAGCGATGCAGCTAATATGTGGTTGTTTACCAACAAGTGTCGAAATGCTGACCTTCAGCTTGGTAAAGAAGATAGCACAATCTCAAAAGAAAATTTGCCTTGAGACTATAAGAGCAACAAAGAAAGCGAGACAACTGAGGAAGTGTGTGAGGCTTTCCACTTCCAACACTGAAGAAGAGGACTTTGATGATTCTTTGATGATTTCTGTTTGGAAAGCATTTTTGGTACATGTTTGTTTGTTAGCAATACGTATTTCATAATAAGTTGAAAACAAATTTGTGTGACCTCTTTCTGTGTAAATATCTCATATTACAACTTGTTACAAGTTTGTGGGTGTGACTTGTATTGTGGTTTCAGGTACCCTGAGTAGTAGTACCTTGAATAACAACAGTGTCGTTACAAACACAGAGTTGAATGCTTTTATGAGGGTTTATGTGAAATAACAGCACACAACAGTAGTGTATAATTGTATTGTTGAGAAAAAAAATGTTTGTTTAAAATAAAAATGACCCAACTACAATATACCTGCCCACCTAAACTGACAAATTATGCAAGGAGAACATTATTCAGAAAAGCAACCAGAGGCACATGCTTACTCTGGAAGACCTGCAGAGATAGAAAGCGCTGCCAAGATTTTTCTATCTTTTTATCAATTTAAATACTAAACTTTGCTCCATTGTTGTAGTACTTGTGAATCTGACCAATATAACTAATCTGTACTGAAATCCAAAACTTGTATAGGAGGATCTTGTTGCCTGAACTATTGTTTTTGCGCTTCCTAAATCTGACCATCATGAAAAAAAGCTATAAGGGTTTTTTTTTGTTGTTGTTTGTTTTGTTTTCAGTTGTTATAAGCTTTGATGCGAAAGAAGAGGTTCTGGTCAGACAAAACTGAACCTTAATCCTACATGTGAGATGTGCAGTGTAAGCCCTGCACATCTCAAACACCATGCCTACAACCCTTTGGTGGTGGCAGCATCATCCTGCAGGGACAGGGGCGCTGCTCAAAGTTGATGGGAAGATAGATGGTGCTGAATTCTGGGAAATGGCATATAAAGATATAACACTGAGTCAATTTATCACACTATCAAATAAAATCTGACATTGACAATGCACTTAAATTGTAATGAATTTCAAGGGATAGGCAAATTTTTTACTAGACACTGTATGTTGCATGTTCTTGACATGGCAGCTTGTGTATGTCTGCTCCAGCATTTTCCTAACATGTTTTTGCCATATCAGACAACATCTCACCCCTTGTGAGGCAGAGCTGACACTTTCGGGGCACAGGAGAATTAAAAGCACGGCAAGTAATTACTGGCTGGGACACATGATTCAAAGAACAAACCATGTCTTTGTGGGAGGTTTGCGACAACAATATATTCCCAATCAGGTAAACTTTGTGATTATTTTGTGATGGTTTAACTAGTTGTCAAAATTATATGGTTCTGATTGTTATTCAAAGTTTCAAACTTTATGGGTTCAACACATTACGAAGCTAAAAATATATTTTTTTATGCATATTTTCTTTTAAAGAAAGCAAATCCTCTTCACAACTACACTGGCTGCATTGAAGTCATAGAAATTAACCACCGAAAAAGCTTCTACACAAGTGTTGCAGTTGCTGGCAGCAACATAGATCAATGCAGGTAAAATACACTTTATTCCTATTACTAAAATATGAAAATTTTCTTTCATTTTTATTTTTTACAGTGCCATTTTTTGTTTTATATTGATAAAGTAAAGTTGTCATGTTATTTTGGCATCAACACCAGATCAAGCAAAAATCTGAATGTAGGGACTCTTTAAGAAATCCCACTAATGGTTTATATTTTTCTTTAAAACTATTCCTCTACTAGAATTTGGCAACTTTTTCTTAGAAGAAAAACTAGGCTTGCTGAAACACTTGATGAGATATTTGTGACATTCTAAAAATAATCAGGATTAAAGTCTCCAAGTCCTTTTTATTTTATATTTTATTCAGGTATACTTTACATCACATGATGGCCTCTACAGAAAATTACTTGAGTCTGACCGCTCCATCAGATTCACCTACCACAGTAACCACAGCAACCCTGGTATTGTCCACACCACCTCCCAAACCTCCTCAGCATGAAGGTGAAGCTGGCCATGATGATATTTGCCACAATGGAGGAATATTCCATCAGAATCAGCTTCATGGAAGAACTCTTTCCTCTTGCCACTGCCCTCTTCATTTTACTGGAGCCTATTGTGAAAAAGGTACCTCAAGATATTTGCTTTTTTTTCTGTACTCTGTTTTTATTATATCTGATTTAGGAAGCACTGTCCAAAAACCTGCTGTAATGTGACCTTTATAGTGGTATCACCAAGAGCCATCCTTCGAATTATGTCTGGTAATATATGCTGAGCCTCTTTGGCTAATAGGTTTCAGTATGAGGGGTAATAGAGTCAGCTGCATTAAGAATTTTGAGTGATGTGAATTATTCAGAATATGATAAATGAAATGAGAGATCCATATAAGCAGCTTGAACATTGCTGTATGTTCATATTCCCCTTTGGCATGCACCCAGAATGAGAATACAACCTTAGACCACTTGTTCTGCATTCAGCTACAACTCTCACCCACTTTTCTAACCAAAAATATTTATTTCTTTCCCACTGCAGAAGTAGTAAATCCAAGACGGGGCGAGTAGTGCCTCACATGCTGCTTGGTAGTTTTTCTTTTACCAGTTCTCATTTTACAGCTAAAATCCATTTCATACAACTGTTGAAAATCCAAATTAAACATTAGATTAAATATATTTCGATGTTTGACATTTCACTTGTTTCACACTTATGAATGAACGAGTCATATGTACAAGTTAACAATGGTTTGTAGTTGTGCCAATAGTATGTCACACCTGCAAACAAATCAAGACCTGATCGGTTGCCTCATTCCGAACCAAAATTATACACCTGACCGAGTTGGGTGGATTTGACATTGGCTGCTGTAGTGTATTTTCACAGCACAGAGAAAATTAAATAAGAACTGAATAAAGTTGTGTTAATCTACTTATTATTGACTAAAAAGAATGGCAGGTCATTTATCCCGTTGAGGAAAGAAAGAAACGTAGGTTCAGAAGTTAATTAGACTGTAAGAAGTCCAGTGCACTACACAATGAATGTGCACATGACCCCACCCTGCTCAGCTCTTATCAATCACACCTCACAAGAATGGTCCAAAAACAAAAGTAGTAAAAGCTTAATTAAAAATATATGACATGGTTTCATAAAGATGCACATCTTCAAGTAGAAGCAGATAACTTTGTTTAATACATTATTTCTAGCACATAAATATCAAGCCACCTTACTAAAAATCATATCTTCCACCATTAATTAAATAGTTTAGCTATCAATAGTGTCTGTTTATTTGCTATCTGACTTATTTTTATTAGATAATATTTACACTACTTCTGGAAAGTATACAGTGCTTTCACATTTTATGTTCCAACCTTATTCTAAATTGTATTAAAATAATATCTTTCCTAAAACATTTGCTGCCATGTCACTTTTATTAAGAAGTGGCTTTCGGCTTAGCAGCCAGGACAAGAGTGAAGAACTTGAAATAATTACGCCTTCAGTCATGAGTTTTAAATGAAGAGTTCAAAGTAAACATTAGTTACTAACTGTCATATGTGCTGCACGTTGTTGACCTCAGAAAAGTTTAAGGTGTTGGGAAATTATGCTCATAGCATAATCTCATGTTCATAGAGCTGACACGGTCCTGCCTCTGAGCTAACATTAACAGTCATTAACATGAGCCTGAGTAGTCCGCCTGCACCCCGCACCCTGATTTGACACGTCTGCCATGTTTCTTAAAAATGCTAATTTACAGGTGTTTAGCTAATTTACAAAGCATTATTTGTCTCTGCAGGCTCTGTGATAAAATGCTTCTATTTTTAAGACTCATTTGTTCTGTTTTCTTGTCCTGCGGGAGACGACCACGTTGACAGAAGCTCCTACCCGCCCCTTGCATGATACAGATGCTGGTTTATTGAGTTAGTTATTAAAGATGTTTTCTTCTGCCTGAAGATGCACTGGAGATGAATGATGCATTCATTTGCTGTTTTCTTTATTAACTTATTCCAGAATGTTAGATTTTTCGGTTCAGGAATATGCAAATCGTGCACAACAAAATGTCATCTGCGACTCCACAAATTAGGAGAGCTTAAAACTTCCCAGACCAAATGGTGATTAAAACTTTTGATTCTTTAGATTATGTGATGAACTGGTTTGTTGTATAATGATTGGATATTAATTTCCTGCACCATAGCCGTTACATTAATCAAGTGTTCAGTTTGATTTAATTCTAACAATTATACTTTTACCCTTTCCCTTCCTCAACTGGAAAATAAGTTCCTGCTTATTCCCCTACTTGTCAGACTTATAAGCTAATTCTTTAAATATCAGAAGTACTCTTTTAGTGTCACTTTTGCTGAGTTTTAGGAATTACTCCTTCTCAAAAGAACTACAGTCTCAGGTTTAACAGGGTCCAATATCCTTTGAGCACTTATCCAACAATGTGCTTTGCAACACGAGTTTCTCATCGCCCGCTTTAAAAGTCCATGGGCTGTTTACATGCTGACACAGTCTCTGAACATAAATTTGCCACAGAGCGACTTTGCCCGGCGACAATCTTGTCATTACATCTTGTCGAATTAAGAAATAGCCGCATCAGAACAGTGAAGCGAGTCACCCCTGTTACGAGCTAATTATAGATAAATCATGCAACCCAGTGACGAAAGAGGGGGACTGGTTTCTGTCCTAGATGAAACACTGATACGTAGCACAGATCTTTAACAAATATATTAATGCACATGGGTATGCAACCTGTTTATTTTTAGCATGAATTTAATGATAAACAAAAGAAATTCTGAAAATAGTTGACATTTCAATGACAACAAAGCTTACTGACAAATATGTTTTTATTACACAGACACATAACTGCTGATTGTTCATAAGACTCTAACTTTTATTTTTATTGCTGTTATAAACCCGTGATGCAATTGAACAGTGAGAGACTTAAGTTCTTTAACAGTGCCCTGCAAAATTATTATTTACTTTTTTTTACATTTATTGAACCTTACAGCATATCTTTGTACTATTTTTAAAGGTTTTGTGTTACAGCCTTTAAAATACAAAAGATTGTTCTGTATTTAGTCACACCCATCTTCCCATCAACTCTGACCACCTTCCTGTGTATCCACTGTCATCTGGAAAATTCAGGCAGGACTGTGAGAATGATGTTCTTTTATTTCTCAAAGATTTAACACAATATCACCAGGTTTTCTGTCAGAAACTCCAGAAAACACAACTGCTTTATGCCTGAATTAATGACTGCGTGACAAACAGACCACATTATAGCCTGTTGTAAATATTCAAGCTACTTAGCATGCCCACTAGTGACAACAGATGTGATGGTTTTTCCTTTACAAGTTTTTTCTACGCCATTAGAACATTTAGAAGCGAGTACATGAGTTTGATTGACAGCTCCGAGACCCCCTCCTGGCTTTCATTGGTTGTTTTTGGTCTGGAGCGGTGCATTTCTTCAGAGAGTAACAGTAGCATATTTTCCTGCACCATAGCAGGAGTACATAAAAGAGTTATGTACTGCAGCTTTAAAAGCAATTAGTTTCATTGGATTTTATTTAAGGATGTCAAACTAAAGGGGCCTAAATGCTAATGCATTCTTTGCAAATACAATTAGATAACAATTATGCACTACTTTGTGTAGATTTATTATAAAATAGCAATGTGAAGGAAAAAAGCATGACAAGCTGCATGGGGTATCAATACTTTGGCAAAGTAATGTAATACATTTTTATATACATTCTTCTTCTAGAATATAGAAAGCAATCTTAAAATTATGTAATAAATGGCACCTGTGTCAGGTAGTATTTGTAAAAGACGAAACCAATGAAGTGAAAAATTATTCAAGGTTGCTCTGTATTGATCACGACTTCATTCCACAGCTCACCGAGTTTATTTCTGACTTGTATATTAGAAGCTGTAATATAGGAAGCTGACCCCTAAGGGAAAATAAAATGCCACGTGCATAGTATGTCTCATTTGTGTCATTCCAGCAACTTTTACTTAACATCTAACTTCAGTTGCAATAAGAGAGTGTGCTATTTCCCCCTCTTAAAAGCACCACAGCTCTGTTAATCTAATTTGCATTTTTATGCTCTCATTTAATTTTCAACCAGTTTAGCTTCAGAAATTATTCATATTTCTTTTTACAGTGCACTAGTCATAATTTATTCGTTCAGTGGCAAACAGGCAAAATGATAAACTTACATTTAAGAGTTAGGTTCATTCATTTATCTTTTTGTTTGTCGAAAACTGAATACAGAAATGCAAATCGGAGCAGGTAACTTGAGCAGAAAGAAGACTGTCAGTAAATTTAATCAGGAAAAACAAGAGATCATGCAGAAAAGAGAAACAGATCAGGGCTTTTTTTTTAACTTTTCTGTTTTTGTCTGTCTGTCTTTGACATTAATGGGATCTGATGTGTGGTGCCTCCTGATTTGCTGATTTGCCAACGTTGTGGTGTGGTAATGCCAGCTCTTTTTGTGGGCATCTAGTGTGTGGTTTCTGTAATTGCCTGTGTCTTTAAAAGTGAGCCAGCTTGGTCATTCTTGCTCAGACATTTGCCAGCAAATGTTACAGGATGGATTCATCATTTTTGGTCCAATAGAACTGCTTCTTCCACAACGGAAACATTGTTGCTGATGTTTTCTCTTTGTTACTTGAAGCCTTGGTTGCCATGTCTATTCCACATAATGTTCTGCAGAAAAAAAAATCATCTACACTGTTTTCCTTGAAAACAATGTGGGTGAAAGAGTCAGTTCAAAATGTATTGAAAACACATTAAGAAAAAGAGGATGATGACAATATGAAAAATGCCATGGGAATCTTGGTTATTCTTTTAACAGATGAGCAGTTCAAGTTGTCAAATGTGGTATTTCAAATTGCTGATACTTTCCAATACAGTAAATCTATATTTTATTATTCTTCCCTCACCATTGATTGATGTCAAGAAACATCAAAAGCAAAGCAAACTCTATAAAGAAGTAAATGCAAATTCTACTAGTAAAAGTATTTGGAAAATTATTTAGTGAATAGAAAAGTTAATTGTTGTGCAAACAAGAACAAATATTTTACTCCAAAACATTTCTAAAGAACAACCTCCATTTAATACACCCAAGGTTTTCATTAATGGAACTTAGGATATCATCAGTAGTAATTTAGTAAATTGTATGATTTACAAGTTAAATATGACACAACTTAACCGTAAAGTTGATCTAAAGAATGAGACCAAAAAAAAGAAACTGATAAAAGTGATGATGAATAGTATTTTACTGCAGCTCTCACTACATTGAAAATGTTTTTCATATATATTTAAAACAGGAAGTACAAATGAATGAAGAATTCAAATGGCTCATCTCCGTTTGCATGATTTCAAAATTATTTGTCAACGTAGAGTGATAGAAGGAAACTCATAATACCCTTGGAGTAGTTCTCAGATAAGTGCAAGCAGTATTTTTGTTTGGATGCAGTGTCTATCAGTAGAATCCCCTTTGCAGTGGCTCATTTGGGCTGTTTTGAGCTGACTTTCAAGTTCCTGAACAGCAAACAGTCCACTTGGTGTACAGTGTCCTTTGTGTAAAAGGCCAGCAGATTATCACTGGCTTGTGTAGTTGATGACCTGAGCTTGTACTTCTTCCACCTTTCCTTAAAATCAGACCCTTTGTCATCCAGTGGGAAATGACACACTAGCACATAGCCCTGACAGCCCTCTGCTGACTCTGCTCACAGACAAGCTATCTGTGCTGTAAAGGCATACAGCAGGCAATTTCTGTTGTTCTCCTGACTAAAGAAAGCACTTACAGACATTGCTTTCACTTGGTATGCCATTCTTTGGAAAATTAATCTTACAAACCACTTTGCTGGGAGCAAAGAGCAAAGTGGCTTTAAAACGAGCCAAATCTAGATGTTTTTTAATTCTGCTTTTATGAAGCTTCTGCATGTTCAGTTTTTGTTGATTGCGCCAAAAGGTTGGTCAGCTTATTTTACTTTTATGAAACTTTATAACTACAAGAAGCAGAATATTTGAAAGAGGTTTTAATGTACATGACTCTTTATTATTGGTAGTAGCAGAGCCTGAATTTTAAATATATTTTTGAGTTCTTTGTTTTGGATATATCTTTCTTTTCCATCTCTACTGCCATTCCCTGTCAGAATATCCTATTGCCAGATAAAATTGTCTTCATCCAGCCTTATTTGTCACACATTTATTTGTTACAACTGCTTCATTACTGGTATGAATTCATTCTATTGCTGCAATAAAAACAATGATGATACACAAATTTAACTCTTCAGGTTTTAGAGCAAACTCAAAATATTAAAAATATTTGCTCTAATAAATGTCATGTTTCATTTCTGTTTTTGTTTATTTAGGTACCACCATCTATATCCCATCTTTTGATGGCACGTCATACCTGGAGCTGAAACCTCTTTCGTCCCTTGCACACCCTTTAAATGACAGCAACAATCGACCAACCGGAGCAGAAGACACAACTTTCTATTTGACCATCAGAACAAGATCAACCCAGGGCACCATCCTCTTTAGTGAGTACAGTCACCCTTTAAAGTATATTTTTACTTTCTGACTTTTAAAGTATATGTCACTAAAAGGTGCATGTAAGTCCTCAAAGTCTTATCTTTTTATAGTCCATATTACAAGCAAGCAGTGAGATAGCTAATGTCAATCAAATGTTTGGGAAAATATTTTAATAATCATAATGTTAAAGGCATACCTAATATTCTGTTGAAAAGAAATGTTAATAATGTAGAGCTAAAAAAAGGCAATTTGTTTATTTTAGTTTAAGTTTACATACTGAGCACAATATTAATAGTTGTAACAGAATGTGCATTAAAAAGTGGAACAAATACAATTATATTCATCATCATATTTTTTATATTTTTATATATTTAGTTAATAATTTATTAATTTAAGCAGCGACACAAATGTAGTCTCCAAAAATTTGCAATCTTTATTGCACAGCAAATCAGAATTTCCATGATGACAGAACAAGACACGACACCATGATTCTTTTTAGCCAACTTTGCATGTCCCAGGAAAAGTTTACATTCTTATAGGAGAAAAGTTTTTTTTTTTAATTTATTTATTCATGTATTTTTTCCTGGTGTGAGTCATGGCAGGAATGTCAGTGTGATCAAGATATGTGCACCTGCATCAGTATGTGGTGAGTCTCATTGTTTGCTGGCATAAAAGTATTGTGAAGCCACTTAAAAAATAATCCTTAAAAACAGACTAATTAAATACAACTCTGAGCAAACACATAGTGGTAACATGGTGTCAGCACTTCTGACAAAGAACTGTATGGAAGTCTGCAATTTACATGGTTTTTTTTATACAATAAGGATTTTTCCTAATGCAGAAAATAATGCTATGAGTTTTTATAAATCTTCTGGGTTTCTTTGCACAGATTAACTTTAGGCTAGTTAAAATTTAAAGCCACATTTGGTTTTCTTCTGTTTATGAATAGCTGTTGAGTTATGGAGCAGTCAAATCAATTTTTATTGTTTTAGCAAAGTCAATTCCTGTTTTCATGCTTGTTTGTATAGAAAAAGCGCATCTAAAGAACAATTAAAAGGCTGTCAGCATTTTCAACAACAATAATAAAGGTATAAACAAGAAATGAACAAATTCGATAAAAATTCTGTAATTTTCATTTTAATGTTATTGTTATTACTAAATTGGTATTTATTTTTTCCATAATAGTTATTTTATCTGGAATGACCGCTTTGAACAAAAATTGACATGAAAAAGCATTAAAACCCTCATTTTTACTAAAACATTTAGTGATTTTGTCATAAAATCTCAAATACATTTAAAATTTTCCAAGTCTCAATTACATTTAACTTTAAAACATTTCAAACTTGTTTGAAAAAGTTTCATCTAAGGAGGAAAGATTATGTGTGAGAGGAGAAAAGATTGGTGCTCCTGTGAAGGAAATCTGTCTCTACCCATCTTTTGTGGCCACTTTGGCAGCTTTTCTGGTGTTTCACAACTGATGATTGAGCTATAACCTAAACGCAAACAAAAGAATCCTCAAGAGCTGGTCACTCACATGCTAGAGATAACATTGCATTCACCCTCTACATCAACCTTGAGCTCTACATTGTATCTCTGTCTCTTGCCAGTTCCTTTGTTCCCACACCTGCACAGACACAGACACACACCCCTTTGTTACAGAGGAAGATTGGGATGGGGGACCAGACACCTTGAGTAGATCCTCTTAACAATAGAGCATTGTTTGGGGAAGAGAGCAAAGTCGTTAGATCCTCCCACCCCCATCTTTTTTAGAAGTTGCAAAAAGCTGGAGCACAAGAATATGTCATAATTTTTTTCCAGATTTTTCTTTGTCACTCATTAAGTTAAAGCATATGCATTTTTTTTTCCAGAGGAATAAAAAACCCACCAGCTTAGAGGTGAGGTCACTGCGCCTTGAGCTATAGGTCCTCTAATGACTTAAAAAAACATTCAAGCGTGCGTCTCACCGGACTGCAGTTGCTGCTCCTCGCTCTAAAAACTGCAGCCACCTTGATTTTTGTGAGTCTGCTCCCATGCTGCACCAGTCAGGTGCAAGTCCAACTAAAGTTTAACCACCATGCATTGTGTGGCGATCATGGGTGATTTATTCCACACAAGCCGGGCACAGACATCATAACATTCATCTTGCTGGTATGGCCTAGATCAACCTGTTATCTGTGACATCCTCTGTAGGTTCGCAGTCTCTGATCTACATTTCCAGGTCTGTTAAATGTTGCTGCGCACCTCAGGGTTAAATGTCTGTCCTTTGATCACAACGTGGATTTTCTAGTCTCAGTAACTATGATAACAGGAAGATGAGGGTCAGGTTGAAATGCTCCCCTGAACCAAAAAGTTGATGTTACACTGTGTCTAATTTTAAGCAAGTACATTTTACTTAGAGAGTATATTTAATGTTTGAAGTGAATACAAAAATCATTTAAAAAGAACTGAGATGAAAAAAAAATACCTATCACTTTTAGTAGAAGTTATTCTATTAAATATTCATATGTTTCTTAGAATCATAATTACCTAACCCTTTTTTGTTTCTCCGGACTGCCAGTGGCTTTCTAGAATGGCTGCTGAGTGAAAAAAAAAACATTTATGTAAGGTACTGATGGTTAAATCTGTCAGCTCATGAAACATAAACATAATGGATGCTTTATGTACAGTTGGTTTATTTGAAGGTCAGTCAAACCTTGAATACACATTAGCAAACTTATTTTCAATATTAGGACAGACACTTGGTTCAAGTGTCCAATTAGAATTATGCAACTTTTGACAGCTAAAAATATTCAGTTTTCATATTTCAGTTATGTTTTGTACAGTTTGGGTTCCTGAGGTCTTAATGTAGATTATATTACTGAACAAATATTATTCAGAACATTTTTTATTAGCTCCTTGTACTGAATAAATTGTATTTAGACATATAAGTTTTAATCTCTCTATTGAAAGATTAAAACTATGCTGAAAAATAATGCTGATCTATTGGCATTATGATCAGCACTCCAACCTTTCTAATTCACCTCAAAAAATATCTATGACAGGTGTGTTCAATTTAGAGAACCTTTGTCAAAGTGAATATATGTATGTGTGTTTTAGTCTCATAATATGTATGCATTTATTTTCTGGGTATAGTGGGTCGAGTTATGGAAAGAGTTGCATGCATTATTCAAGAAGTACTGTTTTTCAGACTTAAATAAAAGGTTTCAGAACAGAGTAGCAGAATAATTGTAAAGCAAGGCTTTTTTCTGCTTTGCTACAGTAATTACTTGTTTTTTTGGATGTGTTTTTAGAACATAAAAAACTTATACACCTGTGGTTGAAATGGTGTTTTAGATTTTTTTCACTCCTGTGGGAAAACATTTGCTATGTTTGCTACAGTATTCAATCAGCCAGCCCGTTAGATATCTTCATATGGGTTTAATGTGATAAACCATAACAAAGTTGCATAATGATAAAAATAGAAAATAAAATAAAACATTCTATTAAATGTATACTTTACCAATAAAAAACAGAAAATTCTGGGATGTATCTATTTTTACCCCTGTGCATCAATTCTTTATAGTCTGTCACCACAAGTACTATTGCACTTCTTGGAGGTGATGTGTACAAAGGATTTGCTTTTCCATATACAAATACTTGTATCTGTTTTTAAATATCTTCATGGCCTTCCTCCAACCTTTCTCTCCTTCACCATCTTCAACGTCAGCTGACCAGAAGTAATTGGGCTTTTTGTGGTTGTGGCTCATAAGTTATGAATCAGTTTGGCTCCAAATGTTAGGGAGGCTCCTTCACCCTCTTCTTTTAAGACTCATATTTTTCTCTTTCCAGACCCAGGAAATAGTTTGGCCTCATTTGTTGAGTCAATGTTTGCCTAAAACTATCAAACTTGTTTCCACACATTATAAACTCAGCATTTAGGATAAAATGATGACTAAGTGTTTAGCGTGCATCAGCTCTGACCACAATCTGATGCTGCCACCTGGGTAAATGATGTGTTCAGGGTTATTTGCAGTGAAAGTTTTCTGCCACATAGTTATACACTTGGAGGCTTACCTACATTTTACCACCCGTCTTTGGCAACTCATTTTTGTGGACAAAACCCTTTATACTTATGAGCCTGTTCTCCCCTGCTTCCCTCAGGAACAGTTCGTGCTTTCTTGGATTAGCTGCTTTTCTCAGAGAAACTCGCAACACATTGAACCATCAGCTTTTCGTCTTTTCTCATCTTTTTTCCCACAGTCTGCCTCATCCGGGAATGCTTACCTATCTTTTTCAGATCTGATTCAGATTCAGAGAAACATTGAAGATGCTTATTATTATTATTATTATTATTATTATTATTATTATTATTATTATTATTATTATTATTATTATTATTATTATTATTATATTTTAAACTATATCTCCTGCATTTCTGCAAACGTGACATGTAGTTGGGGAGTTGCCCTATTCTTTTTTTATTTTCATATGATGTGTTGAATGGGCTTCAAAATGTGAGATTTTACTTTTTATTCACAAATTCTTCACTGATGTTTCTGGGGTGGCTTCTGCCTTGTTTGATTAAGTGCCTTTGTGTAACTGGGTCTATATTAGGGTTTGTGGTTTGTCCGATCACCACACACACACAACGCAGAAGTTCACCGGTCACATTTGGAAAGTACACGAGTCAGATATGTATTTGCAAAAATATATTTGAATATCTTTTTGTGTTGCATTCTAACAATTATGCTTTATATTGTGTTGGACTATAATATCAAAATTCCAATAAAACACATCAAGGTTGTGCTTGTAAACATATGTACACTGGTAATACATTACATTTTATTTTAACTAATTGTTTTTTCTTCATTGCTACCAAATATTGTAGGAATGTTGCTCTATTCATATTACTACAGTAGTTATAATATTACTATAACTCAATAATTAACTGGAACATTGTAAAGCGCCTCTGGAAGATAACGCTGTATGACATCCTGATGAGTCACCTGTGCATTTGTGCTTGAAGTCAAGCTGCCCAAATTGCTTCACCTCCACACGAGCAAGGAGAAATCTGGTTAAATAGATTATCAGTAACTAAATAGCTGAGTGTATAATCTCACTGATATAACTTAACAGTTATCTACCATCATTGTGCCATACAAACATTTTTTTGCTATTAATATCAGACTTAAAAACTCTGGTAAATCGGACATGAAACTCATAATTTTAGCATTCTTGTCTCAGGTAAGGTAATTTGTTGTTGTATTTACAATAACTCAGTGCCACATAATGCAGAGGCTTAAAAGAAAAGTGTTACGGTGAAGAGAAATGAGCGTTCAGAAAACACACACAGTTTGCACTGTGGCTTTTATCTAGTTATGTTTCCTTGCTTATAGTGCGCTGTCTTTTTCAAATCAGATGATGGGAACTGAGCAGAATTCTCAAGAGATCAAACATACAAAGTTAATCAGAAGAAAACCAAGTGATATACTTTGAGATGTGAGGAATAGCTTCGCCAAATGCTCTCCATATTCTCCACCTCCCCTTTCACAACTCTCCCCGCAGCAAATCCACGAGTCTCCCCCTGGACTTCTATTGTCAGATTGAGAGGAG
The DNA here is from genome assembly GCF_027474105.1 of Poeciliopsis prolifica. Taxonomy (NCBI): domain Eukaryota; kingdom Metazoa; phylum Chordata; class Actinopteri; order Cyprinodontiformes; family Poeciliidae; genus Poeciliopsis; species Poeciliopsis prolifica. The sequence goes on from NW_026562380.1 coordinate 7,490,326, forward strand.
AAAGACTGGAAGGTGGGTTGTGAGGGGGGAGATAAAGGGAAGGGAGAGGAAAGGAAAGAGAACAGGTGACAGGCACTGACAAAAAGGACGAATGCTCTATAAGGTTCAGTGCACAGTAAGAGGGCCACGGAGACGCCACAAAACAATTTCCTTTCAGACAAAAAATAGAAGAATAAAAGATAAGAAAACATTGACATCTGTTGTAAATAATATTTGTCCAAAATGAGTTATGACACAATGCAGAAACAACTGCTAAAAGAGGAGACTATAGGTTATTGTTGCCAGAAATTGATATAAAGGTTGGTGTGACTGACTATGGTGTTTTGCCCCTTAAATCTAATGGCTTTCTTCTCGTTTAGTGTTTTGAAAAGTGTCATAGGTAATTATGTTTTATAGGATGTCTGAACCCCCCACCCATACCATTACAGGAAAACATGTTTTCTTCATGTTTAGTTAATTTACCAGTTAATATTATTTTGTTCTTTTCTTAAAAAAATGCAGTTTGTGTTTCTTCTCCTTGTCTCTCGGATGTTGGATTCCGTAAATATAATTATTACCATAATTTATGCATTATGGCTCATTCTCCCTTAGTTTTCAAGGTGAATTAAATTTCTCTCAGTCTATTCCCTTCCGCATCACAAACAATTCCAATACATAAATTTGTACTTAGGATTCATTAAAATCTTTAAAGTCCTTGAGATTTAGTGCTTTATTGCTTTCATTTAAAGAAGTAGATGCCTTCGGTGCAGGCTGCAAACAGAGCATGTGTATGCAATTAAGAAGAGACATCGTCTGTGATCTCATCCCTTGCTGGCACAAGTTACAGTACTTTTCGACCAATTAAATAGTCACATGTCATTGCAAATTGCTATTTACAAAGTAGAACCACGCATAAAAATTTGGGAACACAAAGTCATTACATTCACTATTAGTATGTCATTAGCAACATTGCAGACTGGAAAATGTGGAGTACCAAACATGTTAATCTAACAGAAGCCTCTAACTCATAAAGAGATGGAAATTGTATTGATCCCCTTCATTTTCATCTCGGTTACCATCCTGCATTGAAATATTTTGCTCAGAAGCTGATTTCTTTGCTGATGTCTGAACCCCCCACCCATACCATTACAGGACCTCAGCATAGATCACATGCACACTGCTAAGACACAAGGCTGTCAAGCCCACACACCTTCATACTATTTTTAGATCACATCAGCCTACTTCCTGAGATTCGTGGCTCTAACCCTGTTGTCTTTGGAAGATCAAACAGGTCTACTTCGTGCCTACTCAGTAGCTCTCTCAGGACTAGTACTCCCTTGTCACTTCTTCTATTTCAGCTGAAATATCCCCAATAGGCCTTGTTGGAAACACAGAAACATTTAAGGTCTCTCTAACAGGGCAGCATTGCTGCTCAGTCCCCTGCCCTGTAGCCACATTTTCCTTCACAGAGAGGCAAGAGGTGCAGGTTCCCTTTCTGTCTGAGTCTCTCTCAATGACCTGCATTCTAACATTATCATGCATTTGTTCCTGTCTGTTCAGACAGCAGTCTGGGGCTGGTGTGAATGTTCCCTCCACCTCCCTTATGAAGACAACAGTAGTTTATGAAGGAGCATAAAGCTGTCTAATACTTTCAAATTGCAATTACTTTTTTGCAGGAATTATGTCATGCAATAAAGTATTGTGACAATAAAAATTACATACCTGACAAATGACTAAATAAATTGTCAGTGGTCATATTATTGTTTTATTATAAGAACATTAGGGGTTGAGAAAGCCAGACTCAAAGCAGTTCTGATGAAGCTTTCCACTCAGAGACAGTTTGAGCTTTGCTGGAAACAAGAGTCCAAATACAGTTCATGTCATGATTTAGAATGACAAAAAAACCTGAGTTTTAGTATTTTCGGAGTCCCATTTAAAAAGTGAAACGCAGTTTTCTGACTCACATTGATGTAATTCAAGGATCTTTTTCTGTTTATTTAATTGTGTATTTAAGTGTGCTTATGACTTACAGCTAATAAAAACCAATCTCTCCACCACCCCCTCCGGAATATTAGAATATTAAATATGACCAGTGAACTGAAGAGTTTAAAAAAAAAATCAGACATGTTTATGACGGCTCACGTGACAAGTGTTCACCACAAAGCCATTAACACCATCCAATCCAGCTGGAAATGATCACATAGAGCTGTAAAAGTTTTCTGTACTCGCTGTAAAGGTCTGCAAGTAAATTTAAAAGTTGAGAGAAGGAAAACGTATGGTCAGAAGAAACATGGATAACTGCAGCCTTGAGAAGATTGTGAAGCCCATTTGAGAGTATGGTGGAGGTAAGGCTTGTACACCAGATGTAGTAACAGCATCTAGAGGCTCTAGAGTCACCACACAGACACAGAATTTGGAGAGTTGTGTTGTCTGTTGCGTTGTCTCAAATTAACAACTTTCTACCAGGACATTTTAAAGGAATGCCTGCTTTCTGAAAAGCCTTTTGCGTTGTTCAACGATGCTTCTCGCATCATTGTGGGTACTAAGCATTATTAACATGATTTTCAGTTTGTTTTAAATCTGATACAATATTAGTTTCTTATAATGTTGATTTTGAAGGGATCTGGCTTGTGTTGAGCTCTCTGACTCTGTGTATAGAGGCATTTATACAGCAGAAAATACAGCAAAGGAACCTACATATTTTCTAAACAGCAGATCAGTCTTCTTTTTTCAGTGACTCCTCACATTTTTTTTTTTTTGCCCAACCATACTCTCTTCAAATACTCAGTGAAAAGTTTATCTATCCCTTAGAGAGAATAAATGATTATATTTCCAGACTTTTTCAAATGAACTCTCTGTACCCTTTGAGCAGATTCCGGTCTGTATTTCTTTATTCATGTACTGGAGAAGGAGGGGGTTACCGTTACTTTTAAGAATCATGTCCCAGCTGAATTCTTTGACTTTTGTCATACATTGGCCTTATACAAATAAACTAAATTGAGCTGAATTGATTTTAAGAAATAAATGCAGCGTGGCATGCAGACGGAGCTTTTGACATTTTACAATTTCTCAGGTCTGGGTCAGTTCCATGTTTTGGTTTTATTCTTCAAGGGAGGAAGCATTTTGCCATCGGCTTGTGTGTGTTGTTGCTGAGGTCACAGCAGTGTGAAAGATTCTTGATAAGCTTCTGTCTAGAGAGAGGCAAGCTTATTGGCTGTGAGATGGTATTTGTTAGCAGACAGGAGTCCTCCCTCAGGTTTTCATGTGAGGGATATTGATTTCCGCAAATATGACCTTGTGCTCAACATCCTCTAGTTTATTGGCAGACATTGATGCAATATGTAAAGAATCTGTGTTTAAATTGAAAGCCATAGAATGGCAGAAGTATCTGATAAGGTCGGATTTGATCTACTTCTGCTTTTACTTTCTTCCTTTTGTACTAAGCCAAAACTTTTTCTCTGGTACAAAACTAATTTCTTCAGAAGCTTCTTTCTTTTCTCTTCGGCATCACACACAGAAGGGACTTCCTTCAGGGTCTCAGTTCAGTTCAAAGTCATCTATATTGCAGTTTTTTGTCAATGTGCTGAATTTAGGAATAAAGAAAACAAAACTCAAACTTTTTCCAAATTCTATTGTTTCAGCCCAGGAGAAGAACTTTGGTGATCAGTTCCTCCATGTGTCCCTTGAAGATGGACGCCCCATTGCTCAGCTTGGTTGTGGGGGCACCAGTGTCTTAAATGCAACTGCTGACAAGAGCATCAATAATAACAGATGGATGCCGATCCTAATCCGGTATGATGTTTGATTCCTTTTGAGTTTGATTCACAAAATACATAATAAACTGGATGTTGTTCATTTTTACGGTTTTGTTTGGAAAGTCTTTAGAAAGTCTATAAACACAACAATCGATAAATAGCAAACCAAAACCAAAAAAACAGATAATCTTATCAGCTACAAAAATATTCAAAACATGGCTAATAAAACATAGATATTCAAATATCTAGAGCCATGGATCTATTTGTTCATCAAACGTATGTGATGCCCTGCACAAAGCTTTGACTTGCAAAACCTTTAGGGCTCCTCAATCGCCTGATTAGATTAAATAATTTGTAATCTCACTCATGCAAGTAAGTGGACAAGGATTCCTGTAAAGCCAAGTAGCAATGCAATATTAACAGAAAAAAACTGTTGTGTGTTTTGAATAAATGACATGCTCCATGATCTACTGCGTCCATCTGGACCATCCAGGGTTGCGCAGCAGTCATCAGAGAACAAGTCTGTTTGAAAATTAATCTTCATGTATGACTGGGCTCACTGCAAATGTTTCTGTTTTTGAGCACTGGTTAGGGGCCGAATAGTAGGTTCATGCACCTCAAGCCTCTGGAGGATCCTCCACCTTGAGGTTTCAGAGGCACCAGAAGCTTCAAATAACTATTTGCTGCTTTGTAAGGGCATTTTAACAGCTGCTCTCTTAATCCATCTAACATAAACCTTCCGCATTAAGCCTTAATCTGTACAACCCCATCTTTGTTCTGAATCAGCTACAAATCTACACTAATGCTTCAGTTTTCGTTGAATATCTAATGTTTTCATACCTTGTCTTACAGCACTACATTATCTGATGATTTTCGTCAGCAGAGATTCTTTCTCTTTCCCATATTGCTTGAAACCTGTGGCCTCCTTAATAATGTGGAACATCCTTCTTAAGTAGATTTCCTTTCATTGAGCTCGCCAGACAAACTAATCAACCCACCTCTCTGAAATTAATTATAGAGATTCAAAGACCCCTGACACACAATACCATCTATAAATTTAATAGAGCAACAAAAAAAATATTTTTATGACACTTAAATCCAATTTGCATAATAATTTGGAACACAATGTACAAAAGAAATCACTTGGCTCAGAAAGATCAGGCACAAGTTGATCTTGATCTCTATCCACTTACACTTCTTTCCCATTTCTTACACATAAGCCTGAAAACAATGCTTTTCCCCTGATCAATGATCTTTCATCTCTGTGGTGTGCACACTGGCTCATCACTGCTTGGGGAAATATGAGAATGGCTGCCGCAGAGCTCTGGCGGCTCTATTTATTCTTGATATGTTCAGCACTTTTGATTCATATGCAAATGAGTGTGTGACATCAGAGGTATTTGTCTGAGCACTAAATACCTACTTTTCTCAGCGAGGAGTTGACAACACTGAATACAGCCTTGGTAACTTGCAGGTGTCAGCATCTGTGTGTTGCAGGGCAGTAGATGCATTTAAGCATACATAAACCAGGGGTTGTTTTTTTCCTTTACTCTGCACATGACACCAGAAACATAAAATATTTGCCTTTTGCTTTTTGTATAACTACTGTCAGATGTTTTATTCACTCTGTACTCTTATCAATTGGTGTGTTGCACTAATTCAGCACTATCAGTATGAAGAAATAAGTACACCCCCACTGTGCAACATTTAGTGTTTTGATATGGAAAAAAGTGGTTCTTAATTTTAATTTTAATCTTAATTAAATCCAATTTAATATTAATTTTTTAAGATAAAAATCCTAAGTATTGTTATAGAATACTTCAATTACTTTGTTTGTTTCATGACAAAAATGTATGAAATTTTTGCAAAAGAAAAAATAAGACAGTCAAAAGTAGACATCAAACTATGAAAGAATTTAGTTTTTTGCAACAAAGCATAGAAGACATTGTGAATATTTAATCTGTTGTGACATAAAGCATAATTGTGAAAAAACAGTTCAAACAGGCTGCAACATAAATTAACTTCAATGACAAGACTACCAATAAAACGAGCACAGTGTAGCTGGTATTTAGAACGTTCCCTGTTTAATATTTGTTAAAATTGCGATCTGCACAGAAATATTGGGTTTCTATTACATGAAAGTAGGCAGTGAAAACGGATTTGTTAAACTTTATAGTGGAAAGAAGAAAGAAAAGAAAGCTATTATAGTTCTTGTTTAAAACTTAATGACAACCTATGTGAAAGAAGGTCTTGTGGTCAGACAATCCACTTAAAAAGGTGTGTTCCCCACGTTTTCACAATTCAGCACTACTATGATGAAAAACATTGTAAATTACCTACACTGCACATTTAGCTTCTTACTCATCTTATCATTCATATATGGATAAATCCATGCTGGGTCAGAAAATGTTTGAAAAAGGAGGCAAAAAAAAAGCAGAGTAAAGCATCGGCCTCACTACACGCACTTAGCTAATCCCTGTTGTGATGTTTGGCTGATCCAATCCGAGTTCTTTCACTTCTGGCTTCTCCTAAAATGTTCTTCTCTCAAAACTTATTGTTTCAAGTGACTTCTTTATTTAGTTTCTCTTGCTCTATTTTGCATCTCTAGTCGATCGGCTCCAATTCCCACTGCTCGATCTGTCAGTCAGACGAATTTTATGACACACAGCCCCTGCCACTGTCGGCCCAGTGGCAGGGGGGTGGTGAGATGCAAATCAAACTGCATTCAGGTCTGGGCGCAGGAGAAGGCCGCCCCAGAATGGTCATATCGCTTGTATTGAAGCAACTTTTAATGAGTCTTAGGCCAAAGATTTTTGCACCCCAGGGTGGAAATATGTTACCAATTAGTTTACTCATTATGAACTATAAAATGTTTCTCCTTCCCAACTAAAAAATATATATATTTACATTTTATTATTTAATTTCTATCAGTTTTCTTTTGTCTTATTCAAGGTAATGTGACAAGTGGCGGGGCGGCGCCCTGGCGCCCTCTATTGACCAGCCACCACTGCTAAAGGACTATATGAATATCTTCCCAAGGCAATGCAGGAAACGCAATACTAATGGAAAGAAGCACAACACAACAGCTTTACATTATATTAATTTTCTACTGAAATTTTGTGTTTTTGTGTGTTTGGCTTCACTTGCAACAAAAATAGTTTAAAGACACTACCTTTGACAAGAGGAAAAAGAGCACTCCTGAAGTGCCCGGTGCTGTCATATCAATTCACAGAGAGGAGTCTGTGGGGTGGGGGAGGCTGTGTCATTTTTCATTTGGGGAGGACATGTTTGGTGTTGGCTAGCGTTTTGATGTCGGGAAGCTTTCTTTTCTTCAGGGACATTTTGGGGCTATACTGCAAAGATTAAATTTCCAGAGTGGCAGACTCCAAATGCTCCCCTGGTCATTTTGTGAGGCTGCGTCCATTATTTGGTTGAAACCTGTTGTGCCTGACATTCAGTGCTAGAGTAATTTTCATTCTTAATACACACAGTTAGGGATCAATGAGGATGATACATAGCTTTCTGCTGGAACACATTTATTCTCTTGTCACATGCGAGTCCTTGGTAGATATGATTATTCAGCCTCCTTTATTTCTCGGCAGTCAAAGGAATGGAGTCTTTTATCTCTTTAAATGAAAAGCCAGGCTGTTATTTACTATATTTCAACTGTGTGATGGAACCACGTCTTTATTAGAAACAGGAGATTTATTAATTTTCTTTTATATGACCTGCCATATTTGCTTAAAATGCCATATTTTGATACTTCAAAATTAAATTGTTCACATAAACATTTAGCCCTTATTTCTACATAAGTGCATATTTGTGAGTAAGCCAGATTTCTATTAATTCTTCGTCTTGCAGTCTGAAGCTCATTAAAAATTTGGAGTTACGGCTCTATAGACCATCTGCTTCTTTTCTCTTGAATCTTGCTTTGTGTCTTTCGATACCAGTTGATTTGAGGGACTCCACTGCAATTGAAGACACTGAATAAGTTCAGCTACAAGCATTAAACTCTTCACAGTCACTTCAGATTTCATGGTCTGTATCGCATTACAAATCAATCTGTTTTTATTTATTAACTGTAAAACATGATCAAGTATATTATACCCCAAAACGTATTTGAATCATCTCATATAGTTTTCATTAACATTATCAAGCCATACATTTGTATATTGACCTTTATATTTTATTCTGACAAATAAACTTCTACAAATTAACAGTGTTACTGAAGTGAACAGATTTTAAAGTGTTAGAAGGATAAATTATTTTTGCTTCAAACACTTCTCAGTTTTATTCCCTCGATCAAACAAGTTAATTAATACCCATATTTTGTAATAATGTGATAGTTTTCTAACACTATTGTTAATTTTGTGGATGCCTTAGTAGTTTCGATGCCAATGGTAATTCATATTTAGGGGTGCAGGGATCAATGAGGACGATACATAGCCAGAAAAGGAAGACTGCATTCATATTATATTTGGAGAGTTTCTGTTGAAGACAGCTTTTTGAGGGGATTGCCGACTTCCTAAAAGGCACCACATGCAGCTACTGATCAATCAGCAGATTCTAATGTTAGTAAATGATTTATGAAGCAGAAGCAAAGAAGCTCTGAAAGTTTTACCTTTTACAGATGACAAGTCAAGTTCCAAAGGCACCAATTATAAAGATTCTTCTGTCATTAGAGTCTCCTTGCATGTTAAATGCATTTCTTTACAGACTCCCATTAGGTTTGCAGTAATAGCTTTTTGTTATTTGGAGCCTCAAACCTTGTCTCTAGTCTTATTACCCCTGAAATTGCATGTTTCTACGAGACAGCACAATCATGTCAGTTTAAACACTGAGTGATATCAAGCATTTCGTTGACCAGTTTATAAATAGCGCGCTCACTTAATTTACCCATGGAATTCAGTTATTTACTGCTGCTGTTCATTGACCATTGAGTAAGTTTTCAATGTAAAAATGCACATGTGGGTGTGAGTGTCGCATAGCAACAGCCGCTGTAAGAAAAGGAAAACAGACGTGTGCTGTGAGGGGAAAAAACTGAAAAGACATTTTTAGGACATATCAAGAGTCTGACTCCTTTAAATTAATGCCACAGAAATCCAGCTTACCAGGTTCAAGTCCAGCCTGTTTCAGAAACAGCTGTTAATCTGTATAAGCTTGTTCAATAACAAACTCCTTAATGGAGATCTAAGAGGACTCTTTGGTACCCATCTGTCTTCACTGCTTTTTAGTCTGTGAGTTTATAAGGTTTGGGATAACTTAAATTAGAAGTCAATAATTTCTTAGTACAGAGAAGTTAATAAATCTCTCAAAAGATAAACAGTTTTACTTCTTTTGTTTTTATACACAAACAGCACATCATTGGCACACTGTTTCAGTTGCTTTAAATTTTCATTAGACTTAATGACATACTGTGTATTCACTTGATCTTAATATAGAGCATTTTTGTTTTCAAACACACATCAACTCAGCATGATGCCAGATCAGAGTAAGGCGTGTTTATTGCCTGCACTGTATTCAGCGTTTTATTGACAAGACCTCCTCTTAAAAGGTTCACTGGAGAGGCAGTCGGCAGCCGTGCCTGCTCACTTGGAGTTTTGTTTTGTGAACCCCCACAATGCCAAAAGCCTTGCTGTGTGCTGTCTAATTGTATTGCCAAAGATATAATGATAGAACACAGGCTGCCCAAATTAATTGAGGCTTGCCGGTCACAGCACAAATTATGCAGCAAATGCTGCAGTGCTGCGTGCGAGAGCGCCACTGCACCATAGCCAGAGCAAAGATTACATTCACTAAAAGTGCAGATGTCAGTCTGATATATGTTTGAAAATACTTTGAAAAAAATAATTTCACTTTTTTTCCAAAATTGATGCCTCTTGATGCTTTGTGCTAGATGTGGAGAATTTCATAAATAATGACTATTAACCGTATGAAGGGCGATTTCTGTTTTGTCTTCTTATGTAACTGTTCAGCCTGTTCTGCTATGACTAAAAACATGGTAACAGGTGGTATTTGTGTTCATCATATATGTATAACATATGAGTCAGTAATTATTAATTTGCTCATAAACATTAAGGGTCTAGTAAGCACTATTAACTTCAATATAATAGTTACATATTGGTTAAATGCAAAACTGTGAGAATACTACAAATTTACCAAGTTGTGTTCCATCGAATCCTTTTTTAGGAAGATATAATATTTTTGGAATAATAAACAGCTAAAAAGATGTCACCAAAGCCCATCAGTCAGAGAAATATGTTGCAAGGGCACCAGTGTGCTGCATGATGTTTTACTGCCATCTGTTGCCAATACTTTCAGATGTTTTATGCAGTAGTAATATTTTAATGATGATTCTCCCTCATTGCTAATTTTCTGCAAGGGGACTGTGAAGGAGGCACATTTGATTAGAAAGACAAACGCCCACCTCAGGTTTAACAAATACCTTTGCGTAAAGGTGCAGTGCTGAAAATATCGCCTAGTCCCTTAACATTGCAGGTAATATTTCAAAGGTTATGCTCCTGAAATTTACAGAACTGCTCGTGCCCTGAATTAGTCACACACCTAGAGTCTAAATGAAGATTTTAGAGATGACAAATTGGTTATGATTAGATCATTAGCCAGATGAACAAATGCATAAATGATGATTGAGGATGTAAAAAAGCTTTCCACCACATTGTGGGTTTTTGCGCCGAGAGAAAACGAAATATTTAAATGTCTTTGTTTGTTTATCTGAAGCTGGGATATTTCTTCTGTTAATCCTTTGAGACCAAGCAGGGGAACAGAGCAAAGAAAACCCAGTTCCAGATGATTTAATCTCTCCATTAAAAGCCTTTTTTCCTTCTTTTTCATTCATATATATGGAGGCATCATCCATTGTGCATTTTGTACTGTTTGTGATGTTGATATGAACCCATAAGGAATAGTTTTAGTTGTCTGGCTATAAAAGACTAGAATAGTTATCTGTATAAATAACCATGTTTTCCTTCGAGTCAGACCAATGTAAATTAGCAGAGTGGAGCATTCAGTGTGCTGACAAGAGTTCATCAGGAGTCATTTGCTTAGGCAATGACTGTTTTTTTTGTATTTTTAAATATTAGTTGGCACAAAAAAATAATCCCCAGTGTGCAAACCACTAAAATATGCATCAAACATTTTCAGTAACAGACATTTTATATTTCTATGATTTTTCATACCTTTCTATGGTTCTTTTTGCTTCACAAAGACATGTATGTGTTCATTTGCACCTTATCATCTTGCTTTCTGAATTTCAATGGCGAGGATATACTTTTCTAAAATATCTTTCCAATCTGTTAATGTTATGATAATGTATGAAGAATGACAGAAGAAACGGACCAGGCACCCTGGGGATAGTGATGTCTCTCTTCTCCCTTTTCTCTGGACATTAGGCTGCCTTTCACGTATTCAATCTTAAACATGTGTGCAGGAATACATGTGTGCATGCAGATATGTGTGTACAAAAGAGCTCTTGTGATTTCCATACCTGTAATTAGTCCTTTCTGAGGTTGTGTGTGGGGGATTGCCTCAGGGAGGTGTCCTGGAAGGCTGTTTCAAATTAACAGGAGGGCGATTGCCCTTATTGTTTCCATCTGGCTATTAAAATACACATTTGAGGCTTTCTCCTCATCAACGCTCAGCCAGTCACAAACAGCAGGATGGTGGATTTTGCAGAGTCAAATTAGCAGCTCGGTGACATACAGCGGCTCTCAAAAGTGTATATAACCCTGTTAAAATGTCAAGTTTTCATTCCACACCTTTTCCCACTTTTCTTGTGAAGTTCATAAACAGATTAGTTTATAATTCATAAAACTAATCAGTTTTGGGAGGAAGATTTTAAAAGGAAAAAGAAATTGCAAAAGCCTGGTTGCTGGGAAAAATCTAAATATTTTTTGCCATGACATTTTTTGTTAAAATTTAAGCAGAAATAGTTTTCTCTTTTTCCATTGTTTGGTTGTTCATTGAGATATGCTTTTTCTCTTTCATAAATAAACACACTTCTAGGTGGAAGGAAAATCATTATCAATCTAAATCTTCTGGGGGAATTAAACATTTTAGGCTTTAACATACAATTTCTTTTGAACTGAGGTGAATTTGCAGCTGTTAAGAAGTTAAAATTTTGTAATGATACAGCCAGAATCTAGAAGTGCTTCTTCAAAGTATCAATCTTTGTATATGCACTCCAGTGCAACCAGGTTATTGTTTTAAATGACACCTTTTTATCAAATGAAACTGTTTGTTTTCACTTTAGTTTTACATGATACAGGTCAAATCAATTAGCTGGAGGTTTTGAATTTGTGACTTTATTTAAAGTCACAAAATCCTGGATTTTTATTAGAGGTGTGAACATGCTGTGTCATTTATCTCACATTTAAGCAGCAGGCACTACATAAACTTGTACAATGAAGGTGCCTCGTGTGAATTACTTCCCGGCACATAATCAAGTTTATGTGAACAATGAAGTCCATATGCAACCTGTCGCAATATAGAGAGCCCATGATTGTATAGCGCTAGCATAAACCAATGATGGATCGAGGAGAGGGAAGTGCTTGACTTTGCCAATGTTGGAGTATGACACAAGTAGACCAGCTACTTAACATTATGGCTACAACATTAATGACTAGTGCAACTGTATATTTCCCCAGAGAGTCTCAGCAGGTCAAATGACAAAATTGTCTTCCTTCTCATTAGGGTTATTGTGCATATATGGTTTTTGCCCTCATTTTTATCATTAATTAATCCTGAGTGACATAATAAGCTCTTACACCAATGTTTGCATTTTGCATGTCTTTGTGAGGCTGATTAGTTTATGTATTTATGACTGTTGTAATTATTAGTAATGTTAATGTAACTCCAGTTTCATTTGGCGTGGCAATGTGTGTCATTCACTATAGCTTTATCATGTAAATGAACGTGCTAATGACTGCTTATCTCTTTATGTAAATTTCATATTTTTCTAAGGAGCACAGCGATTTAAAGTATATCACTGCAGTGCTGAGCAGAAACCTATTTTGGTGCTGTTTTTTTTTTATTTAAATCCTGCATCCAAACCATCGCCTGTTTTTGTCGTCTCTCCTGGGATTTGACTGGTGGGGAGTGATATAAACGCACCATTGCTCCCAAGCCAATCTACCACTGCATAAAAATCCTCATAAAACTGTATGTAATGTATACCTAGTCAGTTTATGGTATATTCTCAATAGTCACATTAGCAGCTCCATTACTGTGACTGCTGTGTCTGTCTCGCCATCAGAATATTTTCATGCTCTACTGGATTTATTGTGAATCGCAGGTATTGCTTGGATCTACCTTACTTACTAATGCTCTGAAACACCTCATCTCTCTCACTGTTTTTTTTTCTTAACAGATTCAGGCTTCCTGTTGGCAAACAAGGAGGGTCATGTCGGATTGAAATTGCTGCAGATAATGGCACTGCACAGCATCTTGAGGAACTTGTGTCTCACCCTGTGTCAGAGGTATGCTTACCTGCCTTCCGTCCCCTCAATCATTGCCCTTAATGTCCAGATCTCTCTTCGCCTGTTCTATGAAGTTTATCACAGACTACTGATAGCCATTTATGACTTCCATGCATAAATGGCATGCATGCTTGCTCACTATTGCATGAGTAAGCAATAGTGATGCCGTGATCAGAGATATTAGGATTTAATTTCCAGTCAATTTCTATAAAACTGACCTATCAATGCACCACAGATTTTAGCTTATCTGTTGCTATTTCCTGCTACAAAATTTAAAAAAATCTTTACAGTATAGTTCTCAAAAACAACTCCAAGTTACAAAGCTGGGTCTCTAAAAAGCTTCCCTGAAAATATACAAAAGACAGTAAAATCCTCCATGTTATGGAGAAAGTGGTAGCTGCAAAACAAAGAAACTAAAACATAATTGGAGCATATCAGGCATACAGCTGCTGCTTAATGAAACATATGGATCACAAATTTTTATTTTTGTTTTACATTCCTCAAAATGTGTGCCGTATTAAAATTTATTCTACAAGACCAATTCAAATGAAAAACATCTAAGTAGATGGGGGAAGCTCTAAGATATAACTGTTGTTAGATTGTTAAATCATACATTTTTTGTAGACTAAAGTGTCTCTTCTGTGGCTTCATTATTAATTATCCACCTTTTTCCTATAGCCAATAATGTTTCCCTTGAATTCTATGTATGACCTTTAATTCTTACTTTAAAACAAAGCAAATATGTGTAGAGTCTTACAATGCTTACTTCTGCATTTAAGAATAGCTGCATATCGATATTTCAAAAACTATGAAGATGACCTGAAGACATGGACTCTGGCATATTTAGATGGAGAAGGGAGATAAAAATATACTTTAAATCTATATTGATTTGACATTTCCTATGCATTTATATCACTGGGAACTTATTACCTGTGTATTTGACTGCTTACAATGGGCAATTTTCTATTGTACATTCAGAGTGTCTTCAGGAATATCAAATCAGAGTGCCATGCACTGATGAATTATTACTGAACATAACTGCCTTACTCGTTGTTAAACCTAAAATTGAGGTGAGGTGAAGTGAGGTGAGGTGAGGTGAGGATGTTCCTTAATGGGCTTTTTATTGGTCAAATGAAAGGGATTTTAACAGATTGTTTTGAATTCAGAGGCCACAATCATCTTGAATCCCAGTCTAACAATTGAAAACAATCCAGTGATTCCAGGAATAATCCTACTTCACTTAAAGTGCATGTTAACTTTACAACTTCAGTTTTGTCCAATGTACTCGTATCCTAACATGGCCAAGCTTTGTGGGTACAAACACTAACTTTACTAAAGATTTTGTATGAATCTTTAATAAAGTTAGGAAAAAACATCAGCAGCATTGCATTGCTCTTCTATGGAGATTTTTTTTGTGTGTGTTAGCTTTATTTAGCACATTGTGACCTACCTTTTCTTGAATCAGGTGAATTTAAGGTGAAGCTAAGTTATCACTGCCTCTCTTATTCTACCATGCCTTGTGATGATCAGGAGGTACAAATAAAGCATTGATGTTGGAGAGTAACCTGGGAATATAGACTCTCACATATTTGATTAAACAGATGATGCTTACTGGCAGCAGCTGAAACAGCGTCTGCATTGTTTTTGGTTTTTGTTTTTTTTGGTTGTTTTGTTTGTACTGAACTTTGCCACCACCTCTGTGCCAACAGTGGCTTCGTTCAAACAACTGACCTACTGAACTCCGGACAGCAGCACAATGAATTGTTTCTTTGTTGCCCTTATGTTGTCAAAAGCAGCCTAGTAACAGCCAATACTCGTTAAAAGTAGGTGCACCTGTTATATTTCCCACAGATGATCAAAGTTAGTAGGCATGAAAGCACTATTAAGATAGCTCAGACTCAATAATCAGATGTGGCTCATTAATTTCATCTATAGCTCCTCTATATGTTATTTATAATTTTGTTTTTCTTGTTCAAAGGCACAGAGAGGGACTCAACCTTCCCACTGGCTCAGCATGCCCCCTCCCTCAGTATGATTTATGGTCTTCTAATTTGAGATGCTATGATTTTTTTCACATCCTCTTTCCTTTCTTTTTTTTTAAATTTTCCTTAAACTTATAACACATTCATTAATTACAGGAGCACTATCTATGTTGCAATTAGCAGGTAGACTGACAGATAACCTTTGCTTGCTCAGATTACCAAAGAGTGTAGATGTGAAGAAGTGACATTGGGTCGAGTACGAAAAAAATGACATTGACTTTTTATTGGAATAATAAAATATTCCAATATATTGGTATTAAATTTATATAGATTTATATGGGATATAAATCTAATATCTCTTGGAGCCCATTCATGCATAGAATAGTTATGTTGTCAAAATGACCTTTTCAAACCAGCTAATTGTTTTCATCTAATTTTTATTTATATAGTGCAAAATAGCATTCTAATCATTTTGAGCAAGTTCAACTTAATATGGAGCTTAGGCGTAAATTCAAGCTGGGAGACAGAACACAGCTGATCTACATCACAGCTGATCCTCTTCAATCACGTCACACCCTGCTGCAGCCAATCAGGATCGGCGCCCTCGCGCGTCCCAGCCAATCAACGTCAAGCGGTCCATTCAAGAAGACGAGCTTCCGGGGATCTGCCTGCTCGTCAGCTGTGCTTCGTCTTTGGTCTGCAGAGCACCGTAGATGTCCTTCCCTTCTTTCACCGCTCAGGTCCAGGAATCATCCCTTGGCCGCCGGCTGCACTTCGTTAATCTTCCAGTGGCTCCTCACAGATCCTACTGCCGCTCCTAGCCTTCCTTCGGCCTCCATCGGCGGCGTCGAAGCGGGACATCTTCCCTTTTCATGTCGTGGTCACATTCCGTCATCCGCCTGGTTCCCTGCTCCGGCTCACGATCGTTCAATTGCTGCGGCTCTCTGACGCTGCCCCGCAGTCGTGCGCAGGTTGTCCCCAAGACCTGCTTGGTTCCTCCTGCTGTTTCTGCTGTCTCATCATGAACTGGCTCCATTACCTGGATGGTCTCCTCCTGTTCGTCGCCGGGCGTACGCTGCCTCCGGACCACTGCGCTCACTCCGCGTCTTGGCTCCCAGCCGGCTCTTCAGTCTCATCATACCATAACATCTCCCGCCCCTCGAGGGCGTTGCCAGGTAAGACGTACCCGCTCCTGTCCGTTCATCAGCCGTTCGCTCAGCTCTCAGTCAGTGCACCAGCACTTCAATGCATGTTCATGTCGCCCCTGAGCGGGTCAATCTGTACGTCTCAGGGACAACCGAACGCTTAGTGCAGTCAGCGAGCTGGGTTCACCTCATCTCAGCCTAATCGGCTCTCAATTCAGCATTTCGTTCCGGCATTCCCCGCCCGGCCCCGAAGCCCTCGCCTCAGTTGCTGGCTTAGATCGCTCCATTCCGCCAGGAGCCCAGTCGCTCCTCGGCACACCCTGCCCTCTAATCCCAGAGGCCCTCAGGCTGTCTGCCACAGCTTCAGCTTATTTAAACAGGACGTGATTCTTTAAAGTCACGGACGAGTCCGGGTGTTAAGTCTGGTTCGATAAGGGTTTCTTTCTTTTGCTTCTTTATATTTAGGGGTTGTGCTGTCTGAGTATCTTGTTTAGCTCCCGTAATTCTGCCTATTTTTCATTTAAATACGCGTAGTTGGTCGATCTCTTGTGCGGCTCTAGCTGGCCACCAGAGAGCGGCGCTTAAGGCAATACATGTTTTCTAAGGCGTCGGGTACGCATCTGCTATTCTACTTCCCGAATTCAGCGCGAACCGGTTTGTCTTAAACTCAAGTTGCCAACAACCTCTGGCGTTAAGAGCCACGCTCATCGCTAAACAAGCATTTAGCATAATCGCCTAGTCCGAAAATTAATATAAGTCTCACCAGTATTTCAGTAGTTTTTGTATATTCGTGCAATTCGAATGTATTATGGGAATTTAAGTCTCAAGCTCATGATAACGCAGTTCATGGCTTTCTCATGGTCTCCTGCTACCATCTGCTGGACAAATTTAGAAGTGACGATCATGTCAATCAAGATTTATACCTTTCATTCATTTCCTCTTCTGCGTTCCCCGTAGAACTCGCTCAGCCTATGAAAGAAGCCAGGTCTTTGCCGCCTGTCACTACTCACGGCCATTACTCTCCCTGAGCTGATCCATCCTTCTTAGAACCAACGCTCGACTAAAAGACACTATATCCCTTCCTGTGTTCAGCACGTAATGGCACAAAATCGGGTTTTGCCCTTCTACTACTTCCTCGTTTACGTCGTCCGGCAATCAGTCACCAAGTCCTGCTCAGTTATGAATCCGTCTCCCTTACTCCTCCAGCTCTCTCAGATACTTTAAGACGTCCAGTTCTCACCTTCATCACTCACCGTCTCGATGATTGTTGATCCAAACTTGTCACGTCCAGTTCTGCCTGTCGGAATTATTTTCTGTGTAGCGCTTCAGCGATCTAGCACATCATCTAGTCTCTCCTCGATCCTTAGTCAAGGTATCTCCGTTACAAAGGGTCGTCTTTCACCAAGCGCCCCCATCATCCGCTTCCTTCCTAGCATCGTTCGAATTTCTTAGTCCGTTCCCAATCCTTCCCTGACCACTACAACCTCCTCATAAGCTTCCCAAACGAAAGGCACTACTATCTTTTCTGCACCCTCAGCCGGTTCAGCATAACCATTGTCCAAGTGTTCTACAGCTTCTCTCTATCGCTCGGCCATCGGCCATCCCCAGCCTTCCATTTCATGTCGGACTGAACTTCAGCTGTGCGTGAAGCTCAACGTTCTTATCCGCTACGTGAGTATCTTTCAAATGCCTGGCGATGGAGCACTGACAGTCTTTAACACATTCTTACCTAGTAATCCGGCAGACCAGCGGCCTTCGGCCTTTAGTTAGCGCTGACACATCATTCACAGCTCAAACGCGGCTCGCGCCCCTCGGCGGGCCCCCGCCAACGACGCGGCTCGCGCCCCTCGGAGGGCCCCTCTAACCCCTCCAGCCCTCGGAGGGCCCCCTCCAGCCCCTCGGAGGGCCCCCTCCAACAACGCGGCTCGCGCCCCTCGGAGGGCCACCGCAACAGCAGCGTGGTATTAAAAAAAAAAAAAAAAAAAAAAAAAAAAAAGTATATACTTTTCTACTTAAGTATTTCGAAGTACAGGGCATTTCAATACTTTAAGACTTTTAACCAAGTAACATTTCAGTCAGTGACTCCGACTCTACAAAAAGTCACATTTGGAGAGGTTTCCTATTCTTTCACCAGAGTGTAGTACTTGTACAACATCGCCCTGCATATCGCTGCGCCTCAATATTGCAGACAACAGGTCAGCTAGGTCGACCAAGCCCTCTTGCCTAAGCTTCGCCGTACCAACCACCTGCTCGGTGATCCTCAGCCAGGAGCTGTTAATTCTACCTCATACTCTGTCACCATGTCCAACGTCCTCGCCTTCATCACCCACTGTCAACCTTCGTCAGTCAAATCCCCTATATTCTCAGTCGTTCGCAGGAATCAATCTTCACGCAAAACTTTCGCAACCAAGCACAGCACCCAGTCTCCTTTCGAACCCAGCCGCGAAACTTCTACTCTTTGACCTCTAAGCATTCACCAGGTATCCCAACCGCTGAAGCCTATCACTCTCCCTCTACCCATAAAGCTCATCACCGTGCTCCGAGCTTGTACTTTCTCCAACTACGTTAAAGCGCTCCTCTCCTGCGCTCTTCTCCAAGCATCCTATGGTTTCCTCAGGTCGGGCGAGTTCGCCTCAGCTTCTCCAGTCTTCAACCCTCCAAAAGATTTATCAATCTCCGATATCAAGTTTTTCCCGACCATTGCACCCTCCTAATCACGCACTCCAAAATTAAAGGTCTTCGTACTTTTTCTATCGCACGCATAGACGGCCATCTTGCCCCTTCCGTGCCACACTCAAATTCGTGTGCAAAAGGCATCAAATCTATCAGGAAGCTAAACCCCAGTTTATAGCTCCCGTAGGCTTCCCCACGACCGCAGATTCGTTATCCGCCACCTCCGCCCTATTTTACGAGAAGGCGGCCTTCTCCCCGATCATTATTCAGGAAAATCCATTTAGAATAGGCGCTGCTACGTCCGCCCCAGCACAAGGCGTCCCCATCGCTTCCCTCCTCCAGCTTGGCGCTGGTCATCTTCGGCCTTCACTTCCTACATCAGACCCAATCTCGCAACTGTGCTCGAAGCCCAACGCTCCATGTCATCAGGTGAGCAGTCAGCATGACGATGTAGTTTTTTTTTTTTTGGGCCATTTTTAACCATAAATTTCAAGGGGAACCGGCCAGACCAAGATCCTCAGCCTTCAGCCCGGCAGCAACCGGTCCCCCCTCCGCTCCTCATAGCACATCATGCTCATCAGGCCTGTATACGTCGGTCAGTCCCTTGTGGCCCCCGCCAACGATGCGGCTCGTGCCTAGCTGCCCCCGCCAACGATGCGGCTCGTGCCTAACAAGTCTATCAGACTGCAGGCCCCCGCCAACGATGCGGCTCGCGCCTAGTGGGCCCCCGCCAACGATGCGGCTCGCGCCTAGTGGCCCCCGCCAACGATGCGGCTCGCGCCTAGTGGCCCCTGCCAATGATGCGGTTCGTGCCTAGTGGCCCCGCCAACGATGCGCTCGTGCCTAACAAGTCTATCAGACTGCAGGCCCCGCTTCAGAGCCTGCATACAGTCCGTCGGACTGCAGGCAGCTAGGCCTCGGCCGGCACCCTCTTTTTGGGGGGTAAGACTAGTGAGCTTCGCCGGACTCAGCATCTCCCCCCCGGCGATCTACGCTCATAGTCTTCCGCCGGTTCGAGCGCCAAAGATTTGTTCATTAAAATCCTCTAACTGCTTATTTTTCTCTGTGTGAGTTGATCCAGATTGAAATGGAGCTTAGGCGTAAATTCAAGCTGGGAGACAGAACACAGCTGATCTACATCACAGCTGATCCTCTTCAATCACGTCACACCCTGCTGCAGCCAATCAGGATCGGCGCCCTCGCGCGTCCCAGCAATCAACGTTCAAGCGGTCCATTCAAGAAGACGAGCTTCCGGGGATCTGCCTGCTCGTCAGCTGTGCTTCGCCCACCTCCTCCCCATCTCCACCTTCAGCCGATGACCATTCTCCAGGCGCCCTACGCGCTCCTCCATCCAAGGCTCGCTCCATCATCAGTATTCGGACCGGGGGTAAGACTAGTGAGCTTCGCCGGACTCAGCATCTCCCCCCGGCGATCTACGCTCACTAGTCTTCCGCCGGTTCGAGCGCCAAAGATTTGTTCATTAAAATCCTCTAACTGCTTTTTTTTCTCTGTGTGAGTTGATCCAGATTGAATTAGCTTGTTTGCATAATACTAACATTAAATGTCATCTGAAATGTACAGAATTTAATTTAGTCAAATACAACAAAAAACAACACTTCTTTGTGTGGAAGTTGTTACTGAGAGGAAAGGACTTAACTAGTTATTTTTAAGACGCTAAGCTGTTTTAAAAACAGAAGCTTGCAGAAGACAGTTATTTTTTTAACTGTACAATATTTAATTTATTAAAGTTGTCATTTATTTTAAAGAATGTAAAAAATTTAACATACTCAATTTGAGATTTGCCTCATTTTTTTGTTAAGTTTTATTTGTAGATGCAGCTGTCTAATATTAATCTGAAGGATTTTACTGCATTATATTTCTAGTGAGGCAGAGACATACAGTTCTGCAATATTACAATTCACTTTTTATGTTATATATCTCATACATTTTCATTCATGATAAGTAGAAATTGTGAGATTTACAAAATCTGAGATTAAGAATCAACCACATGGTTTCTTATCAGTGTTTCTCTACCACAAACAATATCTATGTACTGTAGGCCCAGCAGATTACAGCAAATACTCATTACATTCTCTTCACAGTACAAACAAGTTTAAATTATGCCCTGTTATACTGAATCTAACTCATCTTCAAAATTCTGTAAGTCTCCCCATTCACATTCAAACACAGTTCAATTCAGACTGGAGTTATATCCATTTCTAATACAATAGTGATTTATAGTATTGCATTACTTGTGAAATTATGTCTACAAATGTTCTTGGCATGGAACTGTTTACTAAACTGTAAAACTGGATTAATCCAAGGATGTAATATACACTGTAACCACGGTGACAGTGTTAAGAAAATTTTAATTCACTTGAGAGAGCGAGAGACCTGTCTTTGAGGTCACTGTTGAAGAAAAATGTGTGCTTAAACTGTGTTTTGCTTTAATTGTACTGAAATCAAGGTTTTCACTCCAAGAACATAAAAGACCTTGCATGTGAAAGTGAAAGTATCTGCTATATTTCCCAGTTCATTTAATGTATTAAATCTTCATGTACAGAAAATAACTGTTTAGCCATGCAACATCAATTTAGTGCAGCCAAAAGTGCTACTTTAAAACAAAAATCAAAAATGAGCATATGGCTCTCGTGAACTGTCGCTGTTGGTCCACTCACAAAGTCATGAATATTGCATAAGTGAGCATTTTGAATGGACTTGTCTCATAAACATGGTAAACACACTTGAAGAGGCCATAAATTTATTCTGCACCCCACCGTCATTATGCAACCCCATCAGCTCATTGCTGATTGTATCACACAAATAAAGCTTTGCTCATTGTAAAAGTTTCCCTGAATCACAGCTTAGGTTATTTGACTCTTAAGCTTTGTTACAGATACTTTCAGGGCTCCTAGCCATGTGGTGACAGTGCAATAGGTGAACTCTGTCATCCATGTTGTCTTTATGGGTTTTCAGATAAGCAGCAGTTTATCTGCAGTTTAGCACCTAATAATCAAAACAAAAAATATATAATTCAGTAAAGAAGTTTCACTGTGTTTTTAAATCAGAATCAGCTAAAAGAGAACATTATTTCAAGACTTTTAAAAACAGCAGCATCTATAGACTTAGAAAAACCATTCCAACATGAAGTATTCATTAAAATAATGTTATTAAAAGAAAAAAAAAACACCTCTTTGAGTTTGGACTTGAAGTTCTAATTCTTTAATTCCCAACACAATCTTTATTCCTATGGCTTTTATGCAACATCAACATTGAGTATCTCGTCAAAAAACACAAACCAATTAAAAATATGAATTGTTTCAAACATAATATAAAACAAGCTCAATAATGCTTTGGTTTAGTTCAATATTTTTTGGAATGGACAAGCATATCTTTGAAAAAAAAATTATGACCTGAACCCTAACTGAGAATAAAACCTTTTTAACTCAACTCCAACAGGATTATTTCTCCAAATTATGTAGCTCCGTTTTGGCAGCAGAATTAATTTTACTCATTACGCAAAAGGTTATGCTAGAATAAGATGTGAGTTCCTGAAATTTATTGCAATTAATTCTATTTAAATGTAATATCAAAGTTGGCTAGGTAATGTTTTTGGTTTTTATCGCTCTCTCTTTCTCTCTTTCTCTTTCTCTATGTATATATATGTAGGTGTAAAGGAGTTTTGGAACTCCTTTACACCTTGTTAACCGAGAAATACTGATCCAAACATTTAACAAGTCAAAAAAAATACCCTGGAAAATCCAAATCCTCTGCTTACAGAGGATGAGTCTGCTTACATGCTAACTTAGAGAACTTAAAACGCTTACTGGACGGATTTACGGATTCAAAATTATAATTCTCAGCAAATAGGTTCAGAAAGTTAATTCAGTTAACAGCGTTGTGTTTTTTTCTACATTATATTAGCGTTGAATCTAACAGTAGGTTCTAGATTTCATCTTGCACATTTATATTAATATAAATCAATCTCAATTGAAAATGTTATGTACTGTTGTATCCAAACTCCTCCTAACTTCAGAGACTGATTTATTTAAGCATAAATCAACTCTCTGACTTTTTTTTTCTTTTTTTCTTTTTTTTTTGTGCAGAGATCCTTTGGACCTATATTTCTTGGGGATGTTTCATCCCTCTGGAAGCTTCATGATGAGAGAGGAATAGAAAAGAGGAGATTCATTGGCTGCATCAAGGAATTCCAGGTCAACTCAAAGGAGATTGACCTGGTGGGTGAAGCAGTGAAGGGGAGGAACATCAAGAACTGTGACCCGCCTGTCTGCCAACACCTTCCCTGCCGCAATGGAGGAACATGTGTCAGGTACAGTACTAGGTCACCTTTAAGCCCAAACAGATTATTTAAGGTGCTGGAATGTAAAAACCAACACCAATGTGAGACAGTGTCCCTGAAAATTCATTTCTACATGATAACACATGCTGCAGAAAAATGAATCCGCCTGTGACTGATTACACCTTATTTACAATATTCACCTGCACCAGACAAAGTGGTAAGAAATGATTTTTCTACATGACCTGATGTTTTCTTTTTTCTCACTGTATAATCGCTTTGACACAGGATTGGCAGAGGTAGTTTGTTTTGTGGGAACCAACACTTTATAGCAGTAACCAGATTTTTTTCCCCATGTTTTAAAAACATGAACAATTATGGTTGCAAAATATGTGTTTTCACCACATATTAAGCGCCCTGCCAAATATGGAAATGAGAGTTTGGCTGTTTCCTTCCCTACTTTTTTTTTTTTCTTTATGCAAACATGTCAAGCTCTGGTGGCCCTTTATTTTGATTATGTTTTTATTGACTTATGGTTTCTAATTGACATCTGATGCTTTCACTGACGCATAGGTGAATTCTGTTGACTAGTGAGGTCCATGTTGAAGAAAGAAGTTTATCTAGAAGTCACACACAATTTTTTCTTGCATTTTACAATTATGCACTCCTCTGTGTTTATTAAATCAAATCTCAATGAATTTTTTTAATGAAAAAAAAAACATATATATGTGAAATAGCTATATATATATAAAATAATGTATATATATTATTTTATTTGGGAACATGATGCAGCCTGCATCATGCATAAAAGGTGGGTGAGAGGGTCATTGCTTCATTCATTGTTAGCAACAAATGAAGCTAACATGAACTTGTGTTTCCTGCCTTCTGTCTCAATGCTCACAGGCATATTCACTTCACCTGCGTAAGCTTTTCTAATATTTCACGGAACCATGAACTGCAACAAAATTATGTACAGGCTTTGTTTTTCAAAACATAATCTACAGCACAATTCTGAAAGAGTCGTCACATATTACAGCATATTTAACATTTTATTGTATTGAGCTGTATGGTATTTCTGAGACCAGAGATTTGCTTTTATGTCTTTCAGTTTTATTGTTTTGTTTCATTATACCAGTAAAAGTTTTATAATAGGCTAAAAACAATACTGTTGCACACCTTTTTATGTCAGTTATTCCATGACAATAAAAGAACACTTATAGCTCTTAGACACAAATTTAGTTATATGTTCTCTGTATGTGTGAAATTAGCTGCACCACCTGAAAAAATGATAAAATGGGAGCTTTCTTAACTGTATCAAAACCATTTCCGTCCATGAATTTGTCACAGTCACTGTTTGCCACATTGCTTTTACATGCTAATATGATTTTAATGTTGGGGTGTGGTTGTTGAAATGTCACAGCAATTCTGTCATCCTTAATTTTATGTCTCATCAAAGATTTCCTAAATGAAGAAAAAGAAAACTGTGAATAACTTGAATGTGCTGCAGTCCTAAAACAACTATGTTTTTGTAAAGCACTTTTTATTTCCAACCTTTTATTTAGTCAACAAGCAGAAGAACAATTTCCTTACATCTTTTTATCTCCAATAGTCTGCCTAATCAGTCTGCCATCACTCTCCACTTTCCAGCAATTTGGCTCGTCTTTTTAAGTATGCACTAACTGCGCATGATGCTCTTTCACCTTTGGTAATCTAGGAAATAGCCACTCTAAATGTCTTCTTCATTGTGTTGTGACACTATCAATTAACAGTTGCATTTATTAAACAGGAAATGAGAAAGGGCGCCATGAATATTAGAATATGAATAGCTTTAAGAATCCCAATTAAGAGCCAGTGGTCACATTGGCTTGTCATGTGGGACAGTGTGAGCCATGCAATTATCTGCATGATGAATATGCGTTACTGCAGTATCCTTTTGAATCACATTGTGCCGAGGTCATTGGGAGTTCGCACAGCTCTGCTCATTGTACTGGTATCCCTAGATTGCACTGCTACAACATAATAGGATGAATGGGGATTTTTTTATCCAGGGGTCAGTTTTGGTTGTTTTGGTTCCATCCTCTTTTTATGTGGCTGTATGTTTATTAAGGCATGTTGGAATATAAATTGAAAACTAAGAGGGCAGTGACTTATAGTTGCTCGGTGAAATCTTTGTGAAAAAACAGATGATTGGAAGTTTAATATTTTTGGCCTCCTTCTTTTGTGGTTGGGATGTTTGACGTCTGTGTCAATTATGACACAGGTCACAGAAACAGATGCACATTATTCAGCAGGTGAAAATTGTTCCCAAGAAGTGTTCACACATACACACATACTGCAAGTGCTGCTCTGTAACAAAAACTGTCAAAAAAAGAAAAAGTCCAAACCACCTTAGGAAAATATGAACACCTGTTCAATCAAAAATGATAAAAACCAAAATCTGTGGACTAAGAGATCCAAAAACCTATTCAACTGTTTCATTCTTTCCATGTACAAATGTACTTATCGTCAGAGTGCTGCAGCTTGCACCTGCATCCTTTGCTCCCTGACTGTGAGTTCCTTGCTGGGGTTCTAATGCTAATGGCATCCCCTTGTGCATCTTTCTGAGCAGTTATTGGAAATTTTGTGGAAGCAGGTGGCAACATCCTGCTGGGAGTATGCCTTTAAGACACCTGAAGACAGAAGAGAGATTATGAACACAGTTAAAGATGCATGCCAGATTTTATTTCACAATAGTAATTCTTTCGTGAAGACTTTGTCCTTATCTCTTGTATGGGTTTCTTTTATTGTTTGTGGACAGTTTATTTCCAGGGGAATCATTTTTTACATGTCTGCATTACTATTATTTTTGTTTCAAGTGAGATGTAATAATACAATTTATGTGCTTAAAGTGTGATCTTTAAACAGAGTAAGGGTAGCTCTACCACTACCAGAAAATATTATAAGAAACAAGATTAAAAGTCTATCCTAATTATTAAATTGGAACTGGTAGAACTGGTACATTTTAAATTAATATCTTTTTTCTTAAGTACTAAGTGGATTTATTCTTCATAAAATGCACATGAATCTGAAGAGTTTCATTGACATGTTAATTGACTTCAATAGGTCAATTGAAAACGTTACACCTAATTTTGGTGTTTCACAACAGTGTTATATTTTAAGACTTTATTTCTGTTAATTTTTAATAAATTATGTCCCACAACCACTGAAAGACCCAATTCATCTCAGAAAATAGATCGTTACATAAGATACATAAAAATGTTGCTACAGACAAAAAACTTATATTGATTAAAAAGTGCAACACACATTTCTACACACAGTCTTGGTAAAATCTCCACAATATTTCATAATTTGATGCACCGCAGTAACCAAGACAGCATTTTTTGTTAATAGTTGTTGCTTTGCTTGCATTACAGAAATAACATCCTTGTGTATTTTTTTAATCAACCTTGACAGAGATTATTCTAAGGCCAAACTTGAATCAAGGATTTGAAATGTTTAAATGATGTCTCACTAACCAATTGAGTGAAAAACTTACCAGAGAATTAGTAGCAGTTTTTGTATTCGGCCCAACAAGGTTTTGTATTTAATTAGTTGCTGTTCCTGAGGAAATTAACACAAGAACAGCAAGCGGAGTTCTGCCGAAAGGAATTGTGGTCGACGATGCACCTCAGATATGAATAAATTTTTTTTATAGTTTTTCAAATGGCCTTGTTGATCAAAGATTATTTCAAAGCAAATGCTTACATATGCAACTTAACTGCTACCATTTTGCTTTTTTTTTTTTTTAGTAATCTTTGTTTATTTGATAATTTTACTGGTATGAACAGATTTGCTTGCTCATTTGGGGTTTATTGTGTGGTATAAGATTTTTTTTTTCTTTTTCTGAAGGTTTTTGTGGCAGTGGTGGTGTTCATTCATTAGCATGTTGGCAGGAAAAAATGGCAGAGGGAGACCAGAGATACATGCAGTAAATGGTCTACGGCTGGGAATCGAACCGGGGACAGCTGTGTTAAAGGCTAATCTTAATTAGCCATTTCTAATTCCACATACAGTGAAAAAGAAATATGCCACTCATTTGAAAAAAATTGCCCAATGTTGTTTATTGTGAGCAAAAATAAATTAGAAGAACATAGTGACAAATAAAAAGAGGCTTTGAACACACAAGGCTAGTTGCTTTTTAATGAAATTAATGCTTTTTTTGGCTTTTTAAAGGTTAAAATCAAAAGACGGTGCATTTTGTTTAATAAAGAAGTGAATATTCACATTGTGGTCTTGTTGTATAGAAAATATTTTTCAGTTTATCCCTGTGAATTAGTCAGCGGTAAAAGTTGTTAACCTTCTTTTTGCAGTGGGAGGCTATTATGTCTGAAGTAACACATAACATCATGAGAATAAGGATTTGTTTTAAGAGATCACTGCTACTGGTGGAGTTGTTTGGAGTAAAACATATTCTGGAAGTATTTCTTTTGAAAGGGTCATAGAATCACTGACAGGAAAGCAAGAATTAATGCTCGAATCATGGCCATGGGAACATGAGACTTTGCATCATTTCAAGAAGCTCGAACATTTTTGGTGATGTAAAATTTCAAGCTAATGCTAGATTTGTACAGTATTCTGCAATAAGTACTCTGTCTTTCAGCATGTTCCTTTGTCTATTCCAACATGGAAATAGTGAATCAGGTTGTCATAGTTTAATTAGTGCAAATCATCTGAAGGACATTTTTAAAAGAATGGTTTGCTCAATAATTTTATACGGTTTTCATTTTCAAGCATGATTTTTTTTTCTTGTCAAAAAAAGTCTTGTGGCCCTGAAAATGTTCTTCGGTGCAATGCAGAAACCAAATAATGAGTTATTATATTTTTAATTAACACAAAGAAAACCTTAAAAAATGAATTCCTTTGATAAAAAAAAGCCCATTTTCTTATTTGTTCACAAATTTTTAAATATTAGTTGAATTTCACTTTTAGAAATGCACAAATAGGTGTAGAGGTAGAGTGGGCGCCCCATACACGAAGGCATGTAGTCATCCAGGGTTCGATTCCTAACCCCAGAATCTGGGCTTCCCCGTTTGTTTCTCTGGCCGTTTCCTGCCTATTATTGCAAATAAATGTTGCTAGTGCCCCAAAAACTAGATAGATACACTGCAGTGGTTTGTTTACAAACTGTTTTCTGTTCTGTAAAACTTATCATTACCTTACCTTAAACCAGAATGTTTGGGAATTTCTGTACACATTCAAACATAAACATTTCACATCAATCAAGATGAATAAGACAAGGCAAGTAAATCAGTTGGAAGAAAAATCGGAATGAAAGATGTTGTTTATAAGCAAAAAAACAATGATGGCAAAATGATAGACATAAATTACTACTATGTGCAGCATTGTGTGCAGTATGGGTCAAACAGTGAACAGACCTCCTGGCCTGTATTTCCAAACAGCTTGTCAGTCACTCTCTCACACTCCCTTGACAGTCAAGCAAGTCATGCCCTCAGAAATGCCTCTCTTTGAGGCCTGCTATTATTACTGATTATTTTCAGCAGGACTACTGGCACACTGATCAGAAGGTTTGAATTTAACAACAGCCAGCATTGGTATGATTATATCATGGTGAAAAATAATTAACTGGGAGCCAGAGATAGTTTGAAACCAGCAATCGGTGATCCTCCGGAGCTGCATACCAACATCTTTTTTTATTTATTTCTGCAGCTTTTAAAGAAGCCAAAAAAACCACCCTTATTATTCATGGAGTTTTGTCACTTTGAACATTTTTCTGTTGAAATCTCTTTTTCTTTTACCGCTAAACATCAGTTAGAAAGGCTTTGTATTCCACTGCATTGGATACAATTTGTACCTGATTGCAAAGCTGAAAGATTGTGGCAGCATTTTGCTACTGGGATGGTTTATTTAAGTAGGCACAAGAAAGTTAGTCAGAGTTTATGGGAAGACACATAAAGGTAAATACGGAACAATAATTAAACGGAACCTGCTAAAGACCACAGTAGATCTGAAGCTGGGGCACAGGCTGAGATTACAGCAGGATGACAACTCTAAACAATAGTTTAAAGGCTACAATGGTATGGTGCAGGTCAAAGGATATGCATGTATTAGAATCTTCTAGTTATATTCCAGGCATAAGCAAAATGAGAGTGTGTGGTGAAATGTTCAGAATGCTCTTTATCCAGTCTGACTGGGTTTGCTGTTTGCAAAGAAGAATTTGTGAACATTTCGATCTCCAGATGTTCACAGTTGGTAGAGATATACAGTTGCACTTCAGTAATCCAAATTAGTTGTGCTGGTCTATCACATCAAATGCCAGTAAAATACATTAAACCTTGTGACTGCAACTTGGCAAAATGTGACAAGGTTCAGGGTTTTCAACACCTTTGCAGAGTTCTGTGCACAGTTTGAAGCAGGTGTTGGTCTTAATGTATGTGTTTTCTCAGGTGGAATGTCTATGCAGTAGAGCGAGGACTGTCTCTGGCCCAATGACCTCACACTATTTGTGTCTTTGTGTTCAACATCCAACATGCAGCAGCTGTGCAGTGAACATTGAAATCTAACCAACAAGAGAAAATAATCAGTATTTATTACCCTTTATTCTTATTTATTAACCTAATAAACGCTCTTCTATTAAACTGCATTTCTTATGAGTTTTTCATAAGAAATGCATATATATATCCTGGATATATAAAATACATAGATTTCTACATTTCTAAACTCTGGCTTGAATATACTTGAAGAATGGTTGAAAAAATTTGTTTTTTTCCACAGGGCAGAACTGTAGAAATGTTGCCTGATCCCTTGAGAAAAGTTCCCTTGGTGCTTTATTCCTCCTTTCTATACGGATTTTATTTCAAGTTATCATCTTTGTGTGCATTTCTATGGCAGCATATTTGAAAGAAGTGCAACCGAGACTTAGCAGACATCACCCTGATTTACAACCCAGGCAAATGTTTGAAAGAGAGCCTGGAAGAGGTCAGGGAGATATCGAAAAACCTTCTGCTCAAACAGGAGGCTGAATATGTCAAATGTGTGCTGTGTGCAAATTGCACCTCACCCCTTTTGCCTTTATTAAAATTTAAATTGCAAATAATTGACTGAGAGACCAGTTACGTTTGACTCAATCCACTCACTTATCCTCCACTCTTCAAGAGCTAAAGTATCTTTTGTATAGCTGTGTCCAATTGGCTCCTTACAGTGTTGGAAAGCAAATGGCATTTCAGCACCAAAGCAATTCTCCTCTATAAATAATATCAACTCCACCCGGTGGCCGTTTTTTATTCCCAAAAAGTAGAAAAGCTTTCATCACAACAACTGAAGACTTGCATGGCAGTGGAACTATTATGAGAGATCTCTTTTGCACTTGGAAATGACTGCCCTGTGAATAACTTCTAAGTATGAAATCTGAGAAAATCTGAGCATAGCGTTTCGTCTGCTGTAGCAATGGTATCATACGCAAACTACTCCATTATTCATCATTTTATCTGGTACTTATTAGATTAAAAATGTATATCTTCTTCAAAATTCATTCAGCTTCTGTGCAGTGCCATTCTCGTTTTGAATGGCCTAAGACGTGTCGCGAAACGGCTTTTATGCATTTGTGATTAAAATATTCAAATTAGTCTGCAAGCTACAGTTTTGATACCACAATTATGTAATCAAAGTGATTGCCTCAGGCAAATTAAAATAACCTTTTGTCACCCCACACATCGAGATTTTGATTAGGGCAATTAAATCTCGAGTGTTTTTCTAAGCATATACCATCTCCTGATCTACACATGTATGCTTTACATACAAGGAGTTAAAAAAAAAAACATCTGCTGCTTGTTGTTGCTCCTTCTGCTCAATTGAGTTTTCAGTTTATTGTAAAGGATGCACCTTCCCTGGAATTACATGATTATAAACAGACTGATGCAGTCCCTCCTATCTTCTTTCCACCAGATCTAAAACTGAATTTCTTTGGAGAGCAAGGAAATAGGATTGCCTCCCTCAGAAAATGAAACTTCTGACACATTAGATTTTTCTCCATTATATTAACTCACCCCTTAAAAATATCTTTATCAAATCAGGGTTTGCTGATAAATTGTTCTGAACTACATGTCAGTATTAGTTTATGTAAACTTTGCATGGAAATCTATCTTAATGCAAAGTTTATATTTTTATTAAAGACACGCCAATCGATTTTTAGGCTAATCTCTAATGATTGTTTTTTTTATAAAGCTTTATTCTTATCTTGATTTTGGCTAAATACCCAAAATCTATTTAGGAAGATCATCCCGTCTAATTAATAATCATGTAGATGAAAATCAACTGGCATTCATGTTCATGTTTTTGGGTATAATCTTGAAGTTCATTGCAGATATTTAGTTTGAGTGTCTGATGACTTCATTTATGATTAAAAAAAATCATAGTAATTAACAGAGGCTATTTCCTGTAGTTGCTATTCATACATTTTTCTTCCAAATCAACTGATATCCTGCAAGAACTTTCCTGTAAGTGGAAATAAAAAGACTCCTTTTCCATTATCAAACGTTCAGTGCTGTGTAAAATTCCAAATTTACAATTGACAGCATGTTACTAGGAATTTGATGTGACAGTCTGATTCCAAACAAAACATTACTCTGAAAGAAAAAGCAAGAATTGTTACAATATAAAATCTGAAATGTATGTCTGAGTCAGTACTTTGACAGCTTACAGCTACAAAAGCTTTTTTCTGATATATCTATCAGCTTTGTGCATCTAGAGAATAAAATTTTCTTTCAGCCTATCTTGCAAAAACATAATAGCATCTGAGAATTGCAATTTTCAACTATTTGCACTAATTCAGAACTGGGTTTAGGTGCAGACTTTCAGTGAGCCATACTTACACATGACAATGCTTTGATCTCTACTATACCATTGGAGCAGTGCTTGTATGTTTATGGTCACTGATCCACCTGAGTCACAAGACTTTACCATCCAGGAACAGTGTTTCTTCTGGTTTTGGGCTGCATCTAATAACGTCCATCTTTTCTCTTTTTTTTCTATTTTTACTAACTAGCTGACTTTACAAGGTAACTGGTTAAACTGAATTTTATTTAGGAATGTCAGAGTAAAGGGAAAGAATACATATTTAGTGTTAGCGTAACATATAAGGCCCAACAAGGATTAAGGTTTAGTACTCTAAAGTGACAACAGGTGAAAAGTTCAACAGGTGTGAATATTTTTGCAAGGCATAATGATGAAAGTTATTGTTTAGCATACCTTTGCAAAGAATTGCTGCTTTTTTTGAATGCTGCTCACATTTTCTGATCTCTCCAAGATTTTGCTTGAAAATATCTGCGAGTCCAGAACAAAGTCGGCTGACATTTGCGCTCTCACTTGCCACCCGTCTGGAACATCTTTGCAACTCTAGAGCTGTATTTCATGTGTGAAAATGGCTTTCATGTCGGTGTTCAATGTTCACAGTTCCTGCGCTCTATATTTTGAAAAAAAAAAGTATGACTTGCTGAATTTCAGCCACACTTTGGTGTAGAAAATAAAGATCTTTGAACCTATTCACCCATGATAGAAACCTATATCTAAAGTTAACGTGTCGTCTGCTCTTGAGGTAAGTTAGATACCTTTACTGTATTTTAGACCGTTTTAAAAACTATCTGGAACTTCCGAACAAAACCCCATGCAATCACATTTAAAGTGACAACTTTAAAAGAAATCT
The DNA here is from genome assembly GCF_027474105.1 of Poeciliopsis prolifica. NCBI lineage: Eukaryota > Metazoa > Chordata > Actinopteri > Cyprinodontiformes > Poeciliidae > Poeciliopsis > Poeciliopsis prolifica. The sequence continues at coordinate 7,523,348 of NW_026562380.1, forward strand.
ATCCAATTTAAAAGAACCAAACTTCCTTGTGTCAGTTGTCAAAATGTATTAAAAAAAACCCATCTGTACCTTTTCTGGCGCATCTTATCAGTATTTTCTATTGTTGTCTTTTACTGTCACAGAAACCAGCACATATGGCAAAGACAATGAGCTGCCATATACAGATTAAACCAGATATGTACATTAAAAAAAACAAAAAAAACGTCTCATTGATAATAGATCAGACTAAATATTTCCTGACAGTATTACAAAAATAACTTATATCTCGTACATTTGAAAATAATAGGCAAGACAAATGTTTTCAATTCAAAGTTGATAAATTCTAACAATATTGCATGGTTAAGTAATTTTGAAAAGTCCAGATGAAGATATGGCTTTGATAAACTTCTCTCACTCATTCTTGTAAGTTTTTTTTTTCTTTTAAAACAATCTTGTGAAGTTGATCTCCAGACACACACTGCTTCCTTGTGACCTTTAAAGGGACAAATTGCAGCTGTTGTCAGAAACTTGTGAGAGTCCAAAACTCTTGAAGTGAAAACCAGAAGACTTTAAAACAATTATTTCAGTCGTTTTGGGCTTTTAGCTAATAGAAATCCTTGCAATAATCCTAACTGACCTAAAACAATAAATATTAAGATGACTTTATGTCAGACGGTGATAGAATATGTATTTCTTTTGTATTTTTATACATTGTATCCAATGTCAACTGGATCTTTGTATTCAAAAAGAAAGCTCAATTTGTTAATCATCAAAGTCATTCATATTACGTAATTTGTGTTGTAAATAATACTTTTTGTGTCTTAGTAGGCACAGTCTTTTCGAACAATGCTCAGCTTTGATGGCAGAATGTAAATATTTCATTCATAGAAGCCATTTTCTGAAGGAGCAAAATAAATCCTACAGTGCTGCTGCTCAAAAAGCATTATTAATTTATAGGTCTGAAACCCTACTAAAGCTTCCACTGTCTTATCTTATACCTTTTTTAGAATTGTGCATGTCGTAAGAGCACTTTATAAAGTCCCAGTCTAGGTATCACTTCAGATGTTAGATCATCTTTCTGTTCTTGCTGAGAGAAGAAGTGCGGGGGAAAGAAAACAGAAAAGGAGACAAACTATTATATAAATTCTTGGTATTTCTGTGGCTGTCATACTACTAATGACCTGCTTCCTGCTGTTATAATTCAGAGAATGTATATTCACCTAAAAAAAAAAACATCAAAACAGTGTGCCTCTGCTGTAACTAGTAAGATGGAGAAAGATTTAATAGGATTTGTATTTTTCTCAACCATTATCAGAAGATTTTTACTTTCATTCCCTCTGGCAGGACACATTTGCTTTCACCATCCACTCAGATCTGGGTTTTCTTGGTAGTTTATTTATCTCATCCTTTTTTTGTTGTTGTTGTTTTCCCCAACATTGTTCTGTTAGCCAGTGTAGAAAGCAGGAGCTAAAACTATATCTCTGCTTACAACAGTGATGCCGAGAACTGGTTCTGCAAGTGCCCGCCACTCCACACAGGCCGACTGTGCCAGCTCAGCGCCTGCGAGAGCGGACCCTGCAGCCACGGAGCTACATGTATCCCAAAGTCACAGCTGGAGGTCGTTTGTTTATGCCCCTCTGGACGACAGGGGCTACTCTGCGACCAAAGTAGGTGATAAACACGGAACATTGTCTTAGAACATTGCAGAGTGGTTGAAGCAGATACAAATTCATTAAGAGCTGGCTCTGCAAACAGTTGGTGGATGAAAGCCTTGAGCAGTTGGTATAATCAGAGTCTGTTGTTGAATAAAAAGGATTAATGAAACTGAATTGAGCTGAGCAGGCAGAAATGTCCTCCTCCAGCAGAGGAGTCAGATAATCAAACTCATGGCTGCTTTGCTGAATATTTCAAAAGACTATTTAAAGTTTTTAAGATCTATTTCCTCTAACCGGATCTCCAGTGAAAGACATTATTTCTCTGTGTGTGTACTTGTGTATGACTGACACCAGCTATACAGAGATTGTAAACATAATTATAAAGTGGTGGTGAAGTTTTATTATGCAGGCATTTAATAGCTGATAAATGACTGCCACATTAACTTTTTGTATTTCATATGCCGTTTTATTATCCTTAACCCAGCCCCAAAGCAGTGCCATTAAAAAAAAAGAAAAAAAAACTGTAGGCTTCACAGGTCGTGACACACAGAAACAAAAGGTTTTGCTTGACTAGACTGACTGTAGCAGCAGCAGGGTGCTTGGCATATAAGTCGCTCAGCCATGCCGCAGCCCCCGTCAGAATCCCAGCACCCACTTGCCAAACACTGAAACCTAACCTTCTATTTTCACACTAAGTACATGGCTGACATTTGAATTTTAATCCTGAAACATCAGATTAGATCAAAGTCAAAAAGTGATCACTCCCCGTGCCTCCTGGGGCTCTTTTGTTCTTGGAACTTTGCACTACTTTTTGTGTGGTGCCTTTGCAAAATAGCAACAGTAATTACATGGGAGCCTAGCTGTCTTTTTTTTTTTTTTCTTCTTCTCTCCTGTTGGAGAAGAGAGCTTACACTGTTCATCTGCCAGGACATTTGATACAGCTGCAAGTCTTTTCTTCACAAGTAGTATTTTTATTGTTTTCTTCTTATATGCAGCCATTAGTTACACGAGAAACTACAAATGAGCAAGATAGGAAAATGAGAGGCAAGGACTTGAAGGTGGAAAGCCTCAAAAGCATAAATCAGACATTTAGAAAATATTCAGTATCAGAATTACGAGTTCTATTTGTACTCTGTATTAAATGTACACATATCTTAATATTGAGTCCTATACAAAAGTATTTAAATTCTTATTCATATTGCTTTTAATTGGAATTGAAAAAAGTCCACATTTTTTACCAGTAAATCTAAAAATTGTTGTGTCCACTGTATTCAGACCCTTTTACTTTGACACTCCTAAACAAAATCCAAACAAGTATAGCACAACTCACAAATCAACCAAAACATGCATGTCCACTGAAACTGAGGGAGAGGACTGATCTAAGAGGCAGCTAAAACAATAATGGCAACTTCTGGGGATCTGCAGAGATTCACTTCTCACGTGGGGAGAATTATCAGCCATTCACACAACATATCTGATGTGAAGGTCATTGGAAAGAAAGTCATGAGAAGTCCAGGAGGTAGTTTGCCATTAGCTATGCAGAGAACACAGCATACAAGAAGTTGAGCAGGTTGTCTGGGTTGTTTGGCATTTGAATCTTTTAGCCAACAGAAGAGGTGGGGATTTAGCACTACAGGCGATTCTGAACACATCCTCCTCCTATGAAACATTGCAGTGGCCACATTATCAGTGGACATGCTTGAACTCTTCATGTCGGTCTATTATATAAAATCCCACTTAACTACACAGGAGTTAGCTATTGCAATGTGAAAATCAAGAGATATCAGTACTTTTGCAGTATGGTATACAGATCTCTCTTAAAAGTTTTCACAGTTTTGCATCACTAAAACTGAATATTTGTCTGGTTTACTAATTACAAGCCAAAAAGTTAATCTGTTTTCAATATCAAATGTTTCCAGTTGAGCAGAAATAAATCAACAAAGCAGAAAAAAGCAAATGCAAGTAAATAATCTTCTGGATTTGACATATTGCAACAAACACACACCCACACTCACACAACAACCAGTTAGCTGTTAAATAGCAAAAACATTCTTCAAGGTTGTCACACATTTTTTTTAAATATTATCTTATTAAAATGCTTTGTTCAATTACATATTTTGTCAAATTTTGGGTCTGTTAAAGCAAAAAGAACACGAAAAATGAGCTTTTCATTGGATGAGACATTATTTTTTTTAACAGGTGTGTTTCTGTCTTTTAAGACTTTATGAGCTCAATTAATTTTCTTCTGTTTGCAGCTCTAATTTTCAATTTTCTTTTGTATAATGTAGATTTCATAATGAAATCATAGATAATGTTGATAATATGAACCCTGGCTGTTCAATCACAATCCAAAACATTATAAGTAGAGTTTTATTTCATGTTTTTCTTGGTGGAAATGGAGGTTTGCCTGGGAGTCGTGCTGCTCTTGCAGATCTTTTCTGGATTTTCATTTTACTTCAACTGCCTTTTCTTCATGATATTTCAAAGAACTGAGAATTGTTGCCCAAAGCACTTTGATATATTTTATAACCTTATTTGTACCCCTTTGATAGCTTCATTTTCAAATTCTCCATCAGTTATTTCAAGGAGTCAATGTTTGCTTGGTGTTGCCACAGAAAGGATTTATCACCTCTGGAGTTATTATAAGCTGATAATTCAGAATTACTGCTTCTTCCCTTTAAGGAGTTCAAGTCAATTCAGGTGTGTGATGTTCTGAATCATGCCCACAACATTAAATACAACTGCTGTGCATTAGCATTGAAAAGTGCTAATATGTTATGGTAATTTTGCTTCCAGGGATAGCAGTGCTTCACCTCTTATACCTCTTAGATCAACAAATTACGTATTCTACCCAAGGGTGGCTAAGGTTGTTTATTTTATACACTACATTAACAAACGCTCCAGTTTGGTTCAAGTTTTGGAAGCATCAGCATCTCTGATTAGTATTGATTTATTATGTTGTTTTCTTTAACCTTTTATTATATGAAAAATAGTTTTTTATTCAGGGTTGTTTTTAGAAAGCATGAGTAGATTTACCTTTTTATGGGGGAAAAGAAAAAAAAGATGCACATTGTGTGCAAGCAGTTCTATGTCAGAACTCATTTGACAATCTGGAGCTGCATGTCATTTTGTTTTACTTCTGCAGCTTCTGCCGATTTGGAGTATATGACACAAATACACAGAAAAGTGGAAATAATATTTAATACGGTTTGACTGGATGGAGCAGTTTACATCTGCTGCCAGAAGTTACATCTTATGAGTCATTTTGTGATGCATCCTGATTCCCTCCTAATACATGTGAAATTAAGAGTCAGAGGCCATACCTCTTGATTTTTTTCATACTTTGAAATTTGTGAGTGTATCATGACAGTGCATAGCTTCAATGTGATAGGTTGTGAAATGCTAAGTATTTTTTTTAATGTTTATTTCTATTTTGTGTAATTTTTCACCTCCTTCAGTCTGATATTGCCCAAAAAAATTCAGTTATATTGCTTTCAGTAGTCCCCTGATTAATAAACAAAGACCATTCACTTTCATTTAATCTTAATGCAAATTCAATTGTTCTGTGAAAGCCTTAGACATTTGTTAGACAACATTAGTAAACAAGCGGCAATATAGAGACCAGGTAGCACAGGAGACAAGACAAGGAGAAATTAACCAAACATTTCATAGAGGACAATAGATAAAAGAAAAATGATGGCACAACTACAAATCTACATCTACACAGACATCCACCTAAAGTGATAATCATGGAATGATCACAGTAGAGCTAGAGGAACTGCAGAGATCAACAGCTCAGATGGAAGAATCTGTCAACATGAAAATCCATAGTTGTAATTTTTCATAAATTACAACTAGCCTCATGCTATCATTCTATCCTTTAGCTACAGAATAGTACAAATTTACCCATTGAGAAAGAGTGGGACGATTGTTGAAATGGTGAAAGAACCCAGAAAATATTTTATTTGCTACGACTTATGTGGGGGGACAACAAATATATTGGAGAAACTCCTCCAGTTAAATGATTTAGCTTACTTGGCCTGAATGCAAAACTCTTATTGTGGAGAAAAACACTGAACACACTATCCATCCCATGAAACATAGTAAAGGCAGCATCATGCTGTGGTTCTGCTTTTCTTCAGTAGAGATAGGAAAATCTCTGAGTTCATAGGAAAACGGATGGATGACAGACTTAAATACAGTGCAGACTTAAAAAAACACTGAGATGCTCCAAGGACTTCAAAAATGACCAGTGTTATGTATCTGAAACCTGTTAGTTTTTTTAAATCCTCTGTAGATAGAGTATTTGAATTATTTTAATTTAAATTGTCAGAACAAATCAAACAAGATCAAGATTTATGGAAGTCTTTGTAAAATAATTTTGAACAATTTTGAATGACAAGGATTTCCAACTATTAGTAGTTCAGGAGGAGCTGTTTTTCCTTTTCATTTACATAAGCTATTTGTCGCACATCAATCATTTTACTTCAGAAAAGCAATTACGTCTAAATGCTGTCACCTTAAAACCAAAATCAGGTCTGATTAGAAATTCATTTTGGGTTGTATAAATCCAATAAAAAAATTAAAAAACTGTTTATTTAGCTAACCTTAGGGTGTTGATGTTGTGTTATTATTCTGATGTCATGAGTGCAAAGAACTTAATGGCAGAGATATACATCAGCATATGTGTGTGATCTAATTAAATACAGCCCAGTTTGCAGATAAAGAAGCGTAATGACAATTCACTGAGGCAAACTGCTCTAGCAGACAATAACCGGAGCATTTGCAGCTTTATTAATAATTTAGTAGCCAAACTGAGCCGAGGGCAGTCGCAGAGGGTGCTCTGAAGCACTCTTAGCCATCGCCTGAGGCTGCAGAAGAACATGCAAGGAGCTTCCGCACAGAGAAGAAGGAACAGTTTTATTTCTTGTAGTTTTTGTTTTTTTGTTTTTTCTTTAGTCTGGACCCTCAGTGATGTAAAGAAAAATTGATGAACAAAAACCTAAACATGGCAGCAAATTTACACTGAGTCCCATGTGTAAAATCAAGTAGATGGGTTGCTCAGATAAAAGGCAGCGGGGAACATTACTGAATCAACCATGCATTCTGAATGTGTAAATTGAAGATTGTAATTGAAAATCATCTGGATTATTGTGCTGCCCTTGTGAACATCGCACTTAAAGTAAAGCCTGTATGCCAGAATCTCTTCTAAACAGCCACTGATGAAAATAGAATAGGAGTGAGGAGGTGGTAGTATTTGAAAACAGGTCATCATCTAATAGCATCAGAAAAGAAAATTCATGTTTCTTTAAGCCATGATCTGTAATATGGGGCAATAGTGCCATCTTTTGGTAAACCAGGAAGCAGATGATGAATCAGACCTCTTGCTAAATTACGACTCGAGCAGAGAAGACCTCACAGCTGCTGGTGAGATTTTTTTTTTCTTCTCCCTCTCTTCTTTTCAGCCATCAATATAACTCGTGCCAGATTCAGTGGAACTGATGAGTTTGGCTACACATCGTTTGTGGCCTACACCTCCATCCCCAGCCTCAGTTTCTTCTACGAGTTCAAGTTGAGGTTCACGCTCGCAAATAATTCATCTGCTGTCAGAGACAACCTGATTCTGTTTGCTGGACAAAAGGGACAAGGTGAGCTGAACCCTGTCACCCACAGAGGAGTTTAAAAGGAATCCAGCCAGCAAGTGAAGACAGAAAACTGATCCGTTTTTAGGCTACATAAGCCATTTTGTTTATCTCCAGTGTATGATAATGTACTAAGTAAGGCACTTTACGTCTCCTCTCCCCTAACAAAGACACTTCATCCTTAAGGGTTTTTTTTTCCTGATTGTGAAGACCATTTTCACATTACAAAAATCATTGGATTTCCAGCTAATATTTTATTCTTTCTGACTTGCGTGCAGCAAAGTTGTTGCGGCTCACATAAACCGAACATGTAAACCAATCATCCTGAAAGTTTTAAAATTAATAACTTCAGACACGCTTTGAAGCAAGGGGCTGTTGGCAGCTCTCACAATAAATTAGTATTTTTTCCTCCGTGGGGTCAAATTTGGTTGCAGGTAACTGCTGCGCCGTTGTCAGCAGCATATTTCATCTAAAATAAAAAAGAAGGATGAAAAAATGGTATCTTACAGACCTCTGCACTTGTTTTCTCTTGAGAGATCAGTTCATCAAGGTGGAGGCAGAAGAACACAAAAGCAATGCGGATAATGAAACACTTGTGAAGAGAGTGTGCTGTGACTGTGTGCTTGGAACAAAAGAACAACATAAGAATAGATTAAATGTGAACATTTCACAGGATAACTGCTCTAATGAAGTGACATCTTTTGTCAGCACCATCAAGGAATGTAGTAGCACTAATTATTTGATGTGGGCTCAAGCAGCACACACACTTTAAAAAGCAATAACGTGGAGCCAGTGCCACCGTATTTATTGGCATCCATGCTGAAAGTTTTGGAAAATCTAACTTCTAATGTGAATACATTATTTGGTAAGAAAAACAACTATTAAGAGGTAATTATTTTTAATTAAATCAGCAGAGCCATTCAAATAGGAAAGATGTGTCTTAAGACATAAAATGGCTTCAAGAAAGTTTTCTCAAAAAATGGCCATTATCCACAGTCTGAGCAATAATTTACATTTAAAACAACTGGAACAGTGACAAACAAGGACCTAAATTCATCAAAATAATAAATAAAATTCTGTCTGAAATTAGAAGTAATACTTTATTTCTAGGTTTTATACACATTTTTACCATTACCAGTGATCATATGAAGAATGCAGTATGTCCTTATGTCTAAGTTAGGATGTTTACTTTATATTTTCGATCACTACTAATGATGACCTCCATATCCACATATTTTCAGGCAATGATGGGGATGACTTCCTTGTTTTAGGACTACGAAGCGGCAGAGTGGTTCATAGATTTAACCTCGGGTCAGGAGTAGCAACCATAGTCAGCAATCAACTCAACTGTAACATCAGCATCCACACTGTTATCTTTGGAAGGTCCAAAAGAACAGGGTGGCTGAAGGTAATTTAATGCTTTGTTACAGTTTTGTGTATTTCTTTCATTTTTACAGTGGTTTGTTCATTGTCTGTCTTAGTAGATCATTTTCTTTTTAGCAAAAAAACATATTTGTAAAAGTTTTTGACAATTGAAAACAATAAAATGCAAATGTTTCAGGTCTCGTTACGTCATTGTAGGTTTACCTTTAATTAGTCTCTCACATCTCAAGTCTTCGTCTGACTTAATTTTGAAACGCAGACTAATACTAAAAATATTTAATCTTTATTTTTCGTTCCTCGATAATAACTATCACTCCAAAGTAGTATTTCATAGAAGTTACGTTTTGTGCATTCAGTGGTCATTTTGAGAGATTTTCAAGTTTCAGACTGAACACTGTTTGATTCCAGTCCCCTGCCAGTTTCTCGTGGCAGCTGTGGTCAAATATAAACCATACTTAATAAAATGTAAAAGCCTTACTATATGACTTCATGCTGTGAATGCTTAGCTCATTACTGCTTTTTGTTAAACTTGAAACATGACAAGAGCACATAAACTGAAATATTCTCATATAGTCATTTTCTTTTTTGTCTAAAACAAGATTTGAGAGCATTGGTGGCTCAGTGTCCTATAAAAGCCTGTTTAGAGGCAAAAACCTGGGAGGGTGACTATTAAGTGGACATGGACTGAGCGATAAATCTGAGATTGCACGTTTCGTCAGGTTCAGCAGATTGTGAAATTGTCCTCCTACTCCTGACGCCTACAGATGCGAGGCTTCAGCGTGAATATTGATGTTTCACTCTACGTCTTCCTCAGGTTGATGGGCAGCGGAACAGAACAGGATATTCCCCTGGACCTCTGGTGGGCCTCAATGTTTTCAACCAGCTCTTTGTAGGTGGATATAATGAGTTCACCCCTGAACTGCTGCCACTTGGCTCCAGATTCCGTCAAGGCTTTCAAGGTAAGACTTCAATGGCTTTATTACAGCCCAAAAGCTGCTATCTGCAGCGGGAGCACTGGGGCTTGGACTTTCTCCCAGGATCTTTGTCTTTGTGCAAGCAGAGGGAAGGTCTGTAATGAAAAGGGAATTACAGGCCAGAACAGAGCTTTGAGGTTGATTGTATCTGCACTCTGTAATTGCTTCACACCCTGTACAGTGTGTTGTGTGTAAATTCATTCCACTGCTGATAAGTCACTTGAACAAGGGCACTATCCAAATAATCTTTTGTCAACACCAGCGTCATTTGTGCTCCTTCCCTCGTGACCCTCTGTGAGAACTGATTTTGGAGGGTATTCATTTTGCCTACTAATGTGAAGTGCTGTGCAGCAAAAAATGCCACTACTGTAATGATGATAACTGCTATGAATAGCACCATAACCCTATTTGGCAATCGCTGCACCACAGCAATGAAGCTTGTCATTATAAAAAAGTCACGGCTGATCAATTTGAGTGGAACAAAAGCTTTTTAGTCATAAGGGACCAGAGTGCTCTGTATGTTTTCTTTTTTTTATCATCTAGAACTCATTTCTCTGTTCTCCAGATAAGGCAAAAATCAAATCAACCAAAGTAAGACATTGTCCTTTTCCTGCTGTGTTAACTGTGTCACTATCGCCTGCTGGAAAGCGCTACCTGAGCAGGGCCACACCGGTGGAACCGTAACCTTTCTACTCAGGATGTAATGAGAACTCATGAGCGTCTAATCAGATCTGTGTGACCTTCCTCAAGCCCTAATCATGATGGCTGGCAGTGAACACACTGATAATGCACTTCAGTCCCGGTTATCAACAGATCCACACTCCGCTGCTGGAAAATGAAAGAGCAGACTGTGTGGCTACCGCAGCAGGGAATAGAAAGTCCCTCTGTTTAGACTGCTGATCAAATAAACAAAAACAGAAATGATTGCCCTCACATTTCTATTGTCGATTCTAAATACAGTCACTTGCAAAAGTATTCGTACTGCTTGAAGATTTTGACATTTTGTCACACTGCAACTACAAATGGATTTTGCGGTTGATGGAAAAAGATATATATAATTCAAAATGTTTCCAAGGAAATATAAAAATTATGCCATGCATCCTCCATTTGACCCACTTTTCAATGCAATTGCAACTGCACCGCACTTTCGGACAGTGTTACATCTAGAAATTAAAAATGTTTGTGCATTTATTTTATCTCCACACATCAATTCTAACCGGCTTCTGTGGCCCCTCTAAAAGACATTCCCACAGTATAAAACTGCCTCATGCTAACAAGTTTTTGCATGAGGATAGTGTGTTCACAGTGATGTAATGTTAGTTTTCCAACTTACATAGATGGTCTCCTCTGATTAGTGCACCTTCTCCCACATGTTTGCTGTGTCCCTTTTGTGGTTTGTGACAAATTGTAAATAGGACTTGGTTTGATTTTTTTCCAAAAATAGCTTTCTTTCGTTTTCCATTTCATCTCCATTCCACAAATTATTAGACAAAAATGTTAAAATGATGCATCCTACACATCCACTTCACATTTATGCAATGATTAGTGTTGGTCTGTCACATAAAACCTGAGTAGAGATTAAGTTAGGGAAATGTTCTGTTTTGAATCTGGGTTATGTTGTGCCACAATGCAAATTATTTACAGCCTTTGAAAGAACATGCAGCATGTAACTGAACCACTAAACCTAGCTCTGAGTTTCTTGGTTGAACGAACAGGTATGCAGCTAAATCGAGGCACACCGTCTTTTCAAATCTTCCCCGTTAATTTTCCATTTTGTTTTTTGACGTTGTGTGTTTGCATCACAACAACCACTTGAATCTGCCAAGCAGACAGCATCATGCCATGAATATTCATGAATGAGCATGACATTTCCCAGGCATCCTGTTTATGCCAATGACTAATGCAGCTGAGAGAAAAGAGTCTGCATGGGCAGATGACTGTGAGTGTCAAGTTTGGCCCTTTTTATTTTTAGAAGGTTCTGAGCGCTGGAGGTACAGGCCAAAACAAATATTATCTTGCTAAAATTGAATTGTAATAGCAAAAAGCAAACGTGGAGATGGATAAGCTTGATAACAGATGGAGAGGATCTCTTAAAGGACCGTGAAATTAAAAGGTAGACTTGTGGTGCAAGTGGGTGGATTTAATAACTACAAACATGCTAATATTACTACTAATAATAAAACTACCCCCCTTTTTCAATCGCATATAGTATTTTGCCTGTATTTATTTTCCTCTATTTCATTCAATATATTTTGTTTTATTCTATTTGATAATTTATTTTAACTTCTATGTGTGTTATTATTATAATAACTTTATTATTTTGCCATAAACCTCACCATTTTGGCTTCACTTTTGTTTGTTAAACGATGCCATTGTGGAATCTGTTTTGTACATACCAGATCGTGCATGTTTAAGGCAGGGGCCACAGCTCCAGAGCGCTGCCCTAGTGGCTTTATTGTGCTTTTTCAAAAAAAAATGGACAAAGACTGGGGTGGGAAATATATTTTTTGTTTCAATATGGTTACTGTAGTAGGACAATCATTTAATCATGAATGCTAATTATATATACACTTAGTCATTTTGATAATTGGCTAATATAGCTAATATAAACACTTAAAGCCTGTTTTGTCTTCATTATAAACCTTATATAGGGGTTTTAATTTTTTGCGGCTCCAGAGAGATTTGTTTTTTGGGGATTTTTTGTTGCAAAATGGCTCTTTCAGCATGTTGGATTGCCGACCCCTGGTTTAAGGTATTGTTAACAATATATTGTTTTCTGTATCTGTTGTTACACACGTTTTTGTTTCCTGTATTACTTTTCCCCTCTTCCCCCCTTTCCCTGAATCCTTGTTGGTGTAACAATTAACCTGTATGCCCATTGCAAGTGCTTTATACTGTTCCCATCTGTATTTGGATCACACTTTGGGTCTTAACTTATGCCCACTTGCTTAAAAAAAAATGTCTCTCTAACATCTGTATTGGCTCCTTCCACAGGGTGCATTTTTGATGTTCAGTTTCGGACCAGGAGAGATGGGAAGTTTCGAGCGTTGGGGCAACCTGCAGGGCATCCAGCCTTCGGGCGTAGTGTGGGTCAATGTGGAGTCACCCCCTGTGTTCATGTTCACTGCGGGAATGCAGGGACGTGTGTGGACTCTGGTTCATCTGTCTAGTGAGTTAGAAAACTTTGGGATTCATTGGGTTATATTTTGTAGTGATTCCATTTTGTAATGACTAGATTTTTATGATACTGAACAAAAGTATAAATGCAACACTTTTGTTTTTGCTCCCATTTTGTCATGAGCTGAACTCATACATCCAAATTCATACAGAGAAATAAACCCATTTTTCTCAAATGTTGCTCTCAAACTTGTCTGAGGAGGTCCTGTGCTGGTGTGGTTACACATGGTTTGTGCTTGTGAGCCCGTTTGGATGTGCTGCTGCCAAATTTTCTAAAACGTTTTTGGAGCTGGCTTATGCCAGGTCACAGGTACCCTGAAAACTTGCGGTATCTGTGGCATTGTGGTATGTGACAAAACTGCCCAATTCACAGAGGCTTTTTACTGTGACCAGCCTGAGGAACACCTGTGCAGTAATTATGCTGTGTAATCAGCATCTTGATAGGCCACATGGATTATCTCGGCATAGGAAAAGTGCTCACCATCACAGACCTAGACAGATTTGTGAACAGTACTTGGGAAAAACACATCTGTTGTGTCTATGAAAAAGGTCTGGATGTTTGACTTTAGCTCATAGCAAAATGGGAGCAAAAACAAAGGTGTTGTGGTAATATTTCTATTCAGGATATAAGTAAAGGGAATGGCAGAATTTACAGGTGTTACAATGTGCTTGACTGTTCCCATGTACAGCTGCCAATGCCCGCCCGGATGGAAAGGAACCCTCTGCACCGAGACCGTGTCTGTGTGTGATCCTGAACACCGTCCCCCTCCTCTCTGTGCCTACGGCTCCACCTGCATCCCTCTGCCGAATGGATATAGCTGCCAGTGCCCCTTGGGGACTGCAGGACTCCACTGTGAGACAGGTTGCAACACAGAACCTATCAATCCTTATTTATTTATTTATTTTTATATTAATCCTGCAAAAGTATTTATAGCCCTTGTACTTTACACTGCAATCTGAAATGGCAATATATTTTTTGTGGGACTTCATGTGAAAAAACAACAAGAAGTTGTGCTTAATTGGAGAGTTTTTATACAAAAAATTATCAGCCATTTGTATTTTGACTCCTTCACACTGATGCAACCAATTGCCTTCATAAGTCATGCGTTTAATAAAAAGAGTTTCCCTCCTGAGCATTTAGGGGAAAAAAGTAGGCTTTGCAAAGTTAACATTGATCAGAGAAACAGCCAACAAGCTGCTTACTCTGGAGGAGCTGCAAAGATCCACAGATAATCTGCTAACTCTAGTCCTCAAATCTGTTTTTTTTTCAAAAGATGGAAAAATAACATCATCCTGAACACACAATTCACAGTGAAACTTTGTGGTGGCAGCATAATGTTGTGGGGATGTTTTTTTTTTTTTCGGAAAAAAATATAGAGATTATATTTTTCTCTATAATCCAACGTTATAGAGAAAAATATTGGATGGAAGTTTTTTTAAGCTCATTCTCTTATTTTGTAAAGAAAATGTACCAAATTATATGTCAAAGAATGTGCAAGGCTGGTAGAGACATCTCCTGAATGAGTAAGTGGTTGAAAAGGGCTTTTAATACCCAGTTGTTAAAAGCTGGGCAATTACAAATTCAGGGCAGAATTTCAGATTTTTATTTGCAAAAAAAAGTATTTTGAGTTGATTTATCAAATCAAATTTCTGCAAAATGTTACATAAATTTAAAAAGTACAAGGAGTATGAGTTTCTTCCAAGGAACTTCATGTTGTTTATATTTTATCAAGCAAATATCTTCTGTGGTTTACTTTTTTTTAATTTAACTTCTACCTTGTCTTTTCCATTCAGCTGTGAGGATCACTGACCCATTCTTCAGTACTAACCAGTCTTCATGGATGTCATTTCCTCCAATGAGTATTCGGCACAGGACTGTTGTTGAACTGCAGTTCCAGCCTTTGTCACCTGATGGCATCCTTGTCTATTCTGCACAGCATCTTGGTGCCAGAGCAGGTGATGACGTTTAATCTAAAGTTAAGCTCACCTTCTTCCTGCATACTTTGTACTATTTCAACCATTCAACTTTTCCCATTCAACTGCAGACATGGCTCAATATGTGCTCCTTAATTCTGTTCATTAAGTATGTTATATCTATGTCTTTTGTTATTAACATTCTTTATGGTTTATCAAATATTCATCTTTTTCAGCTTACCTTTGCTCAAATTGAAATTAAATTCTGCTAAGTACTTTGACATACTTGCATCGAGAAACACTATCCAAACTTTAAACATTAGTATTAACCTTAACTTTCTTCTGTTTGTTAGCCAACCAAGAAATTATCCTGCTCTTTATAAGTCAACATTTGCAACGTCTACATTCACAATAAGTGCCAAATGCTAAACATTTTTTTTTTTTTGCTTTACTAAGAAAAATTATACAATCATACCTAGAAATAAGATATTTTGAACCCTTTTGTAAACCACAAAAAATAAATAATGATAGCTAATAATATAAATTCTTTTTTTTTTTTTCAGGAGATTTCTTCTGTCTTTCCTTGGCATCTGGATTTGTCCAGTTAAGATACAATTTAGGTGATGGCACCCATGTTCTGCAGTCAATCCGGAAAGTGGACCTGCGTGGCAGGACATGGCATGTGGTGAAGGCTGGCCGAACTGGTCACCAAGGCTTCCTCAGCCTGGACAGCGAGGATGTTAGAGAAAACAGGACTGAAGGGATGTCTACACTCGATGTTGCAACTAACATATTTGTCGGAGGCGTGTCCACTTTGAGCTTTGTTTCTCCTGAAGCAACTGAACATGAACCAATGAGCTTCACTGGTGCCCTGAGAGAACTTATAATCAATGGTCAAGATCTTGAGCTAACAGAAACAGGAGCTATTGGTGGAGCAAACATCGAGGACTGGGACGGCACAGCCTGCGGATACAAAGTGTGTCATAACGGAGGTCAATGTAAAGCTACAGGGACTGAGTCATTCATATGTACATGTCCATCATTGTGGACTGGATCTCTGTGCAACCAGTCTGTAAGCTGTGTAAACAACAACTGCAGACGTGGCTCAGTATGTGCTCCATCTACCGTGCTCTCATACAGATGCATTTGTCTCTTAGGATGGGGAGGAACACATTGCGACACTAGAATGTCCACAGACATATTCAGGTTTGTTGGAAACTCTCACATTAAATACAAAGATAAGAGATTTAATACAAGAAACTTAAAATTCACACAGGTTTCGTTTAGTGTCTATGCCAGTTCAAGTGACGGTTTGATAGTGTGGCTAGGGATGGCCGAACAGGAAGATGACGACTACCTTGCAGTTGGACTTGAGGAAGGAAATCTGAAAATTGCAGTGAATCTTGGAGAAAGACTTACCCTTCCAATAACTTTAAAAAATCACAATTTCTGCTGTAGAAAATGGCATAACATATCTTTAAATCTAAACAGAACTGTTATTCAAGTGTTTCTCAACAATGAAGAAATCCTGTTTGAAAATGTTGACCCATTTGAGCGATATGTAGCCTTAAACTCTGGGGGTGTGGCTTACTTTGGCGGGTTTGAATTTTACAGAAATGTATCAGTGGTCACCTCTGGGATGTTTTCAAAGGGTTTTGAAGGAAGTATCAGAAATGTTTTTTTGTTTGGAGATGGGAACCCAGTGCTTTTTCATAAAAACAGTGAAGGCTTTAATATTTTTGAAGGCACTGAATGATAGTAAAACTCTTAACTTTGGACATTTACAAAAGCCAGAGGAAAGACAACATGAGTGTAAGGAGTTCTATAATTATTTATTGAAGACTGTGTATAGTTTTATAGAGTAATAGTGACTTGACTGAGTTGCATTCAAAACACAAAAAAATTGGTTTAATAAACCACATTTGTAAAGAATTTGAAGTTCTCTATTTCACTTTATTTTTTGGTCCCGGTAAGAATTTAGTAACTTTCCAGTAATTGGCCATTTATGGACTCACTGGCCATTTTATTATGCCCACCTTGCTATATGTGGGTTTTATAACATTAGAACTGCCTTAAGTGGCATTGATTCAACAAGCTGTTAGAAATATTCTCGAGAGATTTTGGCCAATGTTGACATAACACAATTACTAAAGATTTCTAGGATGAACATTCAGGATTGAACTCTCCCATTCCACCACATCCTAAAGGAGTTGGAATTCAGAAAAATTCACTTGATATTCTACCAAACTTGGTTTTGACTGATTAATTACCTGCACTTTTCTCATAAACTAGCCACTTTCCTCCAAAATTATTGCCACATACTGGATATTTTTGCATTCTTTGTTGGATAGTAGTGAGTAAAAATTCAGTAGTTACAATGTTCAAATCAGCACAAATGGGAAAAAAGAACCATTTCACATTGTCACTAAAACCTAAAATTTTTCCAGTTTGTTCCTTAGTTTGAACTTGTTTGCTGCATCTAGATGCCTAAATGCATGAAATGGGTGCCATTTGCTTTAACATAAGTGACCAAGCGTGCCTACTCCATCTCTACAGAGGGAAAGAAGATCAAAGTTGATGCTTAAAACTCAGCATCAACCGGTAACAGTGGTAAAGTCTGTGATCCATATATGGAGGCCTCGGTCCTTGACGTGGCCGTCATAGGTCACGATCCTGCCTGATGACCACTCCTCACAACCTGTTTTCCTGTCTGACCACTATCAAATAAAGGCCAAAGCTGGAACCTTAAAAAAACTCAGTACTGACTGGTTTCCACTATCAAGGTAGAATAAGGCTACAAAATGTTATGATTTTAATAATGAAAATACTGTGTGGCTTTGGGCTTCAAATCCTCAGTTTTCTCAAGGAATTACAAAGTAAAATGTAACAAAGCATGGTCCCTCCATAAAATGTTGCAATTCTTTAGCTAAATGCTGCTCAGTTGGTAGAAGAAAAACTCCTGCTACTGTTACTTTTTCCTCAATTGCAAGAATTATAAAGTCAGCTGTTGGCAAATATTTCTGCCCATGAACAACAGGTATGGTGTGAAAACTAAAGGACCGCCACCCATCACTCTTTTCAGGGCAACACCGTTTTAATTGGTTTTAAATAAAATCAGATCATGCTATTCATTTCTGTTTTAAACATTTGTGCTAACACTTGAATATTTTTCCTGAATGTAGCAACTTTAAAATAAGCCACCTTTGGTAATAATTACCAATACAAAAGGATTAGTTTTATTATGAACTGTACATAAACACACGGTGCAAAGGCACACATTTCTAGTGTATATTACAAGCCAAAATGTACACACTTTCTCAACCGAAAGCTTATAAAATATTGAAGCAGTTTAAAAGAAATTAAAATAGAAAAAAAGCACAAAGCTGCTGTTTAGATTTTCCGTAGTTAAATATTGTGTTAAACATTCAAGCTAAAATGTGGAGCTCATCTTATGTTATTCATTCGCCCACATTGTTGCATGTGATCAGGAGACTGATAGTACAGCAGCATAATATAAACAAGATAAAGAGATAAATCCTTAAACCATTCCAGTATTCTTTTGTTGGTCTGAATTAAAAGAAGAAAAAAAAAACAGTTGGGATCTCATTTGGCTGCACCATTAATAACATAAAATGGAACTTCATTGTCATATAAAATTATTTTATCAATTGCCAGTGTAGAAAAGTGGCATGTACCAGCCATGTGATCAACACGCTTCAAGTCCTTAAGAGTTCAAAACACTCTTTAGGCAGAATTTAAAAAAATAAAAACAAAGCAACAGTATTATGACGAGTAGCTGTCTTTTGAACTTCTACGCCCATTCTCGTAGTCAGAGTCCCGCCTGTGCCTGTGTCTGTCCTTGTGATGGCCGCTGTAATCGTTGCTGTGGTGCTTCTCTTTCCTCCTCTCACCGTGGCGGTCTTCTGAGTGGCCGTGGTGTCTGCTCCTCTCCCTGTACTTGTCGTCGTCGCCGTACTTTTTCTCCCGCTCCCTGTCATGGTGCCGGCTCTTTTTCTCGTGGTACGAGTCCTTGTGGTAGCTGTGCCTCCCATAGTGATCTCTGTCTTCTGTGTTTCGTGGCCTCTCCCAGGGGTCGGTGTAGCGCTCGTTTAGAAGTCTCTGGTCTCTGGCCCCGGATGATATTTGGCTGCTTGGCTCTGAAAGGCTTTCGGGATCCGGAGGAAGGGCCTCCAAAGTGGCATCCTGATCTCCCTGCATGTTAACATTCTGGTCTTCTGTGTTCAAGTTGGACATAGTATTAGAAGTCGTGGCACCTAAGTTGTTACAGCTGCCAGCGACTGGCTCAGAGGCTTCTGTGTTTGACAATTCTTGATCTCCTTGGACTTCAGGAGGATTTGGATTTTGACTAACTGCAGCACCAGGATGACTCAGGCTGGGATCATCCTTACTGGGAAATGATTTACAAGTGGTTTGATTTATTTCTTCCAGCTTGTGTCTGGCCTGTGAGAGCTGCAAATATCCTTGGTGAAATGGTAACAGTGGATCCTTTTTAATACTGCTTGACACAGGGACTGGTTTAGGACCTGAAACATCAGGAAGGCAGGCTTTATCCATTTGTAGCACCATTGTTTTATCTTTGTTCTCTGAGGAATATGCTGAAGAATTTTTCAGTATTCCACTTAAAGGAGCTTTTGAGCTGTTTGTGTGATCTGCAGTAGCCTGGGATTCTGACTGCAGCGGAGAATTCCCTTCACTTGTTTCCTTTTCAGATTCAGACAATGGGCCAGAGCTGCTTTTATTTGCTGAGGCAGAACCGCCAGTTTCAGTGCCACTCGGATATGCCGACATGCTCACCAGGAACGCTTCAGTCGATACATCTGGGGGCTTATCTTTCAGTGTGATTGATGTGTGATGGACCACAACAGGAGAGACTTTTCCCGAGGAGATGTTGGAAGCAGACACATTAGAAGGACACGGCAGCTCTGGTTCAGCTTTAACAGATTTAGTTTCTTTCTTCCTGATGAGAAAACGAGAAGAGGCACCAGCTGTCGTACCTTTTGAGTCACTAGTTGATGGATCTGTTTTGGGAGCAGGCTTGGTCTTCAGGGTGTCGTGTCCTGTTGTCACAGGTTTATCGCCGACATCTGGCAGAGAAGGTAATTCCCCGCCCCATCCCACTAACACACCTGGAAGAAAGCGAAGTGGCTTTTGTGTCTCCTGGTTCCCCGGCTCCTCTGTTGCAGCTGGTTCTTCAGAGGAATCGACAATAGGCTCGTCTTCGTTAGTATCGAGGGGTTTTTCCACCTCTTTTTTGAGAGGAGCGGTCAGAGAAGACAGGAATAATTTTTCCTCCTCCTCAGTGTTTCTTGTAACTTTTGTGGTAACTGTGATGGGCTTGGTTTCTGGGACAATCCTTGTAGATTCATTCACATCCACGGTGAGGAAATCTCTTTTTGGTCTCTGGCGAATGATGAGTCCAAGGAGGAGGTTAGAACGGTTGCTTTCCAAACCTATCAAAGACATCAATTATTTTGAAGTGTTGCATGAGTACGTTTACAAAATAAAAACAAAACAATTACAAAAGCTCTATTGCTCTAGTTACCTGGCCCGTCAAAGGGAACAAGCTGATGAGGAACTTTTTCTGTGGCACCAAGGGGAATGAGATACATATCCTTCACTTGTCGCAGGTTATTGGATACCACCCCAAAACGCTTACGGCTGCTGAAGTAGGCATAAAGAAGAGTATAGGAGATCTCATCTTCTTCTGTCTCCGGGGAGAAACGAACCAGGCACACCTCCTTTAAAGGAACAAAAGCCATGTGTCGGTAAAAACAAACATTTAATTACATTATAAATTATTGCATAATTAAATCAGGCATCCATTTTAAGTTAGGCCACAGCTTCTGACCCATTAAAAAAAAACAATAACTTTTGTTTTATTGAGCATTTTGCCAGTGAAACAGGAAAATGTTGGCAGACATTTGGCAATCTCAGAAAGAAGGTAAGTCTCTACACTCTCAAATAATACAAATAAAAACTGCTTTTTGGGGTAATATTAGGCACTAAATGTACTAATCATTAATATAATATGTTGAAGCAACTTTAAAATGTCATCTCTGCAATAATTTTAGCTTTGTCCTAAATAATTAAAGATCCTGTTTCATGGGAACAGAACTGCTCTCCCTCACACAGCATGACACAAGTGTGATTAATGTAAGCCACTAATGGCTGCTCATAGCAGAAAATCTAGGAGAAATACTTTGTATTGATGTTTTTGAATCGTCTTGTTTCTCTAAGTGGAAGCCTTACAAAACAATAGATTTGAAATCCCACTGATTTCTGCTCAGTGTGTCTGTGATTTACTTTTTTCCTAATAACTTTGAATCTGTAAAATAAATGTTCCATGCAAAAATATTTGGAATGCAACTTAGAAAACTTCCATATGAAGTAAAATCCTTGTCCTTTCATCCATGTGCACCAACATAGCTAAGATAAATTGATGTAGGTGGAGATTACTAGCTCTTATCTTAGCTTTTGCAAAATTCCAAACGAAGAAAAGATACCCAATACTCACTTTTGTCCCAGTTGCCCGAATCTTCTCTAAATAGTCCCAGACTGTTTGAGGACTTATCCTTCCACCAACTTGGATGCTGTCTGGAAGGTCCTATTGAGAAAAAAAAAAGAAAGAAAGAACAAAAGACATTTTACACAGTACAGACCAACAAAATTAGAAACAAAAATTTACCAGGTTTTTAAAATCTTAAAGCTATTTGCTCGATTCTTAATTTTTATTTGACAAAGGAATAAAAATGTATTACTTTGCTTTTTTAAATTATTATTTTACAATATAATAAAAATACTTCACAGCTGAAGGGTTTCTGTATTTTATGTTTTCTCCTACATATTATGTTGTTTCTAAGTTATTTAAGTGGCCAAAGGTCTGTATTATCATTCTTATTATTTAAATCTCTAAGCAGAGACAGATGCTACAAGTATCTGGGTTATGTTTCTGCAGTTCTTGTGCCTGCTTCAAAGGTAGCAACAGCCACTTATGTGGCAGTCACACAATTTGACTTTCTGACTCTTCTTTTGTGTTGAAGTTACTCCATGAGAGTTGTTGAGTTGTGTAAGGGGCGCACAGCTGCTAATCCAGACACTCCTCACAGGCTGCACCTGAATGCCTATTTCCAACTGCACTTCACTGTAGTGTTTACTTTTTACGAGAGAATGTGAACATGCTTTTCCGTATCCACTTTACCTCCGATAAGTTGTCCAAAATGCCCGAGACGGGAAAAGCTTTTGTCACAAGTTTTGCCACCGAATGCATGTGAATGAATCCTCGCCACAGGGACTTCAAGTTGGAAAGGAAAGCGGCTTCTTCATCTCTTCCAGCCACATGATCTGACCTGCAGCAAAAAAGTGGAAAGCAAGAGTGAGAAAAACTTGCAAGAGGTTAAGTCATATGAGGTCAAGCAGTGCTTCTCACCTTGCTTCAAAGCCTGATTTGGCATTTCTGAAGCTCTCCTCCAAAACGGTGAGGTGCAGGTCGTCCTCGACTGGAGGAGGCGGTGTGCTCTTCCCCTCCTCTGATTTAGCTGAATGCCTCCGTACTACTGTGGTTGCAACTTTAGCCACCTTGGTTTGGGCCTCTTCCACTGGGGGTGCCATACGACCTTATAATAGAAAATAAAATGTAAAAAGTTGGATGGTTGGAATGTTAACGTGATTAGTAAGATCACAGTCAAGAAAATAATTTCAGCTCTTACCTGTGCAGATTTTGCAATGTAGATCAAACAAGTGAGACTTGTGTTGACCTGTAGTGTCTTTCTCCACCTTTGTATTCTCTTCTTTTCTTTCTGGGGTTTTGGGGGGTTCTGGTACTTCTTCAGTCACTTTGGGGAGAGGCTCAAGCTAAAAGCGAAGAAGAAAAAGCTCAGGGTGAATCATTGGCTTTTGGCCATGTTTTAGAAAAATAAGAATAAATTTTGCTTTAAACTTTGGCATTTACCTCTACAGGCTCCGGTGCTTTCATCGGCTCCTGGCTCTCGATTTCAATTTCACCTTTGTGAGTAATCTTAGTAATGGGTCGTCTTTCCACCTCTCTTTGCTCCTTTTCAATCATTTCAATAGTCTAAAACAGAATAAACACAGAAGTTTTTTTTTTTTCCTTAAAATTCAGGCATACTTCAAGAAAACATACCGAAAACATGGTAACTTTATAACAGAGTAAAAATTACCTCTTGAGATTCACTTTTAATTTCAAAGCTCAACAAGGAAGTCAGTACAAGTCATCAGTGTGTGCAATAACAAACAGAAAACATTAAGAATCACATACGTGTCTGTTCTCTCTCTGTCGCCAGGCAGCCAACTCTTTTGAGGCCAGCTCCTCCGGACTCATGCGAATTAGATTACCAGGAGAAATTTCCCCATTAAGAACCCTTTTGAACAGAACCTGCAAAAGAAAACAATTACAAAATGCAGAAGGTATAATGGCAAACATTTGAATTAAGTCTGGCATAAATAGGCACTTACATTATTTTTTGTATCTTTTAGGTTAAACATCAGGCTTCTGTACTTGTTCTTGTATTTGTGGTCAGTGTCTTTATAAAGTTGAAACAGTTCTCTTTCAGTCTTCTTGGCAACCTCAGAGGCTCTCTCCTCTGGGATGTTTAGATCTGAATCCTTCAACCTAAATTGAACAAGATGTCAGTTATTTAGAAAATACACACATTTTCTGAAAAGTTCAGGATGTTATAGATTTGGACAAGATGTGCTTTTAGACAAATAATTTTTAGAATTTATTTCAGCTAGAATATATAATGTAAAATTCAAGAACTGGGGAGAACAAAGAGAAGTGTCTTACTTCAAGTGAGACCTTTAATTTTATTATAATTTAAATTTACCTACACAGTTTAGGTAAATTGCTTGTTCTTTTCAGACCTGGCATCACTCAGGTACTACTATTCACTCCTACAATATTTACTACACTTCATAACATTTACTAATATTTAGATAACCACTGAAATCTTTATTAACTAAACCTTTTTTATATCTACAGTCTCTCATTGCGGAAAAAATTGAAGTATTGATATGATAACGATTTGTTTTTACTTACATAAACATGCAATTTTAAATAGTTTAAGGAACAAGAATTCTATTGCAGGTTATAATAAAATATCTGTGGATAAATTCCTTTCAACAGTGCTTAATGCTTCCTTGCAACATGGAGTTCGTAGTTACGAATATACGCATTGATGACAGTTAAATATATTTTATGGAAAAAAAACTGGGTACATTTAAAGCTTTATAATAAGACATTCCAAAGTTCGTCATCTACCCCATAGTTTCTGCAGAGAATAAGAGTAGAAAATAGCACACAAGTGGTTGTATTTGAAACATTGAATGTAACTAGACAGCCTGCAAGAAAGAAATGACCCAAAGGTCACTCAGATATTGGGTTTTAAGGGGAAAGTATGGCACACATTGTATCACTTCTTTGTTAATGATGTGGAGCTAAGGATCTCCTTTTTCCCTCCTGACAGCCCACACAGAGATGTGAGGTCAAAGGGTTGATTTGTGAGAAAGTGAGTCATCATGGAAATACGATCAGAAAGGGTTAACAATTGTATTTACTTCTAAACTATACTGACCTCTGTGTGAGAATTTCTCTCAGGGAATCACGCACACTTTTCCTGATTGCCTCTACAGACACGGGTTTCTTCGAAGTCAAAGACGCAGCTTTGCTTTTAGATTCGTGTTTGGACAGGCTACCTGTGAGGAGAGAATGTTAACAAGATCAGCCTAGGTAATAACTATTAAATGTTAAACTGTGAGTTACAAAAAATATATAAAAAAATTATCAAATTTAACTTCAGCATAAATTTCAGCAACAATTATTTTAGTACCGTATTTTTCAGACTATAAGTCGCAGTTTTTTTCATAGCTTGGCCGGGGCTGCGACTTATACTCTGGAGCTACTTATGTGTGAAATTATAAACATATTATTACATCATATCATATGTTATTTTCACACTAAACCACAAGAGGGCGTTCTAGGCCTGTGTTTACAATGTGTGTGGTAGAAGCTGCCTCCGAAGTTAGCAAAGTTGTTACAAGCAACACCAAAGATGAAGGTTTAGTGATTTGGAGTGACATGGATGGTTTGGTAAACTTGTTAGCATGTTATTTATGCTATAGTTATCTGAAGAACTCTTAATATGTTATGTTAACATACCAGGCACATTCTCAGCTTGTTATGCGTCATATAACGTTAGCATACCGTACAATTATTCAGCTTGTTGTTGCCTCTCTTCTCTTTTTAATTTAAATTGGCTTTCAAGATGACATGTCTGTTCTTGGTGTTGGATTTTATCAAATAAATTTCTCCCAAAAATGTGACTTATACTCCGGTACGATCTATATACATACGTCTTCTTCATTATACATTTTATGACTGGTGCGATTTATAGTATGGAAAATATGGTAATTGTTGATTCTATCGAATAATCTAACGATTAATCAGATTTAAAAAACATTCTGCAGTTTTTTTTTATTTCACTACGTATAGATTTGTATAAACTATTAGAATCTATTAGAATCAAAATGTTTTTTCTAAATAAGAAAAGCATTTTATCATCCAAAATGCAAAAATATAGCATTCCTTTTGTAAATGCTTAATCATTTGGGGTAAAGTTTGCATCAACAAGTGAAAAGCTCAGCTCTTTCTGCTTGATTTAATAGCAATACATCATAGAGCTAATCTGTTGAGTAATTTTTCATTTAATCATTTAATAAGTAGAGAGCAAAAGTTGTTGAGTTTTTTATTCATTTATTGGCAACATTTAAACCAGGTTAAGCTAAAACTATGCCATTTGAGGAGTTCTGTGGAGAACATATTCAAAAGTTTTTTCTTTTGTTTATCTTAAATGCAAAATATTTTTATACAGTTTTGTCTTAATTACTTCTCTGAGTGTTGTTCTTTTAGTAAATGGAATTTTTTGAGTCCGTTATTCCAGTTCAAAATTAATGGATTACTAAATACGTAAAGTATTATGTCAATAATTGATACATAACAAATTGATCAGATAAATCGTTACAGTCCAAATTTAAAACATCTAAAGTCAAGCCAAAATTATGAATTAAAATGTATTTTTAAAAAAACTAATTAAATGTAACTGACTGAAAAAAGAAAAACAATTTTTAAAAAAGTAAATAGTTATTTTAGAAATGAAATGGACTGCAAAGATGAATCTCAAAATTATATTCTATTAATTAAAACGTGATGAAAGTGCTTAAATTCCTCTCGCATGTGTCTGGCAAAGTTTTCAGTCAAAATAGATTTAAAAAAAGAAAACACCCCTACAGCTATATACATATATAAAACAGAATAATATTTATAGAAATACAACCAAATACTGCAGATTGTTGTTCCACGTCATTCTTTAGTAAATCTTGTGGACGTTCTTATAGGGAAGCTGAACCAAGAAAGTCTTCTGGCCTCAAGGCCAACGTAATGTTAAAAACAGAACGACACAAAAATATTTTTACAATCACAGCTGTTATCTGCACCTGTTTTATGAGCTGCTTCTTTGACATCTGTGCATTGTCTCCTTTCTGCATCCTGTTTCAAGATAAAAAGAAACAAAATGCATTAGATATACTCGACAATTCATCAAGGCAAACAGAACAAACTGTGCATTAAAAGGAAAGTCCCCAGTGACATGGAAATTCTTGTAGATATGGTAGATTAGTGAGTCAGAAACTAAATGTGAGTGGAATGTTATCCAGACAGCTGTGTGAACACCTCTCGTTCAGCCAAAGTAAAAGCAAAAAGAGAACAAACCCTTACATAGTGGAAACACTGGTTATGATTAAGAGAAGATGAATTAGCTGGGGAAACAAAAATCTTAGTAAAATAAAACCAAATAAATAAAAAACAGATTGTTTAACTGAGACCTCCCAAAAGACTTCTGCTTACCTTTCTTACTGGTCTGACACCCCCTGATGCGAGTGGCTGGGACGACCCTGGACGGGGTTTTTGAGGTGGCTTATGATCCTGCACTTCATGAGCTTCTGGCTTGGCCTCTGCTGAGGGCTCAGGATCCATCTTTTTACTTTCCTCCTCACAACATTTTAAGCACACATACATCTGGTCCTCCTCCTCCATCTCGCGCACTTTGGCAAGGTCAAGGCCAACGCAGTCGCCGTGGAACCAGTCGTCACAACGGCCGCATCCAACCATAAACCTAAGTGAAACATCAATGTGTTTAAAAGATGTTTCTCAAAAACATGCCATAATTCAGGTATTGTATGTGTTATATATAGGTAGAGAGCAACACTCACATGTTATTATGATGTTTTTTACACAACCCACAGCAGTTGTTTCCATCCCAGACACTCTCAGTATCAGCAGGCTGCTCCTCAACCGTTTCTTTCTTCATAGGGGGGGCGTTATCTGGAACAAACAGCTCTGGCTCATCCAAAGAGATGCTCCTCGAATTCCTGCTTTTTTGTTTCTGGAAAATC
Organism: Poeciliopsis prolifica; assembly: GCF_027474105.1. NCBI lineage: Eukaryota > Metazoa > Chordata > Actinopteri > Cyprinodontiformes > Poeciliidae > Poeciliopsis > Poeciliopsis prolifica. Next base: position 7,550,558 of record NW_026562380.1, read on the forward strand.
TTTTCAGGCTTTTTGGCTTTCTCTTGTCCTCCCTCTTGAGTTTTTAGAGAATTGCCTGGATGATGGTGGTGATGCTCAGCTTTTGAGATATTATGAGGATTATTTTGCCTAGCTGCTCCCTGATGGTCGCCAGCACGATTAGCCGTTATTGGTATCTTCTTTGCAGCTGAGCTGGGTGTACCTGGTGATTTTGGCTTCATTTTATCTTCCCCTCCACTGTGCAGCTTTTGAACTTTAGCAGCGTGCTCACTCTGTGTGTTTTCTATGTGCCTTTTCAAAGGAGAAGCATCTTGTTTGTCCTTCATGGACTTCATTTTGTGCAGGTCTTCTCTGGTTTTGGATGGCTTGTCTTGGGTTGCTTTATGCTCCTTATCCGTGTGGCTTGTTTTGGATGAACCCAACTCTTTGTTCTTGTTCAGTGTTGGTCCTTGTTTAGGCTTTGGTGGTATTTTGGCCGCAGTTTGAAGCTTTTCCTTACCATCAGTCTTGTCTTCATCAGCTATGTCTTTCTGAATGCTCAGTGGATGTTTGACACCATCCTTTCCTTTGTGGAATGGTCTTTTCTTTTTTACTGGAATTTTCTTATCTTCGTGTTTCGTCTCCTGCGTGGAGATGGTTTCTATTATTGTTCCGTTTGATGTCTGCACATCATTTGGGTTTACATAAGGGCCTAAACCGAGATTTGCATCATCAGATAAGCTCTTCTCCGTTACATCTATGGCCGACGCATTTTCTGGTGCTTGGGTTTCTTGTACTGGATTCTGTATGCCGACAGAACCTTCTGGCAAAATGGCCATGTCGATGTCACCACCATAAGAGAAGCCGTCCTCAAAGCACGCTGGCTCACCCATGTCGAGGCCGGGTGTGTATGAGGGTCCGGGAAGCAACTCAATTTTAAATCCGCCAATTGTGACAGTGAGCCGTCTCAATTCGACTGTTGGATTTAACCATACTCCACTGTCTAGATCACTGATGTTAATACGCCCCCCCAAAGTCAACTCTTTCTTCTGCTGTGCGCCTTTAACTCCTTTCTCAATGAGAAAAGACTTGCTAAGCCATTTGCCTTGTCTCCTTCCAGGTCGTCCTTTGATTAAGGTGTTCTTGGACATCCTTGGCTGTTTGTCACCTCTATGATCTGAAGCAGAAGGAACACAATCCAAATATAACTCCTTGTCTTTGAAGCAAATTTCTACATGTTACAAAGTCCTGTAACGACCAAACATTTAGAGAACAAAGTTTTTCTTGTGTAAAACCGTCCTCTTTGGGAAGGGTCTTCACAGCACATAAGTTTGTAAGTTAATAACTGTGCATGAAAATTCATTCACAATTTTCTCATTGACCGTTATGAGCTGGACATAATATCTACATACAGTTTTTCTAAAGGGATAAAATTAACATCGGAGATGCACCAATCTGAGTTTGTGGTCTATCACTGAAATGGGGTCCTGTCGATTTTAGCCGGCTTCAGTGCCTTTCCAATATTGAAAATGTTTTTTGTCTACTGTCTTAACAATAAAAAACATCAATAGTAGAAAGAAGTATTTCAACTTGGTTGAACAAGTTCCAATTATTTCCAAATGCTTTGTGCTCCATGTCTGACAGAGGTTTAAAGTTCAAATAATAAAATAAAGCAGCGTTGCTGTGTTAGTACAGGTGACTTTTGTGCTGTTTGATGAAGCTCTTCTATTTTCTCAGCAACTATTAGTGTAAAAATTGAACTAATTTCTACAGGTCTAAATATTTGCATAAAAGCAAATATTATTTCATAGATTCAAAAAATGATGGTGAGTAGCAGACTGTCTATCGACAGCAGTCTTCCTTATCAAACTCTGTGCACATATAAGCTTAAAATAAACTACCAATTCTAAAACAAACGAAGGTCTATTGATATAACTGAAGCAACTTATAATTTACCAGATCACTACGTATATTTTATTTCAGAGTCTAACAACTATTTTTTTGTTTCCGGCCAGATGATCACCGCTCAACCATGAAATTTCTTTTTCTGATCACCAGATGATTTTTTTGTTGCGTTTGCAATCAACATTTCACCTAACATTATATGACTCCCTACTTACCGTAGTCTAAATTGTTGGGATGTTTCTTCTGCTTGCCAGTGATTTGTTTATCCTGTGAGGTCTCAGACACATTCAGTTCACTAGAGACGCCTGCAGATTCTGAATCCCTACGCGGACCTACAAAAACCAAAGAGGAAAGAATCTAGCTGCTCCTTATGCCGACGTAAAGCGCAAGTAAACTACAATTGAATTCTAAATGCTAGCTTTTGAATGACAGTGACAAATATTACTAACTTTTTATTGTGCTTAAAATAAAGTCTTGATCTACACATACTACTGACAAGGCTCGGGCCAGTCACAGATATCAAAACATAATAATATTTACAAAAGCCCATTTCAAAACTGCTTATATTTCCTACTACATTATTCCTGATGTTAAAAAAATGTATTGATGAATTCACTCAGCTGAGCTCTTACCACCTGTTGTTGCACAGTACAGGTCAGCTGGCTAAAGAAAAACAACTAAACTTTTTCCCTCTCTTCTTTCTGTATGTCTTTTCCAGAAGCTGGAAAAGTTAAATTATACAGTCATGTATAATTTTTTACAGTCATGTACTGTACAGTCATGTGGTGTACAATAAAAGCAAAATCCATCACTTTTATTATGCTAATGCTTTATTAAAACTACTTGGAAAGGTATGAGTGGGAGTTCTGCTAACATGAACCAACCAGCTGAAAGCAGCCTGATCCTTGTGTTTCTCGATAAAGACAAAAATTGCAAAACAGTGCAATATTTTGCATGGTTCCTTAAAAAATTTATATATTTTTTTTTCCTTTAATTAAAATAAAAATAAACATATGTTCTAGACAATATTATCACTGTAGTAATCAAAGTGTTTTCTTAACTGCAAGGACTAGTGGCTTTTGCTTTTCTGCTTTGAACAAAAACTGAAAATCAGTCATGGAATGCAGCTTTGTTTCTCTGCCATTTTTGCTACAGTGAAACTATTAATTTAACTCAAAGTTATCAAACTGGGTCTCGCACCAGCAAGTGTTCTGTGTTGATAAAACAAGGTCCTCGTACACACAGCTGGTTACCATGAGGATCTTTCAAAAGCATCTCAGTGTTTGAACTCGGGTCAAACCGGCTTAAAAATTAACTACGCAAAACCAGCAAAGAGAAAACCTCTTTACAGATATGCTTATTAATTTTTTCTATTTTTTAAAGGTTTCATAAAACGAGTGAGAATTTTCACATTTTTGTTTTTAAAGGTATAAACCCAAAATCTAGACAAGATCATTTTTCTCAACATTTTTTGGCTTTGGACTTACTTGTTGAGCCAGCAATATGAAAAGCAGGATCTTCATTTTCCAACAGATTGAACTGAGTGCTTGCACATCCAAACATGGGGTCTTTGTCACTGAGCATGTTCTTTAGAGAGTCTTCCAGTTTGGATCCAGTCCCAAACTCATTACTGGCTTCACATTCCAAATTCTGATTCAATGTTAAGGATTCGTCCAACTGGTCACTGGGTATCAAATGGTTAAAGGTGTCCACAATATCCATGAATGCTGCTGCCTTCCTGAATCAAAGCAGCATACACACAGTATGAATAAGTGGCACGAACTAAAATACTACATCCCTAATGGTAAGAAAGCCATCAACTGGGCTTTAATTGTGTACAGTATGAATACATACAAATGTTTTCCTTTTCCCTGTAAAAAACATACCTTATATTTGTTATTGTGATTTTCAACAAAATCACTTGAGCAAAGATAGGTACATTGTTTAAATTAAGCAAGTAGGCTGTTACATAACATTGGCAAGTATATATGTACTAAAAAGTAACTGATGGATTTGATATGTCAGTGCCTGCTTATTGAACTTGCGCATAATGAAGATTTCATCATAATTTATACATTTATTTTTAGGATTTAACTACAAATTTTAATTAGAAAAGAAATGCAAGCTGGATGTTATTTTTTGTTTGAAATCAGAATGTTTTATATTTAACTGCAAAAATACTCACTTGTTGAGCCAGCAATGTGAAATACTGCTGGCCTTTAGACCTTTTATTCAAGTCTAAAGGTCTGAATAATAGGCGAAGTCACGTAAAATGTAAATTAAGTTGGCAAAACTTTCAAACATTGTTGTATTCCTGGCAAACGAAAAATATAGATAAGTGAATTACAACTATTTAAAGATTTCCAGCTACCTGAATTTCTGATCTACCACGGATTTATTTTAAAATTGCAATGTCGTTTCAGCTGCAAATGTTTGCGTCAACATAAGGATCAGCGTCAACATAAGGATCAGGATGCATTTGTTATAAGGAAATGCACAAAAAAAACAAACAACTGGGCTAAGTAAACTTTATTTTTTGCTACTGTGAGTGGCTCAACATCTGGCTAAACTTAGTCGTGTTTACCAACAGAGATTGCAAACAATCTAAATACGAGTTCTGGTGTTTATCAGGGAATTCAACTTAAGAACTCTTAGTGGTCAATTTGTAAAATGGGCTAAAAGTAAGGCAGCGAATGACGTGTTTCCGATATTTTCTGGTGAACAGCCGCTAAGACTCCACATCATACAACAAGACACATTTACAGTCTGTGCGCCATAAAACAAGACCGGAATCTAATGGGTTAATGTTTGTTTTCATTAAGGATAAGCTAAAATCCACCCATAAAATTTACAATCAAAACAACGCCTTCACTGAATCAATTAAAACGTGTTAGCATGCTAGCATGCTAGCACTGCAGGACAACAATCCGCTTTAGGACGCCATCATGGATGCTAGCATGCTTTACTTTTATGGGAAAAATACTGCCCTGCAGTAAATCACTGTTACAAACCTTACCACCACTCTTTGTTTCAGATATGTCGGAGGGGCTTCAAATTCAAAACATTGATTATTTATGACATATATTTTGTGCTTATCTTGGAGCTAAATCTCCGAAACGGCGGCAGCTAGGTAGCATTAGCACCAGGCCTCAGCTATCAAGTTTGTTTGTAGCCTGAATATTGATACGAGGCCGTTAGAAGATCTCGATCACGTGCATGTCGTGATAGACTTGCAGTTGGGTTATTGTGAATGATTGGTTCGTGTGTAGCAGTCTCACCTCTCCTGTGCCGCGATAACGTTGCCCACTCGTATAAGGTTACATTCTAGCACAGCTGCACCCAGTAACTTCCTCTAACGGAGCCGTCATTCGTCCCGCTGCTGCAAAGCTCCTGACAGGCGACTACAGTGGTCACGTGGTTTCTGTTTACGGACAGCAAAGAAGCTCATTCTTCAAATATGACGGACATTATGCCTATATTACTTTGCATTTCCACTCTATTGAAAGTTGTACTTTCAATATATTTAATATAGCCTATTGAAAGTAAATAGTGTCAGTATGGCGGGGTTGACATGCACCCTAAGAAGCAACAGTTTGAATAATCTAAAACTGAGAATCTCTAGGCTGATTAAAATAAACAGACGCCATTTGACACAGACATTAGTTATTTAGTAGAATTTTAACATCTTTTAAATGTTTAAAATATGTTTTAAACATTTTTAAAATCATATATGATTCTTAATTTAATAAGAGTTGAATTCTTATTAAATTTGTTTTAAAATAAAAATGGGAAATTTGGTCTTTATGGATGCAAAAGTTGTCACTTTCTCTATTTCTGGTTATATATATATAATATGGTATATATATATATATATATATATATATATATATATATATATATATATAACATTAGAATGCCACTTCGCAAACATATCGCAAAGATTTGCAGCAAAGATTGCTGTAAAGAGGCTGACAGCAATCTTTGCAGCATTTGGAATTATCTGAATGCCAATAAGTCCTGTGAAGCGCACAATTCAGAGACTGAGATCCAGACAAAAGTCAGGGAGCAAAAATCAATCTTTAATGCGCTTACGGCAGGCGAACAGAAATACATGGACTGAGAAAAATCTGCTGTAACTAACTCAGAGTTACATAGTTGCTTTATTCACCTCTCCCAGCTAACAGGCGGAGATTTAATCTTCAAGGACCAAAGGAAAACAGTCGGAACTTTGTATGCTCATTCACTATCATGTCTACGGGATGCGAACACTAAACACTATCTCCGTGCAGCGAAGGCCACGGGAAAAACAGCAAGTTCCCAGACGACCCGCCTGGAAAACTTCAGCAGACATCTCTTGTTTAAATAGTTTGCACACCCTCTGCATCTACACGGAAAAACATCTTGATTATAATATTACATCTATGTGATACATAAAAGAACACGGTATGATGCAAATAAAATATTTTCTCTTTAAAGAAAAATCTACTTCACAGTCCTTATGAGTTTACTTTGCAAGAGATGTTTTATTAGCATTGGACTCAAATATGTGTTCGACAATAAACGACTTAATGTGTGAAAATATTTTATGAAACGCACATCAAGCAATCAAGACATTAGTCAATCATAAACATTTATACTTCTGAAATGAAAGCAAATCCATTATTTTTGTTATTGCACACATATTTAATTATAGTCCATAGTTCACTAATATGCACCGAGTGAAAGAAAAACACTTCCATGAAAGAGAACACACTACTTTTGAAATGCATGTCATTTACTATTCAAAATATTTTAAAAACCCTTCTTTTACTGGGACAGTTTCTCTTTCAACTTCTCTTCTGGGTTTATGCCAAACCACAGCACACCGCCTTCAGCAGCAGCCCAAGCCATCCGCTCGGTGGTGAATGTTGCAGCCCACTGCCCTGACGGAGCAACTGCAATTGTGCCACCTGCTCCTTGGACACGATTACCCATGTACTGCAGGGACAACTGTGAGGCATCTGCTACTGATTTTCCTGTGGCAGCAGAAAGGAAATAAGAGAACTTATTGCTTGAATAATTGCTTGGTCGTTTACATGATGAAATTCCGTTTTATAAAGGACTGGCACATTTGAAACTTTCACATAAAAAAAACTGTTCATAAACTGTAAATCACAGCAGTACAAAAAAGCACAGAAATTCATATAACTTTAAACTTGATCATGTAAAAAATGCTTAACTACTTGCAAAATCTTACTTTATGTAGTTTGTGTTTTTTTTTTGTTTGTTTTTTCTTTTTTTTTTTTTTTACCTTGTTCGACATGAGACAGGACGAGTCTGGCCAGAGTCACTTTAAGAATAGATTCTCCATGTCCAGTACATGATACAGCACCACTTGAGTTATCAGCATATCCTCCACAGCCTTAATTACAAAAAAATCAAAAAGAATATTTTTTTTTATCTGTTTGCACAAAATAAAAAAAAAAATTATTAGAAGGTTCAGTGAAAATTTTGGAATTTCAAATGACATCCTACCAATCACAGGGGAATCTCCAACTCTGCCAACCATTTTATTCCTGATGCCTCCAGTTGATGTTGCACATGCAACATTCCCAGCACAGTCCACAGCTACCGCCCCAACAGTATCATGAGCCCTTTCAATGAGAAAAGTCTGTTAACTAAAAAGTTAAATGTACAGTCTGCATACATACAGATAGCCAATTTGGAGTTATCTGCCGGATTCAAAGGGATTTGTATGTTGGCTCCAAACCTGCACAACATATCAAGTTGCAATTGTCTTTGAAAATTGCACAGGACTGATTTATTGTAATATTTTTAAGGCTACAAAATTTTAGGGGTGGTAAGTTGAAACTCTGTCTTGTCATATGTACCCATTAGAATGAAGTTTCACCATCCGAAATTCCCTTAAGTGGAACAGCTCTTTGTGGCCAAAATTAGACAGCTTGATAGGAGTCGTGGAAACAATTATGTGAAACAGTGCATTAGAAAACTGCATACCATTTAGTGTTGAATTCTTCCATTACTCCTGCAATGTATTTCTTGTGCTTTTCCCATTCCTTCTTCTCATATTCTGTCACCAGTTTATCAGTGGGAATGGTGGTGATGCCAATGCTCTCTGCAAACTGGTTCGCACCTTTGCCAGTCAGCATTACGTGGGATGTCTGAAAATTTCCACAGCATATTACATACTAAAATTCAATTAACTAATGATAATGTTTGAGTTTTTTAAATGTTTTGATAAGCAACAGTATTGAAAGAGTCCCCAACCATCACTAATACTACTTAACTTATGTTCTATATTCCTTAAAGACAGAAAGAGACCACAACACAACAATAAATAATAAAATAGAATAAAAAGACCTTCTCCATGACAGCTCTTGCCAGGGACACAGGGTTAGCAATGTTTTTTACACAAGATACCGCCCCGCTGGCAAGTGTCCTTCCATCCACAATAATGGCATCCAGCTCCACTTCTCCATCAACATTTAGAGTTGCTCCATGCCCTAAGAGGAATGGTTTGAAGATACTTTGTAATGTGTTTGTTCGGAGAGCAAACATAGAAAGAGTTTGCATGTTTTGGCTACTACTTCTTCAATTGTCCACCAGGTGAGGTTAACGTTGCACATTAACTCCATAATAAAACATTGTGAATATTCAGCTTTTGTGGTGTTTACCCAGATCTATTACAATCTTTAAAGTCTCAAAACTTCTGGGGAATATAAGACACTAAAATGTTGAAGATGAATCTCGTCAAAAGGCCAAGAAGCACATGTTAAGGAACATTACAAATAAAATTAAAATAATATTACTATCAACACCAGTAGATGGAGACAATGTTCTGATACATCTGGATTGCATAGTAAATGGGTATTGCCAGTTGTTTTCTACATTCTTAATAGATAACTCATTCAGAGTATTGTAAATTCAAACTAAGCTGTGTAAATTTATCTTGAAGTCATAAGTGGAATTTTATGCACCTGCGTTAAAAATGGGATTGTCTTCCAAAGCCCTAACAGCAGCCTCAACAGCGTGGAGTGCACTTCCTCCGACTTTCAGGACTGCAGATCCATGGCGTGCTGCTGCTTTTACCCCATCAACAGAGGCAGGGGCCATCTCATCTGGTATGGCCCAGGCACCACCGTGAACAACTAACACTGCTGACATCATTAGAGTCCTGCAGGAAAACCTTAACACAGACAAGAATGTCAACACAATCCAAACATTTTCCTGACATTTGCTAAGCATGTAATGAGTTGCTTTTACATTGCTGTGTCTAAATTAAAACAAAACAGAATAAAGAATTAATAATAATATACTATTATAAAGGCATTATCTCATTCACACTTTTGACTGAAGGCTAAAATAAACTAAATTGTAAGCTGATATTAAGAGCAACATTGAACTTTGAACTGAAGGGATGTCATTTATCAACAGATACCAAAAGGACTTTTGTCCAAATAAGTAACTTATATGTTTGAGTCAAGAAGAAATACAAGCGGACAAGACTATTTAACTGAGAATTTTACTGAGTTAAAGAGTATTGGGGAGCGAACTTTTCTTTCTTCAGTATGTTTTTGACTACAACAAATAATCCACAATTTAACGGTTTATTTTGCATGAACCAACCTCACACATTATAGAAGTTAGCATGTGATTCAACCTTTCAATTTCAGCCGTTAAGGAAAGTGAAACAGCCACTCGTAAATGAATCGAATGCAAACTACAAACCGTACACTAACTTCAACTATTAAGCACAACAAAATGTGTGCTAACTTTATTTAGCTAAAGTTTTACTTTTAAAAAAGATTTGCTTACACAGTAAGAGGCTTTGTGGAATGTACGTAACTCTGAAAAGTTAATCTAAACGCAAATAATAAAAAACAAAAATTACTTATCTGCGCACACTGAATGCTTGATGAATTTCTGTGTTGGGTTTGAATTATAAGCGCAGATAGGAACAATAAACAGCAGGTTTAAAGGTATGGCCCACTTTTACGGAGGGTTTGAAATCTCTTCAACTTATAACACGTCTATCGTCAATGTGCAAATACAGACCATGAGACACATAAAAGATTATACCCCTCAACATTTTATTTCTACCTTTTTTGGGGATTCAGGCCTTAGTTATCCCTCTTTCTCTGTGCAACTCGCACCTTGCTTAAATGTCATTTTTTTGTGTTAGTTCACTGTTTTGTCTCTGTAACAGTGTGTACAGTGGATGACACAGCGCTGATTTGGAGAGCAGTTGGGGTTTTCTTGTCACTTCGCACAGTTTGTGAAAGCATGTATTTCACAGAGTGATGTTTCATGCGTTTTCCTACCTGTTATGACTTCCAACCTTCTTTCAGAAGACACGGTCTGCGGACATCAAGAGACTGACTGCGAGGGGTGAAGTACCTTGTTCTACACGCCGAGAAACGCGTGCCTGCAGAAAATTGCAACCACGACCTGTCGCGGGAACGCGCATCGCTATGAACTCTCAGATACGGACTGAAATATGACTGACGAAACAATTTTTGAAAATATTCGTCATACTTTCATGTTTTTTCATCATGTAAGTCCTAAAAGCTGTATTTTCTTTCACAGATTAATTGAAGAAAATACGGTTTTTGACAACTTTTGAGTCGAATGTTCCATACTGAATATTAAAATTCAAATTCAAACATACTTTATACACTAAAGTGGAGTCCGTATAAATGGTTTTTGCTGTCTTACCCTGTTGATATGTATAAGATCAAATAGTCCACTTGTGCTAGATGAGGAAGGTCAATATCAGCAGTCTCCAAATCTCCCTTGCCAGAAAACGCCCTGCAAAGTGAAAAGATTAGACAGTTATGGATTGTATCAAATTTTCTACATAATGACACATCTCAGTGTGTGATGTTCATCTGTATGAGTTGAAAAACAGGGTACACAAACACTGCCAGGCTCAGAATTTGCTTTGCCAAAGATGTGCAACCCCTGCAGATAAATAGTTAAGAAATACATTTTGGAAATACAAATTCTGAGGCTGCTGGTATCTGCATTCCCTGGTGAGACAACAAAAAATAATTTCAAAAGAATCCTCTTTACTTGAATCTATCTCTAAGTAGTACACATTGATCAGAAAACATTCACACTGTTAACTTTTAGCACGCATAAATGTACAGCACAGGAAGAATCTGTGTCAGCTGGTGGGTTCTCCACACAATGGATGTACCACTTGTTGCAGCTTTTACAAACAATATGAAAATTAAAAAAGTTAAATGGTCAGATTATTAAATTTAGGAAAATCTTCTCATTGTTTTTAGCTGTCTTTTTCCGTTAAATATTACTTATTGACAGAATGCATATAGAACTTGCTATAAACCGGATCTGCTCGGGATACACATTCTACATATGAGCTATATTTATGTCTTATTCACGAGTTAGACCTACTGATAACCGAATTGTGCAATTTACTGTCAGTGAATGTAATTCTTAAACTGTTTCCTATTTGCTACCAGCATAGTTAAAAAGTTTTGATGTTACACAATGCTTAAACTATTATGGTGTTAATAGAAAAAGCAAATAATCTGCCAAAGAAGGCCCACAAATTTAGGGCTTATATGGATAAGAAACATGACAGTTGTGAATATTTTTAAAAGTTGCCTCGTCTGTCATATTTCAGTCCGTTTAGTTATCAATGAGAGTTGAGAGCAATGCGCGTTCCCACGACTGGGCAAGCAATTCTTGGCAGGCATGAGTTTCTCACGCTTTCAGGACATTGACGTAACCTCTTATATAATTGATGACAGGACTTCCGACTGGACTGCATATCACCACGAACAATCATAAATGTATTAAAATTGAGTTCAAGTCAAAAACAGGGTCAAGGGGCTAAAAAGAGTACAACTATGTCAACATGTTAAAAAAACTAATGCATAATTATGATGTAAACAATCCATACATTTTGATATTCTGAATTAAACAAAATTGAGTGTAATGCTTTGTGAACCAGTTAGTTACAGTAGCACTTATTGCAGCTTTTTTTTAAAAAAGTATTTTTTAAAAACAGAGTGACAAAAAACTAAACGCAATTTTTACCCACCTTGCTTGGTGAATGCTTTTTCCAGTCTGATAAATGAGATAATTTTTATAATGACTTTTTCCTAATCTCATGAAATTTCAAACTGCAAACAAAAAAATCTGGCAAATTTAATTTTAAAGCAAACATTAGTATGAACAAAAATATTTAAAAAATATATATTTTTTAACATCATTAAATACACAAAATGAAATGTTGTAGACCACTTCAAATCCAGGAAAACATTCATCCATTGAAAGATCAATGAATTCCTTGACTTTTTTCCATGAATAAATTTTGCAATATAGAGAAGAGCCTGGATTCTAAACACTTGTTAAAATTTTGACTGTACAGAGAAGCAACTTTGATATATACATTTTTTAAATGAATAAAAACAATAAAAACAAACAGTGAAAGTAAGAAATCACAATTTCATTAAGCCAAAAAAAAAAAAACTGCTAAAAATGATATTTTATAGAAATATAAATTTTCCCGGTCTGCATCTTGATGGCAGTTTGTTGTAGTGTTGTACTTTGTTCAGCAGATGGTGTAACCCCTCTCCCAGTGTTGCAATTTGTTTCCTATATATATTGTAGAGTTGCATTGTGACCAACAGAGGGTGGCAAGAACATGTTGAATGAATTAACAACTGCCCAACACCAGATCATACAATCATACTCAAGAGTTCAGGTTAAAATAGAGGTGACTCTTTTTTAAAAAGAGTTTAAAAATATATATATATCTACATTATATTATACCTCAGACTTCCATTTCCCATCAAAAGCAACAAACTTAATTATGGTGATTACAGAAATAACAGTATGAATAATCACAATCATAAATCATTACACTGACTGCAATCAAGTAAAATTTCCACCTAAAGATCTTTGTACATACAAGGTGAAATGTTTTTATTTGTGTCCCGAAGAAACAAAATGTCCTGGATTAACACTTCTGGCCCAGACCAAATATTAAACTCGCTTTGATAAATATAGCAGCTGTAGTACATATGCCAAACAGGAAATGCTGCGTTTACACTAAAAAGTGTAAATCTAACCAATGTTTACACCCACAGACAGTACACTTAGTAGAAATAGAGTAGAATGGATCCGAGTCAGCATCAAATGGAGTCACATGAAATTGATCTGGCATCTATTCAGAATGCCTCTTGGGTAAACTCCTTTGCATGATTTCTGCACAAATTGGGATGGGAACAGAAGGATGTGGCTCTCATTGGACCTTTTGCTCCAATGAGATCCAAAACTCTCATTCAACCTCTTATTGAAAGACAATGAGATCTTGAATAAGAGCCAATAAGACCTAGAATTCATTGGAGAGGCGTTTTATTCCTTCTGGCCTGGGTACCAGATCTTTCTGGATCTGGAATATGCAGCTGGGCATGTGATACCTCAATGGCAAGATCTGAGTTAATAGGTGATCCAAAAGCTATCTGGTTTAAATTATGTTAAGAACTCTGTGTGAGGAGTATCCATGTTCTATACCTTCATTCAGAAGGAGATTAATGAAGTGAAAAAACAATCACCTTTTGAGCTGTGATTGAAAAGTGAATTAGTAGGAAGAAATATTAATTTACTCTAAGGAGAAGTGTGAATGTGGATTGTTTCCTGTGTTTGTCCTGTATTTTATCTGCAGGCTTTCCACAACAAGACAGTCGCAGTGGATATAAAGTTCAGGCTCTTTATGACCCTAAAAATAACGCTGAAAATAATTATTAATGACAACAAATTGTGTCAATTTTCAGAACAGTGCATTTTGTCTCAGTTTTATTTCATTTAATTATTATGTGCCAGAGATCACATCAAAGTCTGCCAGATTGGTATGTCTTGCCAATTGTAACTCCCTCAAGGTTTATATTCATAAGATGTTTAATTTACGCAGTAAACAACTCATCCTATTAGAGGAGGAAACATAAATAACAACAGAATAATTAACACCCACTTGTGAAACAGTTTGTCTGCAGGTCCCCCACAGTCTTTATGATTCTGATTGCTGGGAAGAGACATGACTTTAAAGGTCAAGTGGAGCTGGAATTGGTCCTTTGCCGGGCTCATCTGCTAAAATCTCATTTGTGAGTGAGTTAGACAGGCAGCATGCTGGGAAGATGATGACTTTAAGATTCAACTTAATATTATGACAAGATTGGGGAGGCATTTGAATTCATTTACACATTTTTGCTTGACCCTCAACTAAGTCACTTAACTTTCTAAAAGTAGTTGTAATTTTTTTGCAAGTTTATCTTGTGGTCATCAGTTATTTATTAAGCATTGTTTATGGTCACAATGTGCATAATGTGCTCCAGCATAGACACTTGCAGAAAGGAATACCTAGCAGCTTTAAATCATGGCAGGTAACCTAAAAATCAGACAGTGAAGATATCCACCTGCATAAATAAAAGTAAATTCACATTCTTTTAAATTTTATGTTTAGAAACTTTGAACAATAACTTCAAAGCCCTGTTTTTAAATCATATGACTACAGACGAGACGCTGGTTTTCTTTTAATCTATGTTACATTTCAGAAGTGAAGCTCTGTTGGGGGCCTCCTGCTGCCCTGGGGTTTCAAGACTTCTGGATGGCTCTGCTTTATAAAAACAAACATTTCAAATAGATCAAGACCTGTTCAGCATGAACAACTACAAAAAGATGTCTTTTTCTCTCAATGAGCACATTTGGTTGTGAATATTGTTGAATAACAGAAACTCACGACTTAATTTGTAAGAAGTTTATAATTATGAAAAAAGGTGAATCGACCATATACCAAACAGAAAGGCTACAATGCTGAATCACCCAAGTAGAACAAAAGTTAAACTTTTGATTTTGATTAAAGGACACCTTATCAGCTGGACTTTCTTTTATCCTCCTTATAAAGCATTTATTTTCTGCTTTAAAAAAAAATACATCATTTTACCAGTCGCATATCTTCCAAGAACAAGTGCGATCTTCAGCGCAGATGGTTCACGCTCAGAGGGGACCTGGCTGAGTCTTCATCAGCACCAGTCCCACACTGAACGTAGCCAATAATGTTGCCGAGGGGCGGGGGAGGGGAGGGGAGCGCAGGCTGCAGACCCCCTGAGTCTGACGAGAGTCTGGCGGCTTTCTTACAGAGGAGAGGAAGCGGCGGCGGAGATGGACTCACACCTCTGATTACTGCTCATCCTCCAGCCAGCTTTTCTCGCAGATCTGGAACGGCTACATTTCACAGACGGGATTTTTTTTTGGGTTGGTTCTGGGCGGACAGACTGCAGCCACCTGAACGCAGGAAGGAAACAATCTTAGTTACATTCCGACGCTCAGTTCTGTGGTCTCACCTGTACTGCCGGTGGAGAGACTCGCTGCGATCATAATGCATCCGAATAAGTGCTTACCTGAACTGATGGCCGAGAAAAACAGCCTGGACCCTTCTTTTGTTCATGCGGTTCGGCTTCTAGCGGAGGGTAAGTCAGGTCGCTTGTTATTATTTTTCATCCAATTTGCTTTGAGCGTTAACGTGCTGTATTTTACTGTAAGCATTGCACAAGAAGACTTTACTTTAGTTCATATGTGTGCAAGTGATATTGGGTTTACTTCTGAACTTTGCGGAATATCTGCAAACACGGAAAGTAAAGTGTGCAAAGTCAAAGAGTAATCACCTTGTCTCCCAATATGTCAGATTTGAACAGAAAGCTCTTTTCATATTTACATGTAAAACAATCAACAGTTAACAAATCACACCAACTCCTGTGATGAATTGAAGTTAAAAGGTCAATCTGTGACTAAATTTGTCTTTCTGATTTGTCAAATAAGTGAACAGAAAAGTACCAGACATTGGCCAAGTATATACTATACAAATATTGTTATACAAATATTATAATACAAACAGTTTTACAAACGCAGTTTTACATTCTGGTAAGCTGGACAAAGTTGAAACAAGATTTTAAAAAATGAGACTGAAAGAAAAATAATTTCTGAAATATCAGATTGATGAAAAATAAAAGTTTGACTTTTTATATATATATAAATCTTGCAGGTTTTCTGATTTTGTTTCCTTCCTGTACTGATTGTCGTATTTTGCCATAGGGTTCTGATGAATATCAAGGCACACAGGTTTTAAAACATTAAAGTCCTAAAAACAACTGAAGTTTTTTCCACACAACTCCTGTGGTTTAAATTGTTTAATTATATTCTGGAGAATGTGACGGAGTGGCCAGAGTTATCTGGTAGCAAAACCCTCCTCTGTCTGTTGCTGCACACTATCAGTCAGCTGGCTGAAAGAAGGCAACACATATTATTAAGGCAATATATTATTTTTTTAGCTAACCGTTTTAAAACTTAACTTGGCAACCTGGGACATCATCTATGTTTATCAGCAGATGATGAAAAATAATTCTCTGCAAAAAGTGTTTGACAACTGCTGCTAATTTAGCAGATATTAGGCCTATAATTTGCATAATCCTATGAATCAAGATAACAGTAAATGAATTATATACATAACGTAAATTTGATATATTTACTCAAGTACTTTAGCAACCGTGATATAAGTTGCTTTTCTATTCTGAAATCAAAGCTATTAGATCATGTGGGAAATTTTTGTTTCAATGTTTTGTGCAAATACAAGACACTTTACAACTGGTGTATTTTTTTTATAACAGTGTTATTTGTAGCTTTTTCCTTTTTTTTAATAGCCAAGATGCTCAAGCTCACAAAAAGTAGTGGCGACTGTGATGAAGAAGAATGTGGCTTAATTTTGATTAATTCTGTCACAGTTACATGTTTTCCTGATATTATGTAACCATAGTCATCCTGAGACAATTTCATACCTGTCTTTGCAGACTCAAAGTGACCTCAAATTTCAATTGTGGACACCTCTCTATTGTGCATATTTAAATCCAACCTACATTTTTATGAAAGTTTTCATTTGTGACTCTAAGGTAACATTGAGGAACACGTATATGTACGATCTTTTTCTCATGTGTCTCAACATTTGAATGTGGTTCTCATTGCCTCAAAACAATTGCTGCAAGATCAGACCTCAAAGAAACCAAATGAAAGATAAAAAGTTAGATGAGTAAAATTAAGAGTTGCCTGTAAAATACTGTAGAATATGACTGTATTAAAGCAAAGTAAATCTATGTATGAATAATTTTTGTGACAAGAAATCTATCAAGCAAATATAAAAAAAAGTTTAAAATTCCCTAATGACCTTGAAGTTCCTCCATTGAAGTATCATTTGAAACCCATAGTGCTCTACTGTAAACTGGATTACCTTCTCCTTTTAGAGTTCGAATCCAAATGAGTATATATATTTTTTTACAATTTTACTGATGCAAAAAGTTTAATATTTTTAAAGAAAACGTGTATATCAGCGTGTTTGTGTGAGAATAATGTGCATCAACTGGACAGGATGTCTTTGGAGTTCGGTCCCCCCTCCCTTTTGTGTTCCTGCTGAAATGTGTTGATGAGACACCTGACAGTGCCGCTTTTGGCGCTTACTGGAGTGCAGATGGGATCATCTGTCACACACTACATTTTGCCAGATTTTCTCAAGGCTGACTCACATGCACAAAAAGTGAAGACAAGAAAACATGTTACAGAGGCCATTAGGATGCTGTCATGTGTAAGAATTCATCAAATGGCAATTTTAAACTTTTTTTGAATACACTAGCTCTTCAATTAACCATAACTAACTATGCAGACTATTGATGCTTTTCAGATAGACGCATGAATAATACACTAGAACTGGCAGTTTCAGAGGTGTGTGCTTTCCCCAAATCATTGTAAAAACTTCAATTTAAAGCATCATCCATAATACTGGACAACCACCTCTGGAAATGTTCTAAACTTCTGCTGGCTTAATCTTAGGTAACAGCTGGTATTTCTTTTTCTTTCACAAAACTCTTTTCTCATTGATAACGCAGAATCCTGCATACCTGCGGGCAGCAAGATAAACTGCTTTCAGCAATTTATTGATTCAGTTATTTATCACTGAACAGAAAGGCACGTAATCCTGCATTATTCATATCACAGACAATGAAACACAAAACATGGATTTATTGTGGTCTTGGATAACATCTCCATATTTAAGAAATATATTATTCACGCCTTGTGAACAAATGATGACCTGTACATAATCATTTGTCTATATTTGAGCAGAAATATGATAGTTTAGGAAGAGGATAATTTATCACCTGGTTGCCTTGTAAGGCCAGAGGTATGCTATTGCATTAAAGTCTGTAGAAACGTTCATATCTTTTCGACATTCAAAGAAACAATAAACTTAACAATAAGCTTTAACAGCTTTCACAGCCAATGGCCATAGCTGTCTCGGCATTTGCTGAAACTGTTGAAGGCATTTGTCAGTGAGAACAGAAGGCTAATGACTTATCAGACTGACAGATGAAAGTCAACTCTTTCTTGCTCTTTACTTTTTTCTCGCTGAAGAACAGTGGTGTTGTTTTTTATAGTGGGTGGGAGTCAGAGACGAGAAAGGCGAGCCATTAATAGATCCCACAGGTCTTCCTTGCAAGACTCGCCTACATGCCATGTACGGAAACCAGGGGGATTTCTAATGAGTTGAAAGGGAGGCAGGAAGGAAGTGATGGACATCGAGATGAGCACTGGTGTCTCAACGTTTCTAAGCTTATTTGTTTCCAAACCAGGTCCTTTTCTCAGGTTATATTTCGACAGAAAATGTTGTGATAGGAAATACATTCTGTCATATTGCAACCTTAACTTTCAAGGATTTTTATTGGGATACTACATGTTAGGCTTGCTCAGACTGGTGTAGAAATATTTGGCAGATAACGATCTTTAAATTTTGTCATAGATTTTATTTTTTCACCCTCAAGTTACTCTGATACCCCCAAATGAATTACAGTTTTTAAGTCACTGTTGAAAGGCCACTTGTGTGTGATTTTATTCCGAAAGAAACATGTCTATTTTATGAAGGTTTGTTAGAAACACTAGAGGAAACAGTACAATAAAGACCAAGGAACACAACAGACAGGTGAGGGTTAAAGCTGCCGAGCATTTTAAAGTGGGGTTAGGTTAGCAACAACATCTCAAGTGAATATCAGTCCAGAATCATATTGGATTCAAGTACTAAATTGATCAGTTTAGACTTTGAAATTTCGATTTAGGCTTTTTGTCTTTTCCCCTTTGCAGACGTCTCTGGTGTGTTGTTTTTATATTCCTGTGTTCCTTTGGACAGGAACACTTAATGTTGCCCAATAACTTGAAATATAATGCTATTTTTTTCCTTTGCTCTCCTCTAACTCCCAGCTGCTCCAGGCAGACATCCACTCTGCCTGAGTTTGGTCCTGCTGGACATTTCTCCTGATTGAAAAGGATTTGTCCTCACCTGTGTTGTCCAATCAAAATGCACAGCCCAAGGGACCGAATCAAGTTGCAGATTAAATGCCATTTTCTGATGGCCAATTTCTTCAGATTGAATGAGTTGTATTTCTGTCGTGTTTCATATGAAAAGTCCTAAGTACTTAAATAAAAAGCATCTGTGGGGGGAAAGCCAATTTACCTTCTATAGAAGAACTTAAGTCTGCTTTTGTAAAATCCTAAAATTAAGGTCTGCACCACTTGTTACGATAGCATCTTGTGGGTGACCAGTAATTGAGGTTTTGCCAATTCTCAGCAACGATTGTAATGAATGACGCTTGTTTTGACAGCTGCTTTGATAATAAATTGTGGCTTTTCATAGACTCCTGTTCACACTTTTATCCACAGTCATATTTCTGTCTGGCTATTGTCAGGGAGAATACAGCATATATTCATGAAGCCTGAAAGCTTGACATAACTACAAAACATTTCACCAACCCCATTTTATGTTTCATTGTTTGTTTACCTGTGATAGCTCTGTCTGGGACAACAGAGAATCTACAGCAATGGATCCTATTATTACATCGACCCCTGATTTAGACCTTAATTTAACACCCCAGATTCACTCATGATTAGTGTAACAACAAATTTAGAAACATTTTTCAGTCAATTCAAATAACATATATATGAAATGACAGGTTTAATGAGAAACCTGTCATTGGACAGGACACCTGAAATAGAATATACTGACTTCCATCACACTAAATATATGACTGATTATTGTGATAATTAAATACATTAACTAGAAATATCATGCTCTTTTTCAAATATTTAAGTTGGTTGGCCAAAATGGATTGTACTGAGGAATACATTGAACTAGACATTGTTCTGTCACTGCTCATAGATCTTTGGTGACATTTCCAGATATTTCAAATTTACATCTTGATCACAAAGTACAAATGGTTCAAAGAAGATTGATGTCTCGAACACGCCTGTTACCCAAACACTGAAAGATGACATTACACTCTCTCAAATTTGATACAATTATCCTTCCTTCATTCTTTCATTACCTCTTTGTTTCCTTTCTTCTTTGTTTTCTTCCTCCTTTCTCTTTTCCTTTCCTGCTTCCTTACTTTCAGTGGTTTGTGCAGAAAGGTAAAGCCTGACCACCACAGACATATTTAGGTTAAATATATAGTGAACGTGTCAAGTGGCTAAAAAAAGATCTGAAAAAGTATGGGAGTTTGACCAGGAGAAAGTAAAGAGAGCAATATAATCCCTCTTTATGTTTAACTTTTACTTCTTTACTCTGTACCCAGAGTGCATCTTAAAGTCATAAAATTGATTTAGAACATGATTATTTTTTACCTTGAAATCCAAAAATTGATTTTCACTTATCTACCTTTCTTTATTGTTCATCAGTTGTTATTCACATTTTTCTTGTATCCATTAAGGCCTGCCCTGGATCCAGCAGTGACCGAGCTTGTTGTCACAGATAAACAGCAGCTCTTTTTAGTGTGATCTATCAAAAGGACGCCAAAATTACATCTCAGAAAAGAGATGTAATTTTGGATTGCATCTTCAGCATTTAGCAGACATCCTTACTGAGAGTGACTTACAATGAGTGCTCAGGTTGAATAAGATTAAATTCCAAGGTCACAGGCATTTCCAGCAACAGAAACTAGTGAATGTGCCAAAGATTCAGCTCTCAGACAACAGATATTAGATAGCAGATTATATTACAAAGTCTTTGATATTCACATAAAAGAGGGGACGTTTTAAAGAAATACAACGACACTGGAAAATGACGTCAAAGTCTTACTGGTTAAATTACAATTCTTCATTGTTAATAACATTTTTATTTCTATTTGGATTTAAGTATTCCAGACAGCAACACATGTGAAGTAACAGCAATCTAATGAGGCAAGTGGAAATATATTCTTACCACTCTTTTTCTTTTACATTTAGTCATGTAACAGCCTTGAACATATGTGTTAAATTGGCATTTTATGTGTTAGAGGAATACAAAGTTAATGTTTAAGTTAAGACAATCTGAACTCTTTTTCAGGCTCTATCTTATTTACTTCCAGGATTTCTCTGTTGTCTCCATCAATGTTTCTATCAACTCATACTTGTTTCCTTCTTCCTGCTGAAGAAAGAAAAGATCCTCACAGCATGATTTTTCATGGTGGGCATAGTATGTGGAATTGTTTTTCCACCACAAATTATTACATGTTGAGCAAAAAAATATCTACACAAAACACCTTCTTTCTTCACACGCATGCTGTTTTTCTTTAATAGCTTCTGACAAATTTGAAATGGGATTTATTTTTGGTTTTTGTTTTCAACAGTGACTTGAAAAACTAATTCATTTAGAGGTGTCAGAGTAATTTGTAAAGCAATGTATCATTTTTTTTTGGTCAACTTTACAGCCACAAGATATTTTATTTTTACCAGATAAAGTCCAAATGAGATTTATTGAAGGGTGGGATTATGACAAAATGTGAAAAAGTTCAAGAGGCAGGAATGTTTTCTGTCCTTGTTTATGTAAAAACTTCATAAAGGCCTGCCTTGGATCCAGCGGTGATGGATCCCTTGTTTTTGTTGCTTAAGAACACAATTCAGTTTTTAATCTCTGCCAGTGAGTTTGAATTTCAATAAAACATTTAATAAAAAGCAAATAAATGATGCACATAACTAATAGGTTACTGTCTCAACATATGAACTATTACTGTTGAATAGCAACTAGAGGAAAAACTAAACATGGATAAAAGAGAAAAATTACCAATAAAACTGTCCATGAATTACCAATAAAATTACCAATAAAACTGTCTTCTGAATCCATTTTCTAACCTCATTGGCTTCAGATTGTATTTATGCAAATTAAACTGTAAACTGATAAATATTAATCTGTATGGTTTTTAATTCTACCTGCCATATCAGTAATTTAAAAGAAGAGTGATCATTAAAAATCCATTGTGATTAAAATGATAAATTACCCCTTACTTTTAATTTGTATTTTTTGTCAAACATAATTACTTTTTGACTCAGCACACTTCTCTGCAGAGAATTTGAACATAGCATTATAATTAGACGAGATGGCCTCGGTGCATCACAGTTAAAATCACATAATCGGCATGTGACCAAACACTTGGTCGCATGCGGCTCGGAACACTTCTTCCCAGCCTCCTGGATTGTTTTTCACCGTCTTTGTATGAAAGAATAGGCCACAGTTCATTGTGCATCTTATGGTTCAATCCCTCCACTCTACTCCTTTCAGGCATTGTAACATATTTCATGGTTTGATATAAGCATGCAGTCACTTAGAGGGGAGTAATTACACAGATTCATTTTTGCAGCCAGTGTGAAGTTATTGTTGTAGATACTGTTCAATGGTTGGAAGAAATCTGTGAATAGTTGAACCCTCTGCTAAAGCACTTAATAACAAGCCTCTGCTTTTTGGCCTCTGTCTGCATTTGGCCCAGCAACCTCAGGTTCAAAGTATAATAACAATTTTTCTCCCTCTCAATTGGTTTACTACTATGTAAACAAACATTTCCAAGGATTTTAACATTAATAAACAGAATAATCAAATAGGTGGAAAACCAAAAGACATACTGTCACCTTACACACCCCATGTTTCAGTGATTTTTCTTTTTAAGCTTGCAGATTAGATTTAGGGCTATTCAAGGTCCCCTCTCTTTCATGCACCTACGTAAAGTAAACAAGCAAGTTGTGATTAAAAGAAGAGAAAATACTCAAAGAAGGATGCTTACTGTGTGCAATTTTTGTCTACTCAAAGCAGACATCAGATTCCTCAATGACCCTGAGTGTGCTCCACCGGGTGTGATAATGTGCATGCTTCATGCTCTGTTTTATCTCATCAAATCTCAGTGTGACATGGCAGTGCAGCAGACTGGAGATTAATCAGATATATGTTGGTGGAAATTAGGATGATTGGATTGATTAAGGTGTCATTTCATCACTGTATGCCTGTTTTGTCTGGATTCATGTTTCTCTGTCAACCCATTGGAGAAGCACATTTCCACCCCTCCTGCTTGAACCTCCTCTTACAAGCCCCAGCAGAGAGACAAGATGATTTAATACCACAGAAACTGTCTCTGATAAGTGTACACATTTCAAAAGGCTTTTTCTTCCTCAGTAGGAGAAAAAAAAACTGCATGGTAACATAGACTTTCCAGCAAATAAACAGACATGGAATATTGTGTGTCCAAGAGTAGTATGTTGTTTTTTGGCAATTTTTGGTGTCAACATATTGAATGTTATAGTCTCCACATTTCATTTATATAATTTTCTGGAACATTGTTTAGGTTACTTTGATGCAGTACAAGTTATTCTTATCAAATCCCTGCTGTCTTTGGTAACTTATGTCTTTTTTAGTTTTCTTTGTTATTGGTTAGATCAGAACAAGCACAAGTAACATCATTCGGAAGAAATTTGCACTCAAATTATCAGGTGACATTCGAAGGTGTCAAAATTGGGTATAAAAGCAGTTTTCAGTGAAGACTTGTCTTCTTCTATGAAGACATGACATTGATTCTTGCTTTCATAAAGGAAAAGTTAGTCAAT
The DNA here is from genome assembly GCF_027474105.1 of Poeciliopsis prolifica. Taxonomy (NCBI): domain Eukaryota; kingdom Metazoa; phylum Chordata; class Actinopteri; order Cyprinodontiformes; family Poeciliidae; genus Poeciliopsis; species Poeciliopsis prolifica. The sequence goes on from NW_026562380.1 coordinate 7,574,384, forward strand.
GATCAATACACTTAGCTTTTAGATACATTTAGAGATCACAACAACAGACTTTTTGAAGAGAGGATTTTATAACTGGGAAATATGCATTTTCAAGAAGTAGATATGAATGTGCGCTAGGTCTTTATAATTTTTTTTTGGTTTGTTTGTTTAATTGTAAAGCAGCAATATCGCACAGAACACTTTTGGCAATTCGCATCAAAGCAACTCTCAGAAAACCCTAAATTTTGGCTGAATTTGTCTTGAAAGTTATAGAGAAGATTTCCAAATGAAGTTTTAGAGATCTAACAATAACAAACTTTTCATCTCACTTTTGATTCAATCCTATCTTTGTAAATGAATTGGACCTTGAAGAAATAAACCAAATATTACAAGCCAAATTTTTGTTCTGGTTTGTGCTTTCTGATCACTTTCCAAAACACTTCTACATGTAACTGCAGCGTTGAAAGTGAACATCCAGTATCTGCTAAGCTTTTAAGCAAATTAAATAACAGATTTAAGTTTGTGTGGCATTCTTTCTTTTATTTTAAAAGAAAAAATCTTCCCAACTTTCCTTCACAGGGAATTTATAAATTTATTTCCCATTTCAAGAATAAATGTACTTCAAACTGTTATTTGGTCTCTTTTGGTGCTCTGTGTCACAGCATACTTGCCAAAGCCGATGTGTTTAAACTTAAGCCATGGCAGGCTGACTGAGCAAATTCTCTCTTTCTCAGCAGAAACCTTGTCTCTTAACTCGTAGAATTGCACACATACATCTGGCTGCTGTGTGGTTGATACCTTGTTATGTTTTTTTTTTTCACTGCTGCCTGCTCTGAAGCAGCACTGATGCAGTTCGGGCAGTGAAACAAAGGGGATCAGGGGCACCAGAAAAGCCACTAAGATGGTTTTACTCATTCAGTCCCCCAAATGAGATTTTTTTAAGCCGACAAGAAGGACTGAAAGAAGTGACCTTCAAAGTGCACTCGTTCTACTTTGATCTTTAGACTCCTGCTGCTCTCTACCATGCTCTACACAAAGATGATATCAGTTCTCACCTTTTTCTGGATTAAATAGTGCAAGCTGATTTTCTTTCTTTTCTCTTCTACACAATCTGGCTGAATTTACAGACAGGCTATTGGCTAGAGTACAAGTTTTCCATTATTACTGCTATTTCCAAAGTACAATCTACTTTCTAGCCAATTATAGATTGTTGATGTAGTCAAGTAAAAATTTATATTAGACATATTTGTAAGATATACGCTTCTCAGTCAAAAACATAAATTTTTTATTCAATCTAGATCCAAATCTGTTATGTCAACTGGAAACCTAGTACAACTGCAACACAATGGTTGGTTTTAGGATATGAATGTATGTTAAATGTAAAACATAGCATACTTACTCCATGGAGGCCAAAGCAGACTCTGCAAGACATGTCTATACCAAGATCAATTTTTACGATTGTTTCCGCATTCCCATTTTTACACAGCAAACTGTTTGGTGGAAAATGGTCTTCACATCAAATTGTTTTGTAATCAAAACTGAGCTGATGAACCTGAAAGTAAGTGCAATAAGTCGCAAGAACGACCATCAGCCAGAATGCCACTAACCACTGAGTGGTGGCTGCCCTTTTGGAGAAAAAGGTTTTTTATCCGCACAACTAGCTTGTCACACTTGCTTGTATCCATTGAAATTGTGGTAAATAAAGAAATTTTACATGAAAAATTAATGCAATCGGTACACTGCTCTATGAAATTATGACAGTCTGGGACAGTGTGCCTGCGGCTCACAGAGTACCAATAAGTAAGATATTGGTACTCTTTTATTCTTCTTTGATGGCACTATTGATGAAGACTGAGAAAGCCCAGTTTTCTCAATGGCATGCACAGCTTTAAGATTAGATCAAGGGTTCAGAGTGATGTTCTTCAAGTGTTCATTCTGTTAACATAGTTTCTTTAAAAAAAAAAAAAGTTACCCAAAACTAGAAAGATAAAAATGAAAAAGAACTGTTACCATGAAATACATTGCTAGAAAGACTGTTAACTTGTCTGTTGTCCAGCACACAGCCACAGACATCCTGCATAAGAAATGTGCTCTCCAAATGGTCACAGTTTGAAAAGCTGACTGTTCACAGAGTTCTGCCTCCACGCATATTTTGCAAAGTTAAGCCATTTTCCAACATCCTCTCTTCAGATAAAAGTGAACTCTGGGCTGGAGGTCCAATGTGAAGCTTCCATAGTCAATAAAGATTTGGGGAGCCCTCTCAGCTGGTGCTGTTGTCCATCTGTGTTTTCTCATGTCTAAAGTCTCCCCTTCGTGCTTCACTCTGATGACAAGCTTTATTGACTGGCCAGAAAACTCATATCCACTCCATAGATTGTAGAGAATTTATGGAGTATTGTGAAAAGGGACATGAGAGACACCAGATCCAGCAATGTAGAGAAGTTGAAGTTTGCTAATGAAACAATGTAAGCTTTCTTAAACCTCAGCAGACACACATGCTGTTTACCTGCCACTCACCACTGACTAACAGTAATTTACGCAAAAGGACCCATGATCAAGCCCAAGTCATACTCTGTACATTAAATAAACATACTTTTCAGTAGGTCAATGTTTCTGTAATAAAAAACATGTTTCACCTTTTGAATTGAATAACTGTAGCTTAAGCAGTGACTGTCGATGAGATTCTAATTTATTGAGATGCACCTGTATGTGGAGGCTCCTGTTCTGTTTAAATGTCACAAATAGCGATGTGAATCATCTCTTCTGATAGAAATAAAAGGTGAGCAAGTTTTCCAGTCTGAATAACTTTGATTTTTAACTGGAGGTTTTAGTCACACTCTGTTTCCAATTGCAGATAACTGCAGGCTGGACATTATCTGGTTAAGGGACATTACATACTAAAGTCATCCTGGAACCTCTGCAGGAAACATGTGAAAGCACTTTTATGTACAGTACCAGTTACAGGTTTTGGCACACTTTCCTCATTCATCTGTAATTAGTTTGGTGGTTCTGGTCTTACACGAATAACAAAGCAAATATTGAGCTGTTTTCCAGAACGCATTGAGTTTTAAGATTTCATATTGTTTTTCTAAGATTAAATTTTTAACTTGATCCTATACAGTATGGAGTCACAATGAAAATCACTGGAAACAAAATCGGAAATGATAGAAATGCGTGCAATATTCAGCTTGTGACCATGTTGTGGTTGGAATGAGGATTTTGTTCCTGTATGTATAGAATGTAGTTCTGAAAGATTCTCCAGCTTTTTGTCTGACATCAGTACCCAAGATGTCAGTCAAACCGACAGAAGTATCCAAATCAGTGGGCAGAGGCAAAGTCAAAAGAGCACAAGGGATCAACACACTAGAGGCAAAAATCTAAAAAAAAACATGCCTGGAATGCTTGGTAGTGGAAACAAAAACTGGAATGGAGAGAAGGTAACATAGTAAATAAATAAATGTGGGAGGTGAAGGTGACTAGGAGCAGGTGAGTTCAGTTAAGCAAGCTTGAAATCATAGTAGAAATTATGGTTTACTGTTTAGTGCACCTTGTTGCACCCGGTTGATTATTTGTGTTTCGCAACGCTCTCACTTCTGCCTATGAACTGTTGACAAATGCTTGCAGCTAGCAGCAAAATATCCAAGTTCGGTCAGGGGAGATTTTATTGATTGATGATTATGTCTGGGTTAACATGGAATACAACAGCCTTTCTCTTCCTGGAGCTGCTGCCTACTATGTGGCGGGTGTGTGCATGCAGGCAGATTTCTAAACTACAGAAAAGTAATTGTTAAAGTCAAATATGAAAAATTGGACTGATGTTCATAGATGATATTAATACTGCTGTCATGGCAGTATTTATCAATATTTTATTTTATAATTTTTTTTATTTAACAATTTTTTTATTACTCAGTTAGTCTTCAGAATAATCAAAAGATTACTTGATTACTAAAATGATAATTGACAACAGCCCTAAATCATGATCAGCAGAGGTGAGGCAGATAAAGGCTTTCATATGACATTGTAGAGATTTTGCAATACTAATTATTCAATGCTTGTCCATGTTTGCTTTATTTATGCAAAATCTAATGGACTGAGTGCTTTTCTTTTGGAAAAAACGAAGTTATATTTATTGTAAGTCAACAATGTTGGTGTTACCAAATATTTGAAAAATAATTTCTTATTCAGTAGTTTTTCCCACCTAATAAATGAATTTAAGTTAAAAGGTGATCTTTTCATAGTATTATAATACACTGCTGTCATACATGACTGTTTTTTATTACACATCTTTAACAGAAAAATCAATAATTTCAGTTTTTAAAGAAATACCGTTGTCACTATTGATTTCAGAACAAACCCAAACATGAATATTGCCACAATTTGGGGGCTTGGGTTTTGGAATATGCTGATGCATTTAGATTATTTGGTTTCCCATAATCCCTGTTTATTCCAACAGCCATTTTGTTACACTCCAGTTAATTGTTTTTCCTCACAGCTGCAATCAGTTTCTAATCAACCACATCAACAAGGAACTTGAGAAACATTGTTCAGCAATCAGCTCTCCTGCATCAGACCTGGATATCCGAGTCAGACAAGTCAGATCCAAGGCAATGTTAGTTTGGATTTACCCCTGGACTTTCATTTTTTGATTTTTCTTTATTTTTAATAAACTATTTGAGTTTAACCAGCCTGCATCCTGACTTACTATCAATAAGAATATTACTTTCAAGGGTCTTGGGGTTTGTTTTAATACCTGTGGCCAAACATTTTGGCCACAGATAATGGGTCAGGAAGGCCTTCTGTGCCATTCCTGACCCATTATCTTAAATAAACAGCACATATATTAATTTGATAATATGCACATGTAATCATTTCTAATCTTTTGCTCTTTTTTTTTTTTCATTGTGTTTATCAGGTCCTTGGTCTGGCTTTTTTGGTCCTTTCTTTAGGGTCTGAGATGCTTTAATGCAATTTTTTAAGGGTAAATAAAATATTCAGTGTTAAATGACGACAGAGTCTGAAGCTGCAAATCAAATCTTTAAATCCACAAGCCACGGATTCAACTGACCATCAAAGGATTGAGAATTTCATTGTGTGTTGTAAAATTATTTGTGAATTTACACAGTTAGATGCACGGAAGTGTGACAGACTACATGATGCTTTGTAAGTGTAGGAGCTCAGAAGGGATTATTGATCTCCTCTGATCCTTTTTGAGGTCCACTACAAAACAGAATGGAAAATTTGTACATTCTGTTTCAGAGGACAGTCCCCATATAGATGAAAAACAAGTTTTAGAGCACTTCCCAGCTGGAAACACAATGGAGGGAATCCCCAGAGTGATAAAATCCTCGGCAGACTATTTGATTTATTTATGCACTGGATTTCCAGTGCACTAAATGCATGTAGGTGCAAACACAACCACCAGGTTCAGGAGATGTGAGCAGTTGCATCTATTTTTGCATCAAGTCGCAAAAAAAAAAAAAACTGCAGCAGATATTTGCATGTTTCTAAATTAATAAGTGATGATAAATTCTTTAAAAGAATTAATTAAAAGATGATTATTTATTCAAGTCAATCTATGCAATTTAAATATTATTATAAGGTGTCTGAGCAAATATTCTTTCAAACTTAATTACAACAGAAGAACAACATTTATCCACGATTACATTAATTTCACTTGAATAAAAAAGTATCTTGGGGCCAACTTGTTAACTCCTCTTTTCAGGTCCCTGGTCTCTCAGGAGGGAAATACTTCTCAGTGAACTTCACCCATGTTGCACACAATAAGAAAAGATTTTCAATTTACTAAGCAGAAACATGATTTCAAACAATTTATGCAATTTGTTTGATTTGAATAATGAATTTTAGGCCCATGACACAAAAGAAATTCTGCCTTCTCTGACATTCCTGACCCATTTTCTTAAATAAACGGCACATCTGTTAATTTGATAATATGCACATGTAATCCTTTCTAATCTTTTTCTACTTTTTTTCCCATTGTGTTTAATGCTTCTGCAGAGATTGGGAAATATGAAGGTGATGAGCTGAAAAAAGATGTGGACACAAAGAAATACCTTGATATTATCAGCAATAAAAACATCAAGCTCTCTGAAAGAGTTCTTATTCCTATCCAACAGTATCCAAAGGTAAGAAACTACTTGACTATTTAAGCTGTAATGCCAATACTCTGTGCTTGTTTGTGTGTTATATCTTCAGTGGTTTCAGTGGTTAATTGCTGAATGGAGGCTTTTGGTCTGGACTTCTTTGTTTGTCTGCATCTGTCCACAAGCACTAAAATTTAAAAATCTCTCTGGGCTTGAAACTGCCTTACGGAGAGCTCCCGGATGGTGTCTGTTTATTTTGATGTAGTCATCAAAACCCAAAGTTTTCAGTAGACTAAAGCACCCAAGGGTACAGTGAAGAACAGTGGTCATAAATCACTGTGACACAGTGCTCAGGATTCTGAGTTATGCAATGTCGGTACTGGCAAAGTCTGAAATGTAGCCTAATGAGACTTCTCCAGCAGGCAGTTTAGCATCCTGGAGCTGCTGGTTGAGCAAAAAGTGAAAAGATTTCCTTTCACTGTAATCACAGAAAGCACAATTTCTAATCACAGATTCATGCACAAGGTATGAATATATTTCACGCTTTAGATTATTCGTTTTTAATGTATTCATTTTTAGCTCTTCCATTCTGTGCAGTGTCATTAGTTACATCTTTGTGTTATGCTGCACTGTTGATAATTACTGTTATCAGTCATTACAGTCATCAATATGAAAAAAAAGTCTGAACATTTTAATTATAGTCAGTTAATTATTAATATTAGTTCCTCTATGTAACATGCAAGACTAAAGACACTAGAAAACGTATGAATAAATGTATGAAGTAAGAGTTTTGATGTTACTGTGCAGAGTTTCCCTTTAGCTATTTGATTTTGAGATTTTGAGTCTGATTTCTTGTCATTGATTTTTGTAAAGCTCTGACCTGCAAACAGAAATTCTAGTCTATTCTAATTTATTTGCTAGAAGTAAGTCTATCCATCCATTTTCTGTATACCCTTGTCCCTCGTGGGATCGGGAGGGGTGCTGGTGCCTGTCTCCAGCTAACGTTCTGGGTGAGAGGCGGGGCACACCCTGGACAGGTCCCTGGGCAACACAGAGACAACACAGATTTAATTCTAGCATGATCCTAGAATTAAATACTATTGTTTTTTTTTTTTTCAAAAACTCTGTTGTTACAAAGCAATCTCTCTCTCTATTAAGGAAAATGTCTAAATATTTAGCATACATACATTTGCATAGATAGGTCCAATGAAAACATATTACATCAAGTTTCCTGTACTCTTTTACAAATCAGATTTCTATTTTATGAATCTCAAAATCTAAAAGTGCATATGATCAATATTGTCTGCAAAAGCCATTTTAAAAAAATACCAGCATCATTCAACTTATTTTAAAATACATAAAAAATGATTGAATGTCTTCACTTTTTACTCTTACATGAGAGATAATTAAATTATCAGTTTATGCAATATAGTATCTGAAATAACAGTCATTCTTTGATTATGAACATAGAATATTCTATCAATATTCTACCAAATGTTGTTTGAAAGCAAGTGCAATGCCTGCAACTCCTGCATTCCAATATTATATTTAGCTTGTTGGACTAATTTTTAATTCTCTCACTTAGTGTATACTTTTAATGGTTAAGATATTACAGCCCAAAAAGTGGTTGATATATATTGTGATAAAGGGAAAAAAAAAAGTCTTATTTAAAATTGTCATGACAATGTTCAGGAGTAGTCTTGCTGTGGAAGCTCTCCAAACAGCTTTTCTTTGCTTGATCAATAATTATTCACATTCAGACCAGGGCAACCTCATAATATTTGTGTGAAAGGGAGCAGCCAAGATTGCACAGCTATGCCAGTTAAAACAATTTTATATATATTTTTTAAAACAAAAACACTCATAAATAATAACAAAGCTGACATTTTTAACATATCTATACCAAGATTAATAGCAGTTTTTTTTTCTTTGTAAAAATCATCAGTGGATTACAGAAATAAAAATATAAATTACAGGGAAGGAAGCTTAACTATTTAAACTACAACTTGCGTGACCACCTTTTGATCATTTTTTGCACCATCAATGCAAAATAGCACTAAATTGTTTTCCTTAATAAAAATAATAATTTAGGACCAAAAACATTATTTGTTCTACAAACATTACTTTGTTTTCCTGATAATGTTCCCCTTGTGTGAACTTCTGAGTTTATTTAGCTCATTTGGAGTTGATAACTGATTGAGCCCCTTTGTGTGATTGTTTAAATTTGCAAATCTATTTCAGCTTCATTAAAATTGTAAGCTGTGTCGAGCGTTTCTTTCAGTTGGACTGATTTAAATGAGTTCCCTGGTTAAGTTGCAAAGGGCAATTAGTTGAATCTGCAAATACATTTAGCTTAATTACCAGTGGCTGGTTTATGAATGAAATGCATTAATTTTGCTGCACAAATAAAAAAACATTGTTAGTTTTTAAAAGGTCTCTGCAATTTCATTCTTACTCCATTTAACAGAACTGGACCTTGAACAGAAAAAGTCTTGCTGAAATGTGATTTATAAACTTTTGAGACTAAACTGACAACACGTTTCTACAAAGCCATGCTCATGTTTTCCAGTTAATAACTGAGTTGATAAAGCACTATAAAAATACAGACTATTTACCAATAAATCAAGTGATATGTAAATAAATGTACTCAGCTTAATAAATTACATAATATAATATGTTCAAAATATTGCCTATTATTTTGAGCATATTGTATGTATGAGAACAGTAATTAATAACAGTAGTTACTCAAATAAAACAAATTCTACCTATGATTTTGGGCTCAGGAACTGTACGATTTCAGAGAAGATGAACACCACATTGTATCTGATCTATGTGAACTGAAGAGTTTTCTTAGAGGGAACTTGTTGCATCAACACTTTATTCCATCTCCATATCAGTAACTGAGTAAAGGCCTCACAGCTTGACACGAACCCATGCTTTAGCTCAGCTCCCACTTAAAAATCAGTACAGCCATTCTCTGTTTTGTTAATGTTATTCATTGTTAGGAGCTCCAGTAAAACAGCTCATAAAATCAAATGGTTTTTTTTATTGCCCCTTATGCTCAAATTTCAGACATGTAAAAACATTAAATACGTTTTATCACTGATATGTTTTGCAACATCCTAAAGAACTTTGTTGCAAGCAGAATGACAAAAATACACTATGTGTTTCTCAACTTGGCAGAAGGTTGAAGTCGTTAATACTAGCATTACGTACATAAGGAGTCCTCAATTTTTTCTTCAATAGAAGACACCTTCTTGGGTGATATAAATTCTAAAACAAGATTCACTTTTGGTGTTTTTCCGTAATTAAATTACTTTCTTTTCCCATTTTCTTTGATTCATAATGATTTCTTTCTTGAGAGAAATGAACCTAACTGAGAACCAACAAAATCTGTGAAGCTGCTCCATTGCTTTTTCATGCTTTAAATGCTACATTCCTCAACTTTAACATAGTCCTCAACAAAATGAATAATCATATTTTGAAAATTGTACTAATAGCATAAAATGTGTGTATTTTGCACCAAATTAACATTAGTAAGACAATCTTATGGAAACAAAAAAGAAAAAAAGGGGCAGCTTTATATTTTTCTTTTCCACACATATACATTCACTCAGAGAACCCAGAGGACATCCAATGGAATCAGTTTGCTGTTTCATCCACAACTCACTGCTGTGACAGTAATTAAGGCTTGTTCAGAAACTCTTAATTCTATTAAGCTGAGGAAGATCTCGGAAAAAAGCAATCTGTATTGACTTTTAGTCTTTTTGTTTCATGTGCTATGTATTGTTTAAATGTTAATCTACTCTGTTTTACAAAGTATGCAGAACTGTGAATGTTGTTTAATGCCAACATAAGGTATTTACAGATAAGTAAGTTAATAGTTGGGAGAACAATTACAATTTTTGCTGTGTGCATACTCATGCATTCGTCAGCATAAATTGGAATTTAAATTTAACAGCGACATTTAATTTTTTAATCAATGGAAATCCTTGGAGTTTGCATGCAAACGAGAACTACTCAAGCATATACCACATGACTTTTAATAAGAATCTCACTCATACACAAAACAGAAAACACTGACTTAAAACTGTGCTTCTATGTATTGAACTGAAACTCTTTTGTCTCTCCAGATTAAAGCTGCAGTCTAGAGGGACAGAGCAGTTGTCCAACAGTTTCTGTGGCCTAATTGCACAGTCAGCACTTCCTGTGACTGCAGTGTCACTGTCTTAAACATCTTGGTAACACTGCACTTTCAGTTAATGATAATTAACCACATAAAGCAGCTCCTTGAAAAGCATCCACCACAAAGAATAGAATAAAGCAGAAAAGAAAGAGATGTGCTTGGAATAAAAACTTCTCGATGATATAACATCTAAAATATTTACATAAATCTTTGAACAGAAATGACCATTTATCAATGTCTGAATCACAGATTTTACAGCAGAGGCATTTCTAGACAAGACACAAGATCAGGACAACACTAAGCAATTTCCTTTATTTTACATGGTGTGGAACTTATTTATATGTCAATTTTTTTTTTTACGGCTGCTAATAAATGACACTTATACTGACTGTCTGTCTCTGGAGGCAGAACAAAACATAAAAAAAGCAAACCATTTGTTCAACCAGTCATATAACAGCGCTCATCCAAGCTTACAGCAGCCATCTCGCTGCAGAGTAATTAAATGCAAGATAATTAAATTGTCACTTGAGAGAAGTCCTGTGCATGACTTCAAATTTGTAGAAGCCAGTCATGGACAATCAATATGACAAATCGAACACTGAAGAAAAATGTGCATGTATTTGTCTAGGCCCGTACATGGCACAAAGGCAGATACATGCTATAAGCTGTTTCCACTGTCGACACATTGGAGCAGAAGAAGCACTGGTGTGATAATGAAGGCAGCTGTTATTTATCTTCACCTTTTGCTTCATGGTCATGCCTTGTGCTGAGAAAAAGAAGTGTTTGGTTTTGTTTGTGTAGCTGTTTTATCATTGCTGCATTACAAGGGAATTGATGGTATTACATCATTAATTACTAACACGCAGTGTACATTTAACAAATGTTAGTGACTAAAATTCAGGTCCATGCTCAGCTACATTTGAAATTATGAGCTGTGTCAAGAGGGCAGTTAAAAAATAAATTTAAAAAGTGATTGAACATGCCTGATAGAATCAAAGTAACAGTGCAGGTATGCTTTTGATGAGGGAATAACATTTTAATATGAAGAAAAGCTCAAAAAGATGGTTTTTCATAATACTACCCCTTTAATATAGAACTGACAACAACATAGAAACAACGTAGAAAAACTAGAAAAATATGCACTCATAAACGCCCTAATAAGTGCTCATTGTTTCAAAGCTAAGATATGGAAAATGTAATATTTAATTGGCAAAGCTTGGATTACCATCTATAACAGACAAGATTTGAAGTAGCAATAAAGAAAATAATATAACATTTTACACTTGGGATGAATGAAGGCATTTCACTTTACTGACAACATGGGAATTTAGGCTACATCAGCCCTATAAAATATTTAGATTTGATATTTAAAGCGTTTTGTAGTAGACTGAAGCGCATCAGCAAGTAACATATCATATGCTTTTACGAAAGGGATCTGCATTGCTTTCGTTTATCATATCAAGTACTGTGCTGACAGTATATGACATGAGTGTGACAAATTTATGTCACATTAGTCTTCCATCAGATGTATTGTATTTAAATGTGTTATGCATAAAATGGGTGTATATTGTACTTGCCACTTATTGGTCACTTTTAACTAAAACAATCCCATTTGTTTGGTTGCCTTTGAATAATTACAACTGGAACATAGATTAAATCTAGACTGAATTTCATGTTTTCAGTACTTCTCACTGGTATCTTACTGCTACAGTTAGCTGTCAGACCTATGGTAGTTTGGGAATAACCTGAAAAAAATCTGAAGTCAGACTCAAGCTCAGGATCTTGGATTATGCTTTGATAAATGCATTATTTCTTTAGCAAATTATGAATGCACGTAGAGACATATGGGAATCATGTGCTGCATTTCTGAATATTACAACACTTGTTGTGACCTTTTCTTGCCATTAAATAGTTATAGTTGTCCTCACCACAACCTCAAATACAGTGATGCAGTGAAGTGACCAAAGAGACAGAAAAAAAATCTTCTTACTATTTTTTTTTTTTTTTTGCAATATAACCAAGTTATGGCATCCAGAAATGTATTTTTCTGTGATGTAAGCAGCAAAATATACATTTGTCCACTTTAGGTTTTGATGGATGTCTTTGGGTTCACGCTGAGATTTTTTAAGAACTTCCATACTTTCTGCATGGAGCCATAAAATATGACTTTTCACCAAGGAGGTTCTTAATCAGGGCTGGTGAAAAAGCCAGCGCTCAGCTCATTCTGTAAAAGTCAGACCCATGTCTTTACAAACATCTAATTTATTTATTGATTTATTCTGTTCTTTTGTAAAGACTTGTAGTGCATGATGACAATTTAACCACACACATAATATTATTTATCCCAGTATCCTTGCAAATAGATGCACTGCTATCATTGCCTTTTAATCAGCTGATTTCTGATATAAACCAGCTTTTGGAAACAGGACTTAAAGACAATGTTTAGGGCAAGACCTGAAAATAAAAAGATCAACAGTGATATAAAAAGATCAACAGATATAAAAAGAGATATAAAAGATATAAAAAGATCAACAGTGTTAAAGAACTGAGCAGTCAATGGTGTTTATGAGTTTAGGGGGAAATAATCAGCTCTGAGAGCAGCTGTAAGCGGTGGATTGACCTACTTAAACTCGGTGACGTGTGACTTTTAAATAAACTGCAGGATGATAAGAGACAGTCAGCTTTTTATTCTGACACTAATGCGACATTTTATTCTTGTTGAAATGCTGGTGTCTAGACTTTTCTCATTCTTATATATTTTTAAATATTTTAAATTTGATCAATCAAAAATGGGACTAAACGTTGACACTTTTAAAATTACGCTCAAATGTTTTAATTGGCTGCTGTTTTACCATGAGCCTGTCCCCCAACTCTGAAAAGCAGTTCTTTTCTCTAAACCCACAGACATTGTGTACGAGTCCAGTCCAACCCAACTCATTTACTCCAAATAGAGACACGCACCCAAAGTAAAACCAATTGAAATTACTTCCAGCCCTGCTGGCTCATTGGTGTAACGTCTCCTGTTTTTAGCTTTTATTTAACATCTTCGAGCTCCATTTTGTCACTTGTAACTGTACGGTGAGTCAAGCGTAAGTCTTCTGGGATGTGTGTGTGATTGATAGGAGTGGAGCAGGATGCTTGTCTGATTTACTAAGCACTAGAACTGGTTTTGGTGACAAAGTGCTACTCCTCCTGGTAGATGTATTTTGCAGAACTTGAAATTTGAGGCACATTAACGTTATACAGTTTTATTGCAGTTTATTTAAGTGCTTAATTAAGCCATTTGATTAGAATCATTAAAGCATTACTTTACAATGTTAAATATTTTTTTTATGGCCGAATCTTTGCAGTATTCTTACATTACTGTCATGCTTTAAAGTATACCCATGTTGCCATGTGCTTTTAGCTACAGTAGTTTTAATGTGTTAAAATGTTTCAGATGTTAATTCATCAATCAGTCTTTGGTGAATTTCTTTATAGCTTTTACAGATAAATTGTCCTGACAGAGCAAAACTTTGTGCTCTCTCACTAACGAATGTCCCACATGGCATGGAGCCAGAACAGCTCTGATTTCAGAGTCAGGGGCTTCATGAGGCCTCAGCCGCTTCATGTGTTATCAGCAGGCAAGCAGCAGGAGATGAGGATTATCCCAGCACATCCCTAAACCTCAACATTTTCTCCTGGTTTAGCCCTTTTCTAACCCCCATTTGCACTGTTCAAACTCACCATACTGGCTCGTCACGACCCCACAAACCCTGTTGTTTCAGGGATCTTCAAACCTGCATCTTTTTGGTCCTGATGGCCGCTGTTGTAAAATTTGAAATTTGTGAACATACAATGCTCTGCCAACATCAATTGTTCATGTACCATCTAAGTGATAAAAGCAATTTGCATGTGTAACTGCTGAAAATTTATAGACAAAGCTTCTGTCACTTGTGAGTGCTTATAATTTTTTAGCTCATTGTTGCATAGCTATTAAAATAATGTCCTTCAGTGGAATTTGGATGATGTGCACTGTTATAGATTCACCCCAGTGCCTTGCCTCATTCAGAGTGGACAATTTGGGTGCTTTGTTCACCATCTGCAGAAAAAATCTAAAATGAAGCCTTCTGTTGTTTTGCAGCAAGTGAAATTGTACATTTGGCCTGGAGGCATCCATCCAATGAACGTACTAAACAACACTTTTTAGTGTTTTATCTTGTTAGTTATGTGATAAAATATAATGTTATCAGTAAATGGCAATATGTAATTCATAACTGCACTTGCCTTATTTTGACATGGACAAGAGACAGAATTATACAATTTATTCAGTAGAAAAGAAAAGATTAAGATAAACTTTATATTTTTTACTTTACACAAATTTAATTTTAGCTCATTAACTAGACAGCTTGATTTGCATTTCATAACCTTGGAACATGGGTTGGCTTTAAAATGGCTGGTATTGTCAGATGGTTTTGTTTTCTATTTTGCTTGTGCGCTGGTAGGTGAAAATATGATTCCTGTTAGATGTATTCAATTTAATTTTCAGTGGCTAGTACTGTCCTATTTTACTTTGTAGTTTTTATGTATGCAGTCTGTAGAGGCATTTAAAAAACATCATTTTATGTGTATTTGTGATACAATTGTAAGCTTATCAGCCTTGGGTTATTGTGACCCTTAAATAATTCCTCTACAACTGAGAGTCCGCCATACAAATTTCATTTTTGGCTGCTGTGGGATGTCGGTGTCCCAAGCAAAGGCCTATCATGCGCAAAGGTGTTTTGCTCAGATAAGTAATGAATACAGTGAAAGGAGTACTGAGTGTGAATTAAAATTAAGCACTTGTTTGACAGCATCTCAGTTCCGCTTTGTGGTACCACGAGCTAACTGTTTGTGTGATGGCTTTCTGTGACACAATGCTGTTCATGAGATGTAATAAAGATTATAGGTCTCTCCATGACCTTCACTCTTACATTGTTGTCTTAGCTTACAGAAAAAACTTAATCTGGCCGGGATTGATAGAGTTTTATGTTTGTTTCAGAAATTTAAATAGTTTATTTTTTGAACATGTGGCTAATGATCACTATAGAAAGTAGCTGGTAAATATTGCTAATTTCCACAGGACTGTGTGACAATCTGGAAAATCAACATAATGTCTTTAAATTCTAATTATGCGTATTGACCTGATATAGCACACACTATTTTGTCAAATTATGAAATTCAGGGTTTTAAGTCACTTTCACACCCACAGCTCCACATATCACTCAATTAGGTATGCAGGCTGCTTCTAAAAAGCATTTATAAACATTTCCGTCAATCTCAGGAGCTCAGTAAATGATAAACAAGTCTGGGTATGACTGTTCTCAGAAAAAAAAGGCTCTATCATCTCCCAAATGTAAGATTTGGCAGAGGGGGAATTATGGTGTGGGCTTTTTAAGAGTTGGGTTTAAATCACGTGACTAACTTTAGCCATCACATTTCAGTTCCCAACAAAGTGCAGGTTCCATAAACTACTTTAGGTTTACACAAACAACTGCCAAAACATATGAAACATCAAAACTTTTGTCTTCCAACCAGGTTTTGTGTTTGTACAGTGGACCCTGCCTATTCACGGTTTGGCATTCAACACATAATGAGGCCAAACATCTCAGTCTATGTGTTCAGCACACTTTTTTTCTTTTAACACAATGCTGTGTACTGTTAAGACCCACATTTCGCCCCTCCCCCCCAAAAAAAAATCACTTTTGGGTGGGGGGCAATATTGTTATGAAAAAGAACTAAAATATTTTAATGGGGGTGCTGTATCTGACAAACAGTAGCCTGGCCATTGCCTTCTTACACAGTTCTGCTTGATTCTCACCTCCCTTCAGAGCTCATTTTAGAATTTCTCCCATTGAGCTCGATTTCTCTCTTTGAGTGGCTGTTTTAGAATTGCAGTATTTCTAAGGCTGTAGTTTTTCAATGGGAGCAAAGGTCGTGAACAAAGCCATTAAGTTCAAATACAGAATGAACATTAACATCTTGTGTGGCTCAGCACTTCTCTTTTCACAATGAGGGTTTCTTACAGAACAGAACATTTCCAGTAAGCTTCATAGCATGGAACTGTTTCATTATATATGTTACAGGCAAACATTAGCAAATGGGTAAAATTTTAAATTTCAGCACAGTCACTGCCAGCAAGAAACTGGTTCTAGCTGGTTCAGACCCTCTGAATGAAGCAAAGTGTGGAACAGGAGATAGTTTTTTACCAGGCTAGAGAAACAGTAGTATCATTCTATAGAGGCTGTTACTTGGCAAAATATTTGAAGACAGATAAGATATATGACCACAGTTACCACCAAACATGACATATCCTTTCAAATAACATCCAATGAGCAATTGTTGAGAAAACTGCAGTGTTTTTGACCAAAGAATGGGCAATTTTTCAATAAAAAGAATATGAGGTATATTAGAGCAATACAATATATTGAATTATTGGGTTTGCTTAAAATGTCAATTGTAAAGGACAGCTGAAAAGCAACATTTTTAGTAGATTAAAATATTGCATTGCATTCTCTCTTTCTCTGTGCCAATAATATATTTGGCCAGTTGTTTCTCTTCCCCTGAGGCCTACACCTGACATAGATTTCAGACTCTGTGACACAGTTTGGGATTTTCTCCTTTTGTTTATGTTTTGTTTTTTAATCTCATCTTGAAAAAGAGAACATTTTTAATTGTTATGAATAACGTAATTTGGAATATTTCTCATCCATATGAAATTTCCTAATATAATTCAGCCTCATTGACTGAATCGAGATCTTTGCAGTTCGCTTTGTCGTGTTTCCTATGGAGATCGATTTGTAAATTTCTATCTTTTCTATGCTGTTGAAAGTAGCAGATGTTCTAGCTGCAGCTCTGGCAGGAAAATACTGTTGTTGTTTTTTTGTTTTCAGTACCAAAACAGCTTTTGAAGCTTAGTGTCTCATCAGCATCATGGGCTGATTTTACATATTGAGTGAAGCTGAAGCAAGACCACAAAGTATAAAGTTTCAACTCTACAAATACTTCAACATATAAGCCAATGATATAAGTCACTTAGGTGATTAGAAGGTAATGTTGAAATAGGTCTCTTGAGACTTAATTTCTGTACAAAATGAAGCTTTTTTTTGTTTTGTTCTCACTCAGAAGATGTAGAAAACATAACTAGCGATTCTGATTCGAATCATTTTCTCAGCCTCCACCACAGCAAATCTTGTCCATCTTACGGAGGATCCAAATGGTGATTCGTCAACTTTCTTTAATGTGTGTGAAGCTCTAGCAAAATACTCCTCTGACACACCTTCCATCAAGTCCTCCACAGCTGTCATTAAAGCACAAACTTCAGCCTGAGGCGTTAATCCTCCTATCACACAGGAGCTGGATTTCCCCAATACCACAGCTCACTAACCTGGCAGTGAGTGCCTCAGGACGTGTTGCCTGGCCCCAGTGCACAGCATAAAAGGGCAGTGCATTTTTGAGCCCGAGAGATTAAATGTTGCTCTGTTGTTCAATTTGTGTTGCCACTGTACTTTGTCAATATTTTTTGCTTTTTATAGAACTGACCTTATACAGAAGCATGGAAATATGCTAATTTGGCACCTTGAGGCTGCTTTGATTTATTTTCTATTTTAATTTAAGATATTGTTCAATCTTTCATCAAGATACCCTTGATAAATAATTGATTATTTTTATTGACCATTTTGTTTTCCTGCTGTTTGGAGAGTGAAACATTTGGCCATGGAAGAATCAAAATAATGGAAATAACACTGGCTTCTCTCCCGGCTTTTGAAATTATTACCTACTGTTGTTGTCAGCGAACTCAATTATCCACATACAAAGTTGGTCGGCCAAAAGGAAACCACCATGATTTGAAATGAACTCAAAATCACAAGCTTAGACAGATAACTTTGAACAACTTGGAACAAACCTATTACAGATTCACTATGTGGTTTTGCTCACCCACAAAACAGAGCAAGTCTAGACTACAACAAATATTTAGGTCTTCTGAGAGGATCTTTAGAGCTAACCTTCCCTCCATCCAGGACTTTCACAGGTATGAACTCAGACCCCACTCGCATTATGAACATAAACTGTTTGGACTTTTACCTTTGGGCCAATGCCACAGAGTACTTTTTGCAAAAACCAGTTGCTACAGAGACAGTTTCCTTTCTCCTGGCAGTCAGTTTGATGAACAGTTAAAGGGGTGCATAGATCAATACCATACATACTTACACTATTTCAACCTTGTCCTTTTTTGTAAAAACATTTTATGTATGTATTTATAAATTTGCAAAAACGAAAACTGTCATTCTTACATTAGTACTATATATAAAATATTTTATTCTGACTAAGGCATACAGTTCTCATTGTAACATTAAATACATGTCATTCTGTTTAGCCACCACTACTCAGGTCATTCCTCTCATTGACCAGCACTTTTCTCTGGGGGCCCGACATTGGTTAGTTTGTGAAAGTTGTTATTCAGACCCCTGTTCCTTCTTGTTATTCAGAAGAAGACCTCTCACAACCCACCAATGTTATTTCAGAAATCTTTATTATTTTAAACAAAATTACTCAGGTGTCGCAACACAAAACCCAAATTGCATATTTTCTGAAAAACACAGTCACTTCAAAAACTGACAAAAAAAAGAAAAGAAATAATTAAAAAAAAAATCAACCAAATAGAACAAAATAAGTTGCACTCACATTCTGGAACAAACCTATTACAATAGGTATATTAGTGTTACTAACATTTTGATTCTTTGTATTTCATTTGATGAACAGAAATATTCATGTCAGTTGTTTTTTTATACTCATCTCCTAAATGATGATTTTCGCTGAACACTGAAAAAAGTGAAACAAGAGCATTTCTGGACATTCTAGCAACTTAGAGAAAAAAGTCCAACTATAGCCCATTCACCCCTGCTAGAACAAAAGCATAAGTGGTAAGTGGTTAAATAATATAACTAATAAATAAGTAATGTTTTCTCTAATTAATTACTGTATAACTTTGCAGTTACACCATCACAAAAGCATGGACTGAACAGTAGAAAAAATATACATATTTTTAGTAGCTGCCATGTTTTAATCATCCACTGGAACCTGATTGGCTGGATGGCACTCTAACACATGCACAAATCAGTCAGGCAGCACTAATCTAAACTGCAGCAGCTCTGCATGACAACCGTGCAAACTACTGAAAACAAGAAAGCATTCACTGTCCCTCACCTGCTGAGATTAGGGTTAGAGGTAGGGTAAGCTGAGGTCACTTATATAAAATAACATGGACATGCAGCGAGCAGCTCCCAATCGACTTACATGTGACCGTATTGGGACTTGCAACATAAACATATAGATTGAATTCCAAGTATTTTAACTTACAAGAAACACTATCTTTAGTGTTTTTTGTGAATGATTGACTTGCATAGGAAAATTGCTTTCCAACAACATTCGTTCTTCATATGCACAGTTCACATGAAAACATGTTCATCTCTGCTACACAGACTCCTCTTTCTGAACTGAACATTCCTATCATCTTTATATAATTTTAATTATTTAGGCAAATGCACATGCAACTTGAGATTTCTTGAAACTTTACAAAAGGCTGCACCAAAATTGTGTAGGTTTGCAGTTGCCCTTTTAGTAGTTTGGAAGATTTCTTCCAAGCTATTACTTTATGAATCTCACTTTATTCTGTACTTAACTTTAGATGATGTGAAATAGAGAACTGTGAGTTTATCATTAGAACTTTTCCAAATTGTTCATTAGTGTTGCAAATATTGTTTCTATTGGCAAATAGAAATATTAATAAACTCAACATTTAAAATGTTTTGTCTGATTTAATATCAAACATTGAAAAAAACTGGTTATGCATGTATACAGTGTGTTTAAATCTCTGGTTTTAACAATAGTTCTGTAGAAGCATCACCTTGATTGTTTGACTCAGTAGTGAGTTAAACATTACAAAAACTTCACAGCAGGATTAAACATGACTCCTGAGTCACAGAAGATGTTCACTTCCTTCCAAGCATACATACAGAACTCTGTAAGCTAATCTCAATTTATTTAGTAGACAAAAGATTAAAAATTGAGTGGATGGATAAATGGATTTCCACATCTATGAATATGTTATTGCTCCGGACAAGAATGGTTGTATTAAGGAAGACATTTTCAGGCTAACATGGACTACCATTTGCTTATTTCAATTTTTAATTTTTCTCTTCTTGTTCCCTGGTGCTCCACACATTGTAACTACTTAGAACTGCTTAATTTGCCTTTACTTTTTCTATTTGTGCATTTTGAGGCCAATGTGGATCTTGTTCAAAAATATAACAATTAAAAAATAGAAACGCCTCAGGCATTGAGCTCCTGTTGAAATGTGCTTTGCTCAGCTTGAGTGTCAACTTTGTGGATACACATTAGTGCAATGTGACTCAACCTCCAGCTACTGTTTTATGCCCTGTCCACAGAACTGCATCTAAAATTAGCCTTTAAAGCTTAAACATTTAAATATATTAAAATGATTTCTCTAGGCTCTAGGTAAACATTTTTTCCTGCAGAATCTATTCTGTTAAACACATTAACCAGAACAGTGTGCCCACTTTGTAATGCAATATTTGTTCATTGTTTAAAGAGTCTTTTGTGCATAATTGCCGCATTCACAACACCCTTCCTTCTAATATCTGCAGAGTTATCATTGCTGAGACTGTAGGGGGTACATAGCATCATTTCAAACCTCATTTAACACCGAACGTACCCTTTCTGGAGCTCAAATTGCTCACCATGGAGAAGTAGAGAGACTCTAGACATTCATTAACTTAATGAAAACAGGCCACCCTTCTTCTACCGCCCAGTGAGCTTGTTCCTGATGTAACCGCAGCGACCATCTGCTCTTCTGCTCCCTGCCAGCCACAGGATAGTCCTGTCACAGCAGCTCCAATGAAGGAAGACATCCACAAAGGTGCTTTAATCACTGAGATCAGAGGACGGGCAAGGACAGCAAGAATTCATCCTTTCTTGTTTATATCCCTTTCTTCTTCTTTTTTTAGTTTTATTGGTTTTATCCCCGCATCCTTTGGCGCTTCCCGATTGTGGTTGCTTCACTCATCTGAGATGTTAATGATGTTCATGAAAGAAGCTGAGTGTGCAGTTATCGGAGTTGACTTGCAGCAGCCAGACACAGCTGGCAGTAAGTTATTAGCTGCTCAGGCACAGCAGGAGATGATGCAATCTGCAAAAGTTAATATCATTTTAGGGTTAGACAGAGTGAGATGTATTGGGCAACTGACCACCTGTTCAGATAAGAAGTTGAAGTTTTAAGATTCTAAAAAAGGGAACTTAAGTTCTGAAAGTCAAAAACATTGATTATCATTATAAGATGACATAGGTCTTTAATTTTTCTTATGTTTATCTAAATCTGCAAGTTTAGGTTGTTTTATCAATTTACTCTTAAATTAATCACAGCTAATTCTAGCAGACTCTGACTATCAGTCTTGAAAAATGATTCAGGTGCCCTGAACGTTTTTACATCTTGTGATATTTTGTTAAATGGACAAATCTTTGAGAGATCACTGCTAACGTGTAGATAATTGCAAAGTGAATAAAGATTTACATGATACTTATTTTTTGGAGTATGTCTCTATCGCGGTGCATTTCTGTGTTATCACATTTTTCCATACTTTTCCTGAAACATCTAATCCTCAGACAGGTTGCATTGGAAGCATCTGTTAGTAGCAAATTGTATATTCTTAATGAAATTTTGTTATGTCCTGTGTTGGTTTGTGTTACTTTAGAAGTTTGATTATACACTATACTAGTTGGCATGACAGAACAATTGCAACTTGCCAAATGACAACATGTTCTTGAAAACCGCTCTCCGTATTTTTAAATCTGTGATTCATGCTAGTTTGCAATCTCTCCTTCCAGTTTGATTTTCTCCAATGTAGTAGATGGTATGTCAAAAAAAAATCTCCTTCCTTATGACCTATGGAAAATCTTAATTGGCACTACAGCTACCAAACATTTCTTACAATTATGTGTTGTTTAGTTTTCTTTTAAAGTTATATTTAAATTTCTCCATAACTTTATCCCTGATCAATTGATCAATTGTGTTCATTGAACTTCATGATGCATTTCATGAAGTTCACTGATGCTCTCTTACAAACATTTCAGGCCTTCAGAGAAAAATCATCCACAGCACTAGATTTTATTTTTGGATATGAAAGTAATTGGTGATTAAATATAAATTGGCATAACTTCTCAGATATTTCTTTGTAAAACAATTTGAAAACTATGCATCTTTTCCTTTCACCTCTCATTTCTGTACTACTTTGTGTTGTTCTATTACTTTAATTATGAATAAAAAACATTTGTGGTTGCAATAAGTTAAAATGGTAAAAACAAAAAAAATAAATAAAGTGGTATGAATATGTTTGCAATCATTTTACATGAACATGAGATGGTGCAAAATAAAAGGGCAAATGATAGTCAGAGCCTGGAGCTCGAATCTGATGGTTTGTCATCTAGATAGTATTACTTAATTTCCCAATGGGATGGGAACTCATTATTTCTGACTTTATCTCAGCATTGACCTCTGGAACTGTTTCAGGAACGTTATTGGTTTGAGTCCATGCTCCCATTTTTTTTTTGTTTCTACAGTCCAACATTGATGGTGAATACAGATATGATACATCACTAGCGAGGGCACGGTGGAGGCGAGGGATAGACACATATGTCATCCTGAACCGCAGATGAGAATCACATTCACCTTTAATGCACGGCACATAGACCAAAATGGTATTGATTTATTACAGGCTACATTACAGCCCTTTTCTCTCACAGCGAATGGAATGTGAAATTTTATTGATACAGGATGACTAATGGCCAGCAAATGTCTTTTATGGTTAACCTTTTCTCCAAAAAGATCAAATTCCTTTTACACTGAACACTTATGGAGAGAGACTCACTCTGTGGCATTTGTCTTCAGTTATCTAAGTTTTTTTTTTTTTTTTTTTTACATCAGTGCTCTTCTCATATGTTTGAAACACCAATAAGCTGCTTGATTTTCACTTTTCTCTCTCTCTTTTTGGCTCTCCTGTCTCAGTTTAACTTTGTAGGGAAGCTGCTTGGACCGCGAGGGAATTCTATGAAAAGATTACAAGAGGAGACAGGAGTGAAGATGTCCATCCTTGGCAAAGGATCCATGAGGGATAAAGAAAAAGTAAGACACATATTGATTTGTGCTGGAATGTGGTTATTTGGCAGTCCGAGAAGGATTATTTACAGAAACCTAAGCACTACAGAATATTTAACTATGAACATATATTTAGGATTAGAAAAAACTTAAATAACTTACTTCCAGATAACCACAGAAAGTACAAAACAATGTTTTTAAATGATGATATTATGCATTAGGGGAAAACCCTCTGTGACCCAACTAAAGAAATCTGTAAGCAGTTTGTATCACACTGTTCATATACATTCTAGTGACTATCTTAAAATATTGCATGGGTAAAATATATATACTTTTCACTTTACAGAACTAAAGGGGAAAAAAACATTTTTTCTTTCATGTTGTTTCTTAGCTTTTGTCAATTAGGAATCGAAAGCATTGAATCTCCCTGACAGAGCCATTTATCTCGTTGACTTATGGTCCCCTGGGACCAAACCAGGCGTGAGGACAGACTGCCTTCTGGGGCTTATATTCATGCTTATAACAGGTCTCAGAGTGTTCCTATTGAGTTTCAGTGCTATTATTACTGCAGCCTTTGATTCAGACATCTTGACATGACAAAAGACATACAGCCTTCCCATGTCTTCACTGAAACTGGACCTCTTCGTTTCATTACAAGGGAAAGAAGGGGTGAGAAAAATAATACAGGGGCTTTTAGAATGACTTTAAAGTGGCTGTAATTGATAGTTTCACAGAACCATGAAGACTATTTGACAATGTGAAAGGGTGTTTTTGCCTGGATTATCAGACGGACTTGTGGCTACCCACAGCTTAATGGAGTTTTGTGCTTTATAATAACACATTTCATGTCACTGCTAAGTGCAGCTGCCTGCCCAGTTCCAGTGTTCATGTACGCAGGCGGCAGCAAAAAAGTTTTGAAATCTAAGAATAGACTTTTTGCTGAAGGCAAAGCTGTTGCAAAAGTCCTTAGAATCAGGTATTCTACTCAACAAAACAAGGTCTACAGGTGGAGAACCTTTAAAAGAACATCTAATATGCCCAAGTCTACCTATTCAAAAAAGTTCACCCTGAAGAAGACCACAAGATGTTAAGACCAATTTCATAAGACAATAAAATGTCATCATGATCCCTGCAATTGTCTCTTGCTGCTGCTGGCATGACAGTGCATGCAATCAGAAAGAGACTAAATATGTTTAACTTCCACAGTGAGTGTGAAGGAAATATACATATAACTGTGTCAGAGTTTTGCAAATAGTTATCTCATGAATAAGTTGTTTGTCTCTCTACTGTAAGCTGGGAACAGAATGAGGTGGACCATCCTGTTCTTGGAGAAACCGGTTTCAGCTAGTTCAGAAAGACCCCTCTACTCCCTATCTTTAATTTTCTATTTTATGACTGACCTCTACCCCATTTTGACTAAAATCAGGCTGCTGCAGGTGACAAGTTGGAGGTATCCTGAAGCACCACTGAGACTCTTCCTCTTTGGAAAGGGTGAAGTGATGCTACTTTCTGTGTAGTTCTTTATATGTACAGGTTAAAATACCCAACATATCGGCTCATGTATTAGTACCGAAAACAGCCAATACAGTCCTGTCAGTTTGGTTTGCACATATCACACATTAATATAGTGCTGTTTTAAACCTTAACGGATGTAGAATGTTGATGTCATAAGTAAACGTGTGATACAACGTTCTGGACAGAAAGAGCTCCTTGTAAACTCTTGTTTTGGACCATTAAAGTTTCTCATGCTGCTGCAGTAGAGAAAGAAAGCAGTCATTAACCGCATCTTTATTAAATCGCAGAGAGGTATGTAGCTTGCTGAAGATCTAACTGAATAATTTGTATCAGGAGTGTCTAAAGTCAATTCTCAAGGGCCAGTATTCTGCATATTTTAGTTCTTTCCCTGGATTAACAACACACCTTCATCAAATGATGGCATATAATGAACATTAACATGCTGGGGAGGCAGTATCTACCATGGAGATGAACCAGGGAGAGCCCTGAAACATGCAGGATACCTGCCTTTGAGGATTGACTTTGGACACCCCTGACTTACCTGAAATAATGTCAAGCTGAATGTAAACATCATTCATCTTATGTCCAAATGGCTGTCTGTAGCATCCACTCATCCCAAATTCTGTACATGGTACAAAATGTAAGTTGGAGGAATCCTACTTGTATGAGAGGATAGTTTTATTTGGACGGAGGATTCTTGTATTCAGTTACCAGAACAGGAGACAAGTCTGGCTTAGATAAAATACAGTATTTCAGGAAAAAGAAATCTCAAACCAACTGTGAAGAATAGAGCTGGAAGAATCATGGTTTTGGTATGCTTTGCAGCAGCAGGACCTGCCCACCTCACCATTAAAGGGCCCATAATAAATTCAAATTCAAAAAGGCAAAGCACAGGCTGAGAATTAAGAAATGTAAAGTCCCTGGCATTTTTAAACCCAGATCTTGATTCCAGTGAGATGTTTGGTGTGATTTGAAATGGGGCTGTACATGCAAGAAATGCCTCAAGCATCTCCCAGCTGAATGTGAGGAGTGAAAGCTGATGTCAGAGACTAGAAGAAAAGAAGCTTCTTTTCTATCAGACAGATGGAGTTATTTCCACCAATGCTATTAGGGGTTAAGGTTTCTTCACGTGTTAAGACTTCACACCATCTAAAATCCCTTTGAAACCTGCTTGAGTTTTCATCGAACTGCTGTCGTTAAATACAACAAGAGATGGTATCAATCATTATTATGGTGCTTTGGTAGTAGAAAAAGCAGCTGCAACTCACATGAGTTATTTTCGCAACATTTTCTGCAGTCATAGCTGCTTGTCAAGCAATAGCCATGCAAACAAACATCGACCATTGAGTCTGAGCGAGCTACTCAGTGGGAAGAGCAGACTTCACTCACCTGAAAATGATGTAGACTCGATGTGATTCGGGACCTTAAACATTCAGCAAAAAAATCTTTTGAACTTGTGCATGGATGAAAATTTATTTTAGATGCAAAATCAACTGGCGTCAGGTCCAGGTCAGGACACAATTTGTTCCAAACATTCGGCACAATGGACTATGACCAAAATTAATCAAATCCTATATGCAAATGAGGTAGTCTTTGTTTAAATAACTGTTGCTATGTAAACATTAATTTCTTAATCTATTTTTACAATATGCTCGTATCAAAAAGATGTTCATTTATTGTGTCACAAGCCTTTTTCATGCAGACTGACTTTTAGACAGTCAGATTCCTGCAGACAGAGGCTTGATACCTTTCAGATTTAGGAGTTTTTATTTTTGCGGTATTGATTTCATCTACTATCTGAGCTGGTCTGAAGGAGATGCAACTGACATCCAGAGGACATGGATAAAAGCCATCCTGTCATTTAAGGCAGCTGGCCACTTGACAGTGTTGAGCATTCACAGCCAAAGTCCAATTCTATATCACACATATGTCAGTGTCTTGCAGCCAGCATAAAGTCCCCAGTTCTGTGGTTGAATGCATCAATACCCCAACATTTCATCTTTGTATTTCTATTTTTTTACCTCAGAATAGTTCATCTGGGATATGTGTGTATCAAAAAAAAACTGAATGTTGCATAAATCTGCAAAATTCTTGCCAGTCTACTATTATTACTTTGGTGAGAACGTGGGCAGCGGCATTCTCGATCAGCTGGAGCTGATTTTTTAGAGAGTTCTCTAAGGACACTGTTGCAGTAATCAATGCGACTAAAGATGAACGCATGGATGAGTTTCTTAGATCTTGCGGGGACATGAGTCCTTCAATCCTGAAAATGTTCTTCAGGTTATAGAAGGCAGACTTTGTAACTGCCTTTGTGTAGCTCTGAGGTTCAAGTTAGAGTCAGTTGCTACACCCAGATATTTGGCCTTATTGCTCATTTCCAGTAGTAATAAATGATGCTGTGTGCTGACTCTAGATTGTTCCTGTTGAGGTCCAAAGGTAACTTCAGCCACTCCTGAACCAGAGACAATGTGAGAGGCATCCTACCTAAGGAGAAAAGGAACTGGACTGTTGTAATTTGTTGACTTTCACCTCCCAGTCAATAAACCAGCATGTATTCATCAGGTTAACATGAGACAAAAACACAAAGCTTCTTGATGTTCCCCCCCAAGATAAATCAAATACTGATGGTTAGAGAAAATGATATCGCTTGAATTTTCTTAAGGTCACAAATGCCTTAAAGCTGCAATGGAACAAAATTATTTAAATTCATTAAAGAGTCAAGCATACTGCAGGAATAATAATTATTTCTACCGTAATTTGTGCTGTCTTCTGTTTTGCTTTTAGAGATCTTGGAAACAAAGATGCAAAGACAGTCAACATGCAGGTTTTGATCAGATCCATAGTGATCTGACAGACATGCAAAGACTGCTAAAATCCTGGAGTGCTTTTAATTAAAGACGACCTCTCTTAAAGGGCAAAAACAGTTCTGCAGTGTGAGGACAAGAGTTGGAATCCACAATCAGGCTGATAGGAAATGAGTACATGACTGATACTCCCACCTCCACTAAAAGCCACTTGTCCTTGAGTAAAGAACCCAACCCTTAAGTGCTGATGTTTAAGATGGATCAATTCAGACAAAAAATGGAAACAAGTTACATTTCTGGTCAACAGTTTACACACACTGAACATTTTCATTTTTGGTATTTAATAATATTTATAAGTCAAAGAATGTGTTTAAAACTTATACAGACCATAACTTAGCCACGTTAAAGGCTAAGTTATGGTCAACAGAATCATTCTGTCATGGTTCTGTTGATTGATTTTTGTTTTCATATTTGTGCATCTCTAACAGTTACTGTTCTGTTATTTACTAAATTAACCTGTAACAATAATATAACACTGATAATTTTTTTTTTTAAGTTAATCTGGACAAAAGTTCTACAAACATGTGTTATGTTCAAAGTATTAATGAAGCAGCAGGTTCACAAAGATACTTTTAAGAAAGTGTTTATACTATATTTAGTTTATCTATTCATTTTCAGTCAATTTAATAGATTAACTCTCACTTTGCTCAGCCACTTTGTGTCCATGTTAGCAGTGGGATTTTACACTTTCATTGTACACAGAAATGCGTCTGCCAGTTATGCAGACACAGCGGTGCGCTCCACCACCCATTTATTGTGACTGGGATGATGGTAAATTTATTTTCCATTTCATCTGTAAAGCATCAACTACAGCAGTCCACTGTGCTCAGACTATCCGCTCCATCCATATAAATACATCTACTGCACACTTCAATGCCACTCACCCCAGAGTAGTCACCAAGAAAAAGCTATGAGAGGATAAAGGTTATCCTGTTCGATGCATCGCACCAGTTCTATTAAGAATGCTTATTGGTCCCCCAAAGAACAATAAAAACCCTGGACATTTTCATCGAACTGGAATGTTAAGATGCTAACATTCAAGTTAGCAGTATAATTTGATTATTTGTGCAGCATAAATAATCACTTGGCCAGAAAAACGCGTGCTTAATAGTAAAACGGAATTTAATGAAGCTTGAAGACAGGAATTCCAATAATCAAGATACTCAAATCATTCATGGAATCGCTAAAAACAATCCAAAGATTAATGCACTTAAAAATTGCTTCCAATGTGATTCCAGGTGTTGAATATGAAATCCAGATAACAATATACTACCACAGTTAAATATGGTGGAACATGCTTGGACTTTTTTATGTTTGACATCAGAATTGATCATTTCCCACATTTTCTTCATTTGTCTAAGCATCCGTTGTGCCAAATATTTTTGGTAAATCTCCTTTAACTATTACTTTTGGAATTTACTGTAAATGTGATTGTTCTTTCCAAAAGGGCTGAAACAGTTCCTCCATAAATTTGGGTACCTTGATTAAAAAAATCAGAGAATTTTGACTATTAAAAACAATTAAAAATTAGGATACTTCTCAGGAAGAGTGAGCCATTGACTTTCACCTATTTTGCAATGCAGCTGATTGTTAAAAACATTGTGTACAACTGCAAGTTTGAAAGATAAAAACAAATGTTAAATTGTATTTAAAGCCAGTTCTGCTGCTCCCAAGTGGCCAAAGCAGACACAAACTTAAAATGCTGAGTTTACTTTAGAAAACAAATGATCCTCCCAGCAGTTTAACATTTTTTTCTGTACAATTTACGGGATCTACTTTAAAAGAAAATATCTGAAAGCTTTGGAATGTTCATCTCAACACTAGGTTTATGGAAGCAAGTGTGGTTTGATGACTAATACAAAAAGAACAACACTCAAAAAATAACATAATTGGATTTGCAGTTTGTCTCTGATGATTAAACCTGTCATTTCCTTTCCTAGAAAAAAAAGATGACTCAAGTTTTGTTGCAACTTTTAGCATAATGATGATGAAACTTAAATATTGTCGTAATGTATATCTGAACACTTCCCAGTGTGTTTGTGATATTATTTCACACTACTGCCTCTTCCTATGACGAGAGATTTGATGTGGTGCCTTTCAAATAAATTGTTCCTGCCTCATGAATCTTTTTCCACATTTTCTCATTTTATGACTTCAGGTTTCAATGTGTGTTATTATGATTATGTGAGTTTACTTATGTGACCTTATGTGAGAAACTGACACTAAGAAGTGAAAATCCAGATTTTAAAGTGGACGTGAAAAATTCTATTTATGAATTTTATTTTGAAATAAAATGTTGAATAGGATGGCATGCCTTTGTATCTTGCTCCAGGTCCTTAACTTGAATAATCAGTAGCCCAATAATATTTGTAACCTGGGATATACATATTAGTTTAAAATTTGACTTCTGTTCAAAAAGGCAAAGTCACTTCACTGACTCCTTTATTTTTACAGGAAGAAGAATTACGGAAAAGCGGGGAGGCCAAATACGCCCACCTGTGTAATGATTTACACGTCTTAATTGAAGTCTTCGCTCCACCAGGAGAGGCCTATTCCCGCATGAGTCATGCCTTGGAGGAAATTAAAAAATTTCTTGTTCCAGTAAGTTTATTACTTCACTCACTCTCTTATTTTTATTTTTTTATTATTTTTCTGTAAGAGAACAATAGTCACTTCTGCTGACTTGATTGTTTCTCCACCAGACCTATTAATTTTTTGCTGGGCTGAGAATATGCAAGGTTTTGTTTAGAGAAAAAGAAGATACACGTATGACGTTTATCTCTGCTGCGCTACATGTTTTTTTTCTTTGTTCCAAAGAAAAAAATAATATATTCTGCAATTAAAATGCAGTATGAAACAACTTGCAAGACTCTAGCAACTCAGAGCCTGAAGAACTTTGCTGTAATTAGTGTGCATGTTGTGTACTCTTGCTGAGTCTAAGCTGTAAATATTAATCAAGCTTTGCAAATGTGACAAGCCTAATAGAGGAGTTGTACTGGATGAATCTACTTTATGGGGTTCACGCTTCTTCCTGTACTGAGCCAGCGCGCTGTATGCAAACTGGGCCAGCAGGATGATGATGCTGCAATAGCACTGAGCTAAAGCAAATACAAATTACTTAACACCGAGTGCCAAAAAACAAATTAGTAAAGGATTATAACCTCTTTCCAAAGAGGTTAGGATGCCATATAGTATAGACTGAAATAGAATGAAGTGATTTGCAAACTATGTAAATCTTCTATTTAATTATAAAAGTGCTACAACAACATGATGTTAAAAGCTAAAGCTTTTTGAGCACGCACAACAGCTAGTAGTTTCTTTTTTCATCCATTTTTTTTAAACATGCTCGGTCACACATTAAGTTAAGAAGTTTTCACGAGCAAGGACCACACGTTTTTTTATTTATTTATTTTTTTCATATTTGGACTATGTTATGTATTTTTGATAACTTAACTTTATTTTTGTAGTTTTTGATTTTGTAGTTAATATATGTGAAAACACAAGGATGATGTTTTTGCATCCTTGTGGCGACCTTTTCTTTGTCTACATTGTGAGGGGGCCACTGCTGCTAGTGGGGACAAATCCTGGTCCCTGATGTTTTTGAGTTTGGGACTAAGGTGTGAATTGAGTTTTGTTTAGGGTTTGGCTGTAGAAATGAATGGAAGTCAATAGAAAGTCCCTGCAACTATGTTTGTGTTCATGTGTCCTACATGTTTTTTTTGTGTTTTAGAAAGACTCTCAAAAAAAAAAAAAAAAAAAAATATATATTATATATATATATATATATATATATATATATATATATATATATATATATATATATATATATATATATATATATTATATATATATATATATATATATATATATAATATATATATATATATATATATATATATATATATATATATATATATATATATATATATATATATATTATTATTGTGCCGCGTTTTCTGAGGCGCATTTGAGAACAACTCTTGGCTGCATTTTGCTGCGGTCTTTTTCAGTGTGAAAGAGAGATTTCACACCTCACCTCCCTCCAGGTCGCAAAGCATTCCACTCCACATTGTTTGGCCATTTTTGTAGTTTGAGCAGCAAAATGGAATATTATGGTGGCATTATGGTGACAAAGAGGTAAAGCACAACCCATGACCCCAACATTGCCGTCACCCGGTCTGATAACCTTTGCTGCATGTCTTCCCACCCTCTCCTAACCAACTTCCTTGTCTGACCACTCTCAAATAAAGCCACTAGTGTCAATAAAACCTATGAAAGAAATTGAATGCTCTACAATTTTCTACCAACAGAGAGAAGCCTTTTATTTCCAAATTTATGTCAACAAACATCCAACATGTGCTCGCCAGAGTCGGATTTACCAAACTGATCACCTGGAAGTCATGACCTTATTTAGCAGTTCTACAGCAAATATGGTGATGTAATAGAGAAGAAAACGTTATAGACAATAGAGAAAAATAAACAGACTGAAAAACATTAGCCATAAAGAGTATAAATATATCCACGTAGCACAAGGAGAGATTAAATAAAAAGAAATTTGCTCTTCTAGAAACTCAAAGTACACAAATAGATGCATTTATGGGCTAAAAAAGTGGAGCTGATATGTACTCTTTAAAGACTTTAGAACTTGGATAATGTGCTCTATTTTCTTGGTTTTAATGAGAACATTACAGCAGTGATGATGAAGATTGAAGACATAACCCCTCGCATAAAAGCGCACTCACATACCAGGATCATGACACCAGTGGTACATGGTCCATCTGTAACCAACACCATAAGTAGTTTTTTGCAACAATAAAGTTGCAAAGGTCTTGGAAGAGTTTCTGATTTTTGTTTTTACTCATTGTGAAGTGGCTTTTGTGTGATACCTCTGTAATGAGAAACCCTCTGAAAACCATCAATTCATTTCCCATGGTTGTGGTAGGGCTGGACAATATAAAAAACACATCACAATACAAGGGTTTAATATTTGTCAATATTTCGAATTATTGATAAATTATGAATATCTGAAATACTGCCATAACCTTTCCTCTTCATCCACAGTTTATTCTTGAGCTGTTATTCTCTATTTCTCCTTTCACTCCTCGCATTTTTTGTTTCTAAGCAATTTTGAGGCAAAGCTTGAAACTGCTTCTGTGCCAGTTACTCCACAGCAACTGGCTCAGAAGACACTTACTTGCCTTGGTTGTTGCTTAGCTGGCTGTGAGAGGTTGAGCAGCTATGGCCTTTCATCTGCCTACATCTTTCACAAGGCTGTGCAGTTCAGTGAAATTATTGAACATTTTATGAGTGGGCATTTTATTGCTATTGATCAAGTGTTTATCGATATACATGTAATATTTCTATCTATCTATCTATCTATCTATCTATCTATCTATCTATCTATCTATCTATCTATCTATCTATCTATCTATCTATCTATCTATCTATCTATCTATCTATCTATCTATCTATCTATCTATCTATCTATCTATCTATCTATCTATCTATCTATCTATCTATCTATCTATCTATCTATCTATCTATCTATCTATCTATCTATCTATCTATCTATCTATCTATCTATCTATCTATCTATCTATCTATCTATCTATCTATCTATCTATCTATCTATCTATCTATCTATCTATCTATCTATCTATCTATCTATCTATCTATCTATCTATCTATCTATCTATCTATCTATCTATCTATCTATCTATCTATCTATCTATCTATCTATCTATCTATCTATCTATCTATCTATCTATCTATCTATCTATCTATCTATCTATCTATCTATCTATCTATCACATAATTAAAAAAAATAAGCAGTTCACAGTAAGCCCAACAGAATAAACCTTCATAGAGGCAAATAAGGTGATGAACAAGACATCTGGAATGATGTGCATGTTTCACACATTCACACCGTCAGGGATGCTCTTTACTTCCTGTAGTGTATATATATATATATATATGTATATATATATATATGTTTATACACATATGTATAATTAATATATGCACAACCTCTGCAGTTTCATGTTGTCTGTAATCAAAACATTCATTGGAAAGTGTACATGTTTGAATATAAAATAAAAACCCTTTGCAACACCCCTGTCATGCTCAAAGCTGTCATGCTCACAATTTAAATTTTACTTTAGTAGCCAATTTGATTCCTGCTGTGCCTTGCGCTGTAATACTGTCATCCACCTGTCCTAGTAAAAAGGAAGGGAATTTATTTATTTTTGTGGAATAAAAATGCAAATGTGTTTTGTCAGTGTGAGAATAATAAAAAGAATACTGCAAGCAGAACTTCTATTCTAGCTTTATTGCTGCAGTTTGGAAAAAGATGTGTTGCTGTTCTTTTAGATATCGCAGCCATGTGTTTTAATTAGAATAAAAGTAGATTGGACAATAAATGAAAACATATCCACATCCATGAGGGTAAACAGATTGTCTCCTTTGTGAAAATCTCCCACCACAAATAATGATGAGGAATCACTGAAAATGGACCAGTTTGCAGAGTTTTTTAGAAACTGACATTGTTGCCATACAGGAGAAAATACTGTAGTTGCAATTGGTAAAACGCCTTATCCTGTCTTAATTTTGTAAAGCTTATTCTAAGATAAAGCACTGATTGATAGGGGGGAAAAATCATGTTGGTTTCATATTGGCTGTTGAGGTGTTTGGTGTTTGAGTCAAGTCTACAAATATTTAGTTAGATTAGAGCAGTGTACACCTAGATTTAACAAGCAGCCTCTCTATGTGCCAACTAAACCTAAAAATAAAGACATTGTACCTTCTGTTACATGGATCTTGCTTGTTGCCTTAGGGATCTTATGGATTTGCACACAATGCAACACAACAGGCACCTGTCAGTATCTATAGTGACAGATGTTTCCCGCCTCCAGTGAAGAATAAAGTCACTGTCCTGCTGTTTTCCTTTCTTACTGACATTCTATGCATTAAAAGCTGTGCTGTAAAAGCCAAGCTGTCAGGTTATTTCTAAGCAGAAGTCGCACATTGATGAAAATTACATGCATAAAGCTGCATGTCGAACACATAGAATGACAACTTAACTGCTTCAGGTGCGTTAGCATCCACAGCTCAGTCCAGATACTATTACATGTTAAAAAGACACAGGGCTTTATTGTTAATGTCCATGCTGCTGCTTAGGAATACCAAAAGAGTTTTACAGCATGGTTTTTAATGCATAGAATGTCTATAACAAAGAAAAACTGCAGGACGGTAATTTCATTCATAGATATAAATATCCACTTTAGAGTTTTGTTTCAGGATTAGAAAGACATACAAATGCAAATGGAAGCGCAAATACCCCATAAATATTTTGCAGAGTGAGAGGCAGTTAGGAAGAACAGGATATCCTCCATGTATATGGGTAGCCCTGCTGCTTTAATCTCAGCCCAAATGGCAGCAGATTAAGGGTAGCACAAATGCCTGAGGAATTGTTATCAGAGCCTCACCAAATAAAATATATATAATTTAGTTGATGCATAATTTGGTTCAGGGCTGGCTTCTCATTAAAAGCTCGACTGATTAGTTATCTAGTATGAAAAGGTGTGTATTGGACCCTTTTTCTTAATGGAATTTAAAATATTAGCACCCAAAATTGTTAAAGCTAGTTAAGAAAAAACTAATAAACAAAATCATTCAATGATTTGCTCTTTTTCCTCCTCACTGGAAGAGGCTAACATTCTCAAACATTTGTAGATGTTCAACGTGTACGTGACTGTATTTCACACATTGTGACATTTTTTCAACAAATGCAATGTTGTGAGGACAAATTGCTCCTTAAGGGGTCCCTGTAAGAGGAAGTGTTTTTTTGGATTAAGTTTAGGACGAGGGTATAAGTTGAGTTTAGGTTAGGATGAGGTACTGATAGTTGTTAAGATAAAGGTATCAGCATTAGATTATAGAAATTGCTGGAAAATGAATGGTCTCTGAAGGCAGAAAGACATGCTGTGAATCTATGTGTGAAGCATCTGGCTTTTGATGAAAAAAAAAAAATGTTGCACTCTTTTTTCTGCTACCACGAGTCATAATGTGTTCCAAAAATCCTCCTGACCTGTTTTATCATTTCACGCATAATTTCTTGTGAAACGATACATGATACATAAATTATTCTACTATTTTATGATTCAGTCCAGTTTTTAATAATGTTTTCTAAATTTTCAGCAGGGATGAATAACTAGAACATCAGATTTTGCAAAGTCGAAATAGCTGGTTTTGTCCTTTGGCATTAAAGATGCAGAAAAAATATAAAAAATGTAACTAGCCAACAAAACCATTTAAAAAAAACACATATTACCTTTTAAGGCCTGCCACGTGAAGATTTGTGGAAAGTAAAGGTGCTTCAGTGGATTCATTTAGGTAGCTTCTAATAGTAAGGAACAAGTGGTGCTAAATGCTTTTAACACAAATGTCATTCAAGCAGTCCAAACTCCATTGTTTAACTGTTTGGTTGCCATAGCAAAAACAATGTTTGGACCACTTGAGTGACAACCATGCTAACTGTTTTGCAAAAGAGTAAGGGAAATATGTCAATCCAATGAAAAAGGGTGAACACATTTGCAAGAGGTGTCTTCTGCTCTGCTGAGATAGTGATGTTGAAAACTGAGTAGATCCCAATTTCTTTAAGCAGGTCGAAGCAATCAAGATAAACTGTGAAGAAATGTATGTGAAACAAGTAATGCTGTGTAATAGACCTAGAACCACGACTACCGGTATGACCACCCTTCTTCTGCTGACCTTGTAAAGTCTAACTTTAGCTTCATGAACAGCGGTGAGGCTGTTCAAGGTCATGCATGGTCAGAATTAATCACAGAGAGCAAACAGTCAGCCCAGAAAGGGCTCCGATTGGAGGTTATCTCTGTGCACTCATTCTAGCACCTCTGTCAACAGTCAGTTTTGACGAGCTCTGGCTGCTTTGTTGTCCTTTGTATGAGCTGCCAGCTTCCCTATTAAGAGCTCCACCATTCCTTTTCAAGAAAACCAAGTCAACAAATGCAGCCTTAGTGGTTCATTAATAAAAGGAGTGCAGCTTTCCATGTGCGGCTTGATAAAGGTGCACATGGGAAAAAATTATGCACAATTTAAATGTCAATATATCTTTGGGCTTTGGTTTGATAGATCTTCACCTGTTTAGGTTCACTGTAGAAGTCTCAACATTTGTGTGATTTAGTTAGAAATATGTGTCACTTTGCTTTTAAAAAAGAGTTGACAGATATATATTTAAAGTCAACGAAGAACGCAATTCGGCTTTTATTTTATTTGTCTGATGTTGAAAGCTGAGATATATTATTTTTATCAAACAGAAGTGATTAATAGATAAGATTATAACTAAATTAAATGATCTGAAAATTTAAATGAAAAACTAGATGTACTGTTTATTTCCACGACACTTGTGAACTGTGATTCACTAGAAATTGGAATAATTATCAGTGTTGTCACTTTCCATACCACCAGGTCAAATACACAGAAAAACAAACAAAGTCTTACTGATATATCTGTCAAAAATATAGGAATAAACGACAAGGCAGCAAAGCAAATCTTTTAATACTTCAGAGAAATAAGCCTGTTAGTATGTCAGAGATGACAAGATAATAGATACTTTGTCTTTGTTCCTCTGTCTGCTGTGTAATGATCCATATTTAAATATGAGCTGAAAGAAATAATTCAAAGGACAAAATATTTAGAAAAAAATCCTGAAAGCATAAAGTACAAACTATTAGATTTGTTAAGTGCGTCCGAGGTTAAAGTGCTTTACCTCATTTGTACATTTAGTCATGTTACAACCACAAACTTTATTTTGTATGACAGACCAACACA
Source organism: Poeciliopsis prolifica (assembly GCF_027474105.1). NCBI lineage: Eukaryota > Metazoa > Chordata > Actinopteri > Cyprinodontiformes > Poeciliidae > Poeciliopsis > Poeciliopsis prolifica. Next base: position 7,612,067 of record NW_026562380.1, read on the forward strand.
AAGTTATGTGTAATTATGATGTGGATAGAAAATAAGAACAGAAATCTCAAGTGTGTAAGCATTTCTATCCAATCCCCTTTTGTCTGAAACCTCCAAATGAAATTCAGAAACTACATTGCTTTTTCTGTAGTTTCTGGATCAGTAAAAATGAAGCTGCTCTGTAAAGACCCCCAAGGTTTGCTAGAGAACATATGTGATGAAGACCAAGAAACATCAGTTGGGTAAAGCTGGAGTATTGTTTTTAAGAAAAAAACAATATCCTAAGCCCTGAACATCAGGAGCCCTGTTGAAATCACCATCTAAACATGGAATGTCCCTAACCCATTGCAAATCTAAAAAAAAAAACAAAAAAAACATGACTGTTCACCCAGCCTTACAATAATTAAGGAGAGCTAAAAGTGCCAAAATAACGATCATCTAATTGTCCAGATCATAACTGATCATAAGCTATTATGCAAAGAAGAATGAGAAATACTTTCCTTCCTTCAATATACAAAGCTGGTAAAGACATACCATAAAGAGGTATTGATTTGACGGAGTAAAAGATTGCTCTCCAAAAGCATGATGCAGGGAATGGGCTAAAAAAATATGTGTGTATTGATTTTTTTTTTTTAGATTTCCGTTTTTACTCTTTAAATTGAAACCCATGTATCATTTTTCTTCCACTTCACAAGTATGGACCACTTCATACTTGTGATGCTGGTCTATCACATAAAATTCCAATAGCTTGTGATGATGTCTGGCACTGTAAAAAGGAGGAAATGTGGAAAAATCAAAGAGGCAGAAATACTCTACAGGACTCTATTTTCTGTCTCCATACATGGCAACACTTTTGAGTTCTGAAAAGTGTTGATTATTTTTTTAATTATTTTTACTGCAGTAGGCCTTCTGAGCAACATTAATTATGCTTAATGTGTGTGTCAAGAGCAATAACTACCTACTACACTATGTGTGCCACATAAACAAAAGACAGCATGCTTCATCAACTATTTAATGCCTAAGAACAGTGTGGTTTTCCTGTGTGTCAAGATCATTTTCATTTAATGCTGGTAAAGCCATCTGTTGCAGTCAGAAAACAGGTGTCCTTTCTTTTAGTGTGTGATTTTGCTCTTTTTGCTTCCACAGGACTACAATGACGAGATTAGGCAAGAGCAGCTGAGAGAATTATCCTTGCTGAACGGATCAGACGAGTCGAGCAGAGGGAGGAGCATACAGGGGAGGAGCCTGAGGACAACAACCACAGCATCCACAATGTAAGGTGGCAACTTAGATTTGAACCGAAAGAAATCCTTGAATAAAGCTGGTGAATGTTATATATAAAATGTGTGGTCGACAATTACTACTGTGGTAAATGAAAAAACAGATAAAATTCAATAGTCCGTACTGAACGTGTCATTAGCTCAGTCTTTTTGCCCTTGTTTGCTCCTCTGGTATATGTCTGCACTTCATTCAGAATATAAATTGCTCTCAACACACAGCAAAGAAAACACAGCCATCAAGTTCATCAGATGTGAGCAACTTTAACCTAGTGTTGCATCAGGTCACAATCTATCTTTAATCATTTACTAAATCTGGCTTTTAACTGCAAACACAAAGAAAAAGACTACACTCAGTGCTTCACTATAACCGTAACTTGAACTTGGGTCACATCGAGTCAGAGGAACAAGTTGACAAAATTAAAGTATTACTTTAAACCTAAATCTGAATCACGTCGGGCTCAACTATATATGTTGTCAATATTAAGTTCAATCTTTAGTTGTGTTTGTAGATGTCTGTTTATGAAGACTGCATAGCAGCAGGTCGCTTTTTTAATGTTTTTCCCATCTTTCAAAATTTCTTTTGCTTTCAGGGGGCAGATAATTTTTCACATTGTCTGCCGACTGCAAGCAACTGTGGTGTGGAGAGAAAATACATTTTTATAGTCCTGTATTTTGCTTGAATATGTAGATATAGACATATTCTTTCCCTAAATGTGTGCATACTTGCTCATATAAAAAATTGCACAAGAGCTTGGCAGCACAATTTCAGAAGCAGAATTTCCTTTGGTGCTCTAAAAAATGTAGCTATTTTCTAGAACACCTTCAAAAACATGTCTTGAGTTTAAATTAGATTTATATTCAGTGAAGAGAAAGAGGGGAGACACATGGCTGTTTAGACCCATAGAAGGCGTATGAATATTTGTTAATCCTCTGACATTTATCAGCCATAATGCGTCATGCTGTAAAATTCAATGCCCTTATGGATATTCTGGAGCTCAGCAGGATGTTGTGAACGAGGTACATTTCAATAACAAAACACGAAGTGTCCACCTTCATGGTGAATTTTCAGATTAATTGGTTCTGTAGATTTTCTTTCCCGTATTTCAATTCAATTTCCACCATGTTTCCTCGAGGGAGATAGTGTTAAGTATTAAAAAAAGGCTTTTTTTTTTTCCATGAATTTTTTTTAATACCTTAATCATTCACGTTAGACAGAAATCTCTTCTCTTCCATGTATCCAGAGTTTGGGGATCTAAGCGGCACCAGACAAAAATAGCATTTGATTGACTTTGCCATATATTCAGCTACCTGCATGAAACACCTTTAAAGCAATTTGTCTGTAATCCACCTGAGCCGTGGCAGTCCCTCAGGAGAACGCAGGCACATTGTGCCATGACAGCATGGCCTGATTCAAGCAGTAGCTAAATCCAGCACAACCATGGGTTGCTCCCAATTCAAAAAACATCCCCACTACTTCCCTACCATGATTTCCTCCTCATACTGTAACGATAAGCAATTTTTCAAAGCTCCATGAAAAATATGCCACCAGAAATTCCTCTTTTGAGTATTTGTATTTTGGCTCCCAGTGTGCTGCTACCTAGAGGAGGATGTGCCAGAAGGAAGGAAGGTGTTCTATCTCACCTCAGGGAGAACGTTAAAAAGTGAGTTAACAATGGTACATCCTTATCGCTGCAGCAGTTTCTCTGTGGAGCAGTTGCTGGACAGTCACACTGTTATTAAAGAAACAATATGGCCTAAATTCCTCTTGATTGCCCCGGTCCTCTGGCCTCTCTGCTGGTGAATTCAGTAATGCTGTTAATACATGTGTGCCTACAGCCTTAGGCAGGTGTTCTTGTACAAACAAGAAGGTACTGTTCAGACTCACTGAAAGAATGGTGTTTCTCAGTCATATTTTGTGTAAGTAAAAACAAAAAAATACTTATGAATTCTCTGATGATTGCACAATTTACCTCAGTAGTTTTTTTTTCCCAGTTTATTTTACCTAGAGTTAAGAATGTTACAGTCAGGCTACGCATATGCCAAGATAAGAGAGATCTGCCAGATCTGTCTTAATTCTACTTTCTTGCAAAAATAACTCCACCTTTGACAACAACAAAAAATGCTGTGAGGCAAGATTCTGAGTCTGTGCTTGTTTGTTTTTGCAGGGGCCACGGAGGTTCAAGCAGAAGAGCAGCAACACCACGAGGGACAACCGCAGCCACACACAGCAAACTTCCCAAAACTGCTCTGACGAGGGACTTGCAAGCTCCAAGGGCCAGGGGGGCAGCAGCAAACTCTGGATACAGGCCCCCACTGTTAGCAGCCACACATGAATCATATGATGACTATGTAAGTCCAATCCTCTTTACTCAAATGCAGAAAGTCTCTCTGGTGGAAATTTGACTCAATCAGAAATGCTCTGATCCACTTCGATGTGCTCTGGATGAGTGTGGCTTTTTATGAATGCTCATCCTACGACGTGAGTTTGCAAAAAATAAAGCAATAAGAAATTATCCCTTATTTTAGTTAACATATTTTACTGTGTAAATTGTACACTCCAAAATTATCATGGATAATCCAAAAGATTTTTTATTTGCAGCAATAAAAGTCTGATGTTCCGCAGATGCCAAGTCAGACATTGACGTATGAATGCACGGTTTTTGCAAACTAATTGTGAGAGCTGGCCTTTCTGCACATTCACAACTGTCAACTAAAATGCGATTCAGCGCTGTAAAACTGAAAGTACTGAACTAAGCTGAAGTTTACTCCATAAGCCACAAGTTTTGCTTCATAGTACCAATCTTTGATCATGTTCACTAACTTATGGCATTCTGCATGGGATAAATAAGATAAAAACTATTCATTGCCATTATTTTACAAAGCTAACAATAATCTATAATTGTATTTATGAGTGTATCTCAAAGGTTTCATACAAAAGACATAGGTGATAAGACAATAAATGATCCAATCTCTTTCAAAGTGAGGGAGCCTGATTTAGAGAACATGATTGAAGTTTTAACATTCTGCAATCAACTTTAAACCAATTTATTTAGAAAGCACCTTAAAAACGACCATTTTAGTTTAAGTGCTGCACAGCAAACAAAGCAAAACATTGCAAGAGCAAAAAATAGAAGAAATAGTTAAAAATTAATGCACAAAAAATCACACTAAGAGTCTTTGTTTTCATACATTTAGTTATTTGTGGTTCTCCTTATTGGAGCACAGTTTAAATCTTTTTGTTTTATTTGAGCTGTAACTAAACTTAAAACAGAGAAACAATGCCAAAAGAAAGAATTCTCTACAATAAACCACGCACACATTTTTTTTCTTGTAACACATTGGATACTATCAGAATCCTGCAAAACTAGTAACATTGCTTTTGCTTTGCATGCAAACAAGAAGAAGATTCAAACTCATTTATCAGAAATAAGCAATAACACCAGAATGATGAAAATGTGCAGAAGCATAAGGCACTGGTGTGTTAGTGCAATACAAAAAGTACAATAAATAGTATTTCCAACAGACAGCTATAGCAATGTTGCAGAACTGAGGCAGAAGAACACATCAATCAATACAAACAAACAGCATCAGCCAATAAAAAGAGATATTGGAAACATTGTACGATCAGGGACTAACAAGACACATCAATCCATTTTCTTTACTTGCTTCATCTCATTCAACAGCTGGAAGGCTCGTGCTTGTCAGCCGTCAATGAGAGAAGGACAGTGAACCACCTAAACAAGTCGCTGACACACCAAAAAAAAGTAATTTAGAGTTGCCAGTTAACCTTAACGTGGATGTTTTAGACAGAGGAAAGAAGCTGCTGCTGAAAAAAAATGCATCACACACAAAAAGACCCAACTGAAATCATTCTGGTTTTTAAATTCTAAACTTTTATATTAAAGGGGAGAATTTGCTTTGTGAAGTTGACTTTTTCAAAAACAGTATATTATGTTATTACTTTGCTAAAAACACTGCTTTGATTATTTTATGCAATAGGGTGCATTTACACATGTGCTGTTCAAAATGATTGTTAAATAACAGTCCCTTATCAATTAAAAGAAATTAAAAACATTTTTACAGTAAAACAAAAAAAAAGTAAAAATCCCAGTTGAACATTTTTATCCCAATAAATAAGAAATATTTAAAATTTTAATACCACACAATATGCTTAAAAGACCTGAAAGAAATTCATGTGCAACATCACCTACTGTTCCTCACTGTTTCAATCAAAGTAACATGTTTCTCAGTATGTTAATGTACATGGGCAGAAGTGAGTCATCACATACATTGGAAAAATTATTTCAAATGAGAGCAAAGAAAAAGCTATTTATGACTGAACACAAAAGAGCAGATTCTGACTAACTCAAGAAAATAATGAAGGTATTGCTATGAACTTCAGATACACCAGTGCGCCTTTAAGAGCCACAGCTTTAGATAGCATCTGTAACTTGACTGACAAACACCTTTTCCAAAGACATGAATTTTGTATTTGCATTTACTTTATCTGAGCTATTTCCCAGTGCCTAATAGAAGGGAGGGAAACTATGTTGGTCTCCAGAGTGGAAAACTAAATATTCACAAATAGGATACTTTTTTTTTTTCCGCAAATGAAATTTACAAAACAGCAGTATTGTTCTTTAGGAATTAAATAAGCATATTGGTTAGAATAATAAATCACATACATTGTGAAAAGTGCCACTGAAGGTCTCCCAAAGGTAAAAGTGTGTGCAAGAAGACACAAATCCATGAAGCCCTCGGCGGTAAATAATTGCATCACTAAAATGCAAAAAGAAAGAAACTCTAGATAAAGGGCCTCTTGGTGCCTTGATTAGCTTTCTGCAAAATCTCTCACATTACTTGAAATAGTTCTGGGTTTCCATGTTGAAAAATTATGCAAGGCCAAAGCTGAAAACAAGCTTGTCCTGAGATCTGAGGGATCTTTCAAGGTCATTTTACAAAGAGAACACCAGAAGTAAGCTCCAAGTTTCATCCAGATGAAAAAAGGCAACACTTTTACCAGTCTATTTCCTCAGCGCTTTCCTGCAAAGAGAGAGAGAAAAAAAAAGAAAGAACCCATGTGTGCAGGCAGTTGAAGATTGGGCTGTCTGCATGGGGAAATGCACAAGCGTAGACTCATTACCAAACCAAATTGAGTCCTGATGCAGAGCCTGTGTATTTCTGAGGAGCGAAAAAGCGAAGCATTTCTTCTCTTTGTAATTGGAGGTTGGGAAGGAGGCTGGAAGCAGGGAAACGAGGGGATTAAAGAAATATGAGTTTGTCCTGAACACTCCCTTCTCTCATATCTCATTTTGCTTTTTTTTTTTTTTCTTTGTGACATAAAATAATTACATTTGAGCATGCTTGAAGATTGTAACAGGACCTTTTTTTTAACAAAGATTTGATTTAGCTTAATTTTCTATTCACTAAAGTTATTGAATCCTGCAATGCGCAACTTTAGCATGGTTTCCCTTTTCATCCAGTATTTTCTTTTAGGAAAATATTATGTGCATGAGCATTATGTATTATCTCTAGAGGATATTCACTGGTGGATTTTTGTCAAACTGTCAGTCTGCCTTATAAAGGTGATACTCAGGAAAAGTCTGAAACTGTTCCAAATTGAGTGCTTTATTGATTTAAAACTGTGAAGGAAATTTTTAGGAAGCTGGCAGTTATCATGTATCAGTGTTTGCTCTGGAGTTTGTGAACTTAGTGTTTTTCTTTTAATATCCTGCCGCAAATCCGACTTTACTGGATCCTTTACACCAATACTTTGTTCCTCCTGGAGTGCAGCTCTTTGTGTGAAATGATTCTTGTAGTTTCTTTTTTCCCTTCGACTAATCCCCGGGAGACTATAAAACCAGCTGAGAATTGATCCCACTAAGCACCGTCTGTGTAGTCAGAAATTAATATAGCTTATTCTTCTGAGTCACCATTCATTTCCAGTGTTGTGGAAACCACACATTGTTCGCGTTTACTTTAAGACAACACATTTTATGATTACAATGTGCTATTGCTTTCTGCTGTATTTTTAGTAAACTTCATATAGTCTACTCTGCTGTTGTTTTCAATGAGGCAATACTTTTCATTAATAGATACCGGTATTCAAAGAAACACAACACTTTAGAGTTCAGTTTCTCTCAAAGTAAAAAATATGCATTTGACATGATATTTATGCACACTCTTCCTGTGCTGCTTCTCTGATTGCCTGCATCTAATTCAACATTTCATGATTTCTTTTGTACGAATCCATCTTTAAAACTCAAGGCTGCATAAGTTTCTATTGCAAATGCACATCTGATTTATCTTACATAATTATAGACCTGTTATGGCCTTGTTTTGCAGTGGTAGAATTTGAAAATTGTGTGGTTCTCTTAAAAGCTCCAGTACTTAACTCTCTTCATGACTTCATTTAGTATAAATCCAGATGAGCTTCTCCCTGTGGCTTAAGCTAATGGCTAGCCTAAAAGCAAACTTCTACCATTTTAGAACAACAAGAAAGGTAGGACATAGTGCAGTACCACTTTTCTTCTAGAGTTTAATGTGTCCTTTTGTGGCGTAGACTAGTTTGTTTCACATTCATAAGAAGCTAACAGGGATAAATATATATATGTGGATTCTTTATCTTGCTGTTGTACTTACTGACTGTATGACAGATTTATGTTTCCATAATATTTGTAGCCTTTTTCCATACCTTCATGTGACAGGGAGACTCTGGAGACTGAGGTGATAAATGGACTCTCTCATGCTGTCATTGAAGTTAAAGCCAATGCAGTGACAGTAAATGTTATTCTACATTTTAAAGGACTGCAACTCTTCTGAAGTGAGTTGTCTTTATTCAAGGGTCAGAACAGATCATTATAATTTGGCATCACATCTCTGCCCTAACACATTAATAATAACAATAATAATAATAATAATAATAATAATAATAATCAGCAACTTTAAAAACTCAAGGTCGCCTTACATTATGAACAACACATAACGGCAGCATCATTATTGAAAGACACAATCAAGATATTAAACAAAACAGAAAACCATAAATCTACGGCAGAAGCAATACATAACATTATGCAGGATTAATAGTTAGGATAATAATAAATGTAGCATCCAACCCAAGTAACTAGACAGTTATCCTCACTCAAAGCGAGGCGGTACTCTGAGTGGGACCCTGGGAACATTAGCATTTCACTAATAAACAATTATGGACAAACTGGGGAAACGCTTCCTTATCAGCTTTAACCTTTTATACTGATTTATAATTTTTAAATATGATGGTGTCTCCAATAAGCAAAAAAAAAAGAGCTATTTTATCTTAAACTCAATAAGAATGAAAACTTTTAGCTTTCAAACCTTGTGTATACCTGTAGCAATATAATTAGAACACAAGTCCTCTCCCCAGTGACTTGGGCCAGATCCTTCAGGGGGAAATTTAATGTGTCTCTTAATAGAAAGGTTGTTTTGTTTTTGTTTTTTTCTTTTTTGCTAATAGGCTTTTTTTATTAGTTATTTTTTTTTTTTTTATTTGGCTCTTCAGAATAATGAAGATTACAATTTTCTTGCTGAGAAAGCTGCCATTAGATGTTGGCCTAAGGTTTGCATACTGCATTAGGCTGCAGCTGATGTGTTAACATTACCACTGCTAGCTATTGTTTAGTGGCAGTTTAAAGTGGCATTAGTGAACAAATGGCACTCGTTCTCCAGAAAGCAGCGAGACAAACAGTGTGAGTAACTCAAAGTGAAAAGTGTGAAAGGAAAGCTGGGAGCAGATAAAAGATGTGATTGATGCTTTTCAGTATGGACCAGGACCATGGCCTTAGCTCAATGCTAAAGATCAAATCCCTTCTGGATCAAATGGTATCCCTTAATGTCAGAACTGATGATGGAGGAGAGGATTTAAAGTGTGACACAGCTTTTAGTAACAGTCAGCAAGTACAAAAAGATAGTAAGAATTGAAACTTACAGCATGTTTTTTTAATCCTGAACCATGGAACTGTATCAAAGCTATAGAGAAAATGCTTTTAATGTCATTAAACACAGAGCTTTAGGAAGACTTTAAGAAAAAGAGAAAAGAAAAACGACACTCTTTTAAAACAAAACTGCTCATACCTATTTCTTGAACACAAAAGATTAAGAAACTCATTTTATGAGAGTGAAACGTAATTACATTATATAACAATGGGTTCATATTCACTGCTGAGTAATCATTTGTTATATTAACTATGGTAATTTTCCATCCAGAATTTATTTGTTTAATAAAACAAGTGTATGCAGCACACATGCTCACTAAGTTATTTAAAATAACATAAAAAGTCTCCAGTAGAATACATAGTGAGGTCGGATGCACCATAAGGAATTGACATTGCCTGTGATGGAAAATCAAAAATCCGTCGTCAAACTAGTCACTCACAACCAAGCCTCATTAGCGGTTGAGATAAATGCTTTTATTTTGCATTTTAATGCTGCAAAATCATGTTTTGCTTATTCTTCACATCTCCATAATTCACCATTTGTGTCAGCACAATTATTTTTTTGTGTTTTTACTTAGTTAAATTTTACCATAACATGCCACTCTATTTGTAAAGCACTTATAAAAAGCAACATGGCAGCTGACGCAAGCGCTGTTGAAAAATATAAAAAAAATAAATAAATAAAACAAAACAATAAGTAAGCTACAGGACAATATAATTTTAAACATATACAAAGAAAAAGGTAATTAAGGTAGAGATACGAGCTCATAGTGGAATAAAATATGTTTGAGTCTTTATGAAATACTCCTTTTCTTACACATTACATACGTTTGCATTTATTTATTAAAAGCAAAAGAATGAATCAAAATCAAACCAATTCTTTTAGCTCCACACTATATGAGCACCAACAAAAGGTGAAAAACACCATCTATTCACAGAAACAAAAGCCAGCAAATCTAATTTTGCACCGCCGTTCAGTTACGCATAATGGGCTTTGGAAGGCACCTCCCTATGAAGATCAGTCACTGTCAGGGGACATACAGGTTGTCAATTGATAATGAAGCACAGTGCTAAGGGCCTTTAGGTTCTTGCTGTCCTAATTACACTGAGCGAGGACTCCACTCTTGTGTTAACATTTGATTTATGTCCTCTGCTGTGTTAAAAAGCACTAGAGTTAATTGTTTTTACAGATGAGTGTCAAACTGGAGGAATCAAGCCTCATTAATTACAGCCTGGCCTGTTTACAGATAATACCCTCTTGAAGTTGAATGCATGTTATGCATGAAAGCAATACTGAGGTCAGCCAAAAGAGATAAGCTGAGGAGAGATTAACAAACAATTCTGTTTTCTTTGACTCTTGACAGGCCAAACAATACTCGCCCCAAAGATGCTTTTTGTTGTCACTGTTGCTGTAAAACTCGCATTTTTACAGACGGAAATGTAATATTCAGCTACATATAAACATATATGTGATAAAATACCATCTGAATGTCATGAAAAAGTGAAAATCTCCTGAGTGTCTGGTTCTAGAATGACAATATGATAATGGGAATCTGGTGTAAAACAAAAACAGACCTGTATCTATATAGCAGCATACAGCAATTAGCCTTGGCCAGAAATCAGAAATCAAACCATGAACCACTGCACTGAAGACTGTAGCTTCTCCTCTACCACCAAGTCATGTGGTCTGGCAATACCTTATGCCTTGTTTGCGAAACCTTTGAGCCAAATGGGTAGATGGGGGAGTATCTCAGGCAGGACATTTTTGAAACACATGGGAAATTATGCATACACATTCAATTGCATATAATTGAAAGGCTCATTTATTTCACAAAATTTATCACTAAGTGAAATACTCTATAGAGACTAATTACACACAGGTGTTTGAAGGGCTTTATTTTTTTATTATTATGATTTTCCACTAACAGGTAATGAAAACATGACATTTATGATTAGAATATTAATTAGACCAATTAGAAAACACATTTTATTGCAGATATGTGAGCTTAATGAAAAGTATATTCAATACCTCCTTAAATGGTATTGTCAAAAGGTACTTTTAATCCAACTACTACATTTGCTCTTCTTTAACAACCACAACAAGAGTCGACTCTCTGTAGACTCAAACTTATTCACAGTTTGTGTTCAAACAGGCAAAAGCTAAATGAGCTGCTTTATTTATTATGGCAATTAGTTTATTTTTAAAAAATAAACAATTTTTTTTATTAGTTTTAAAACTAATTAGTTTAAAAACAAATTTTTTAAACTATTGTTAGGGCATTGTTATACACTAACAATGCATAACCTCAGTCATGCATTGTTACAGCAATATTACAACTATGTAGTATTTACAGAATGTATGTACAGGAAAAAAAAATTTTCAGACTAATTTTGTCTGGATTTATTTAGTTATCTTCTGGCATACAGTTAAAATACAATGAAACATACAGCATATCTCAATCGCATTGCAATATTTAATCAAAAGATGTGACTTAGCTGGGACCTTTGGAGATAACTTGATCAATACCTTCCTCATGGTGAGCTGATGTGCTTCACAGATCTTCCCAGTAAAGAAAAAGTAAATCAAATTGTCGCATGTTTAAAATAAAACTTCCAAAATTACCAACATAGTTGTGGGGAGAAAAACCGTGGATGTGTGTCTGTGTTAACATGAATTTGACTTGTAATAAAGAAAACTTTGAATGGTCAATAAACCAAGAAAAGCAGTGTCTGGATGCAGTCCATTTTTGGGTTATATGACTTTGTATTAATAAAAGACAAAAAAAAAAGGGAAAAGAAAATGGAAGATTTATTTTTATAACCCATTATTTCTCCGAAATTAATCCACTGACTGCTTTACAGTTGTGGTTCAGTATAGCCAATTTCCGTATGGGATAGCTCAAGAAATGTTTAATTACTGAGATATGCGGGTTTCTGACTCTGCTATTGTGGGGAGAGACTCATGCAGGAACGGGAGAAATAGAGGATCCCCTGAACAACTTAATCCAAGACATAATCCCTAACTTTAATTTAGTCAAATTCATGTTCGCACAAATAAAGCCACACAGAAAGCGGAGCGGTTTGAATCAGCATCACTCAATGGGAGACGATCCTGTGTACAAGCGCAGTAAATGTAATTTCTTTTATGTCACCATCACAGATGTCCCTCATGCTGATGTCTCTTCTTTTGTGTCCTAAACCTTAAAAAAAGACAGACAAACTCAACATTGAAAGCTATACTGTTTCTGTATCGCTACAGACAGAAATGGAAGGTATTGTCTGCCTCCGGGGTTGCATCTGGCACAACATTTTATTGACACATTAAGAGGAATTGATTTTTTTATTTATTTATTTTTTTTAAAGGGAAAAGATTCTTGTATATCTTACAGTGGAGCTTTATTTTAAATAGCAAGTTCAGAAAAGGATTAGAGGAAATTAGATGAATGAAAAAGAAACAAGAGCACTTTAGATTCTTCCAAATCTCTCTTAATGAGCAAAATCCAACACTTTAAATAAGAAAACAGTAGCTGACTATACTCCTCTGCACACACTGTGGCTTCACATCATTTTCAACTCGGGCTGTTTGGTCTGCTGAGACTGATTATTCCCGTTCTCATGAATAAACCATTTGACAGAATATTATGTGGAGTTGCTTTCTTTTAGATATGTTCTCATGAAAGAGTAGGTTTTCTCTCTGAGGTAGAAAGAATACGATGAAGTCTTACATGTTTCACCCAGCTTCTTTAAATATGATGTTTTATTTATTTTATTTATTTATTTATTTTTAAATGTGGAGGCATTGCCCAAATGTGTGTGTTTATCTGAGAGGGTACACTTGACATTTCAAATATGTAAAAGGAGAAAAGTGAAAGATTTTTGGGGGATATTTAAACTGCCATGTTTAGAAGAGGAAAATGTAATTTTAAAAAAATCAACTGCACCATGTGTGGCACAGATTTGTGGTACTTTAGGATCATATGACTTTAGGATCATTATGTTGTTGTAAACATATCCAGTTTGCACTTTCGTATTTAAAAATCAATGCCACACTGTTTGAGAGTTGTGTAGTTAATTTTATCTCTTGTTTGCTGCAAGATAAACCCACAGCATGAGCAACCCAAACCTCATTTCCAGCTGTTAGACTGCTTTTGATCCACATCCAACCCAAACAATCTTTTTTTTTAACTTCCTATTTCTACAGTGGTTTATCTGCAAAAATCCAGCAGGTTTGTTTCTGTTCCATGTAAATGACCATGCAGAGAAATCTGATGTCATGTCGACTTAGACAAATTCTCTTACCTGAGGAAGCAACGGCTGGAGCACCAATATCTAAATTTTTCTGTCTTTCTGTGGTTATTGATTATTCTAAAAATGCTATCATTTTCTTTTTAATGCAAAAAAGTGTTTCTGATTCATATTTATTTTGCTGATTATGATTTTTGAGAGAGCCTCTTACATTTAGTTATGTCATTGATAACTGACTCCTGTGAAAAGGAAGTTGTTTTGTTCCACTTTTACCACTTTTACCTTCTTGCTCAGAAGGAGGAATTGTTACATAGTCAATGACCAGATTTTATTGAAATGGCAGATAAATAGCTGGAAATGTGTAATTAACTAAATTTGACTATATAACATATTATAATTGTGGGCAAATTTGACTTGTATTTTCTGAACTTGAATCTGAGCTTATACTGATTAATTAGATTGAATTGATAGTATGCTAAATAATGTGATTTGAGTATTTTCTTGTAAAATACCTTGAGATTATTTTTTGTTTTCAATTGGTGCTAGAAAACAAACTAAATAAAGCAGAGCTGATCTTCTAAGTCAACTTTCTTTCTTAAGATATAACTATGAACAGCAAACCACATAATGCAGCAAGTAAACAAATGTGTTTAATTTAAATACCACCTTTCACTGATACATGGAATTGTGAATTGAAATATTTCTTTTGTTTTAAAGTCTTTTGGTGCAGATGGTTGGGAGATGTGGAGCTGAGCTTACTGGAGTTGTGGCTGCTGCGTGGTTCTACTGCAGTCTCAGCACACCTGGGGGCCCTGGCATCTGTTCACTTGTTACTGAATTAAAATCCATTCTCAGAAATATGCTCTGTTTTCAAATCATATGGATGGCATTACATAAAATGTATTTATTCAAAAACAGAGCACGAAATAATTCATATCTTAAAACATAATATAGTTTACAGGTCCTGTTCATGGTCAGGCTTTTGAAATTTAAATATTTAAAACTGCAGCTGTAAGTCAGCAGTGAAACAGAAAAAATAAGAAACACACACACATGTTGATACGAGGCTGCTAACACATTTAAGTGTCAATTTTATCAAAGATCAATATTTCCTTTTTGTCACACGGAAATGTTTCAGACTATTTAAACAAATTTGAATGTCAGACATTCAGAGGTGTTGGTGTGCTTGAGGTCAAAAACTCATGGCCAGATGTTTACAGAAGGATTTTCTGTTAAAAAGTAAATGTAAAGGCCCGATGCAACAAAGCAGCCCCAGATAATCTTACCACCACCATCATGTCTGTCTGTCTGTCTGTCGGTATAGTTCTTTTTCTGAAAACTTGTTAGCTTTGCAAACGGTGTAACAGGACACACACTTCAAGTTGTATTTTAGCAAATGTTAGTGTGGCCACTGTGTTCCTTTTTAGCCAATTGTGGTTTTAACCTTTTGAATAGTTTGAATAGTTTTCCTTTTAATTAATAAATTAGTTTGAAAAGTGCCTTTTTTGGGGGAGGGGGCTATATTTATTTGTAGTTTACCAAAACCAAAGACAGACGAAACCTGCAACTATAATATTGAAAGAAAAGAAAAAAAGGAAAGAAATCCAAATACTCAGTGTTAATGTCTTTTGAGAAAAGGCACGACTGGCAGAATCTGCCACCATGTGCATCCTGGCATCATTCTCAGAGTTTCAGCTGCTACATCTTGCTTTTCAAAACCAAGTTTGGCTGTGTCATCTCACTCTTCATCCCCGGTGTCTTTCCTCAGCACTCTGAAGGTTTTGGGCCACAGTAATGAGCCTCCTCCGGCCAATCTTCATGACGGTTTAATAGCGACTTATAGATGGAGATCTTACACTTGTAATGTTTTGCTTGTTTGAGACAGGGAAAGACATAGGCAGTCACTAAAGACTCATGCAAGCAATTATTGTTTGCATGAAGTAAACAGGAAAAGGAGCACGAGCATGGAAACAAGCAAAGGAATGGAACAGAAGAATCCAGCAGGGATAAACCAATCGGAGGAAATATGGTGCAGCTGTGGCAAGAAGAAAGGGAAACTGATACAGGAGGACTAATAATGTAGATAGAGATGAACCAAGACTTAAAGAACTGCATCAAGTTTTCTTTCATAAATCTTATGTTTTGTTGTTGTTGTTTTATTTTGTTTTGCTGAGATGGGACTTTCCAGCTTGTAAAATGTTCATCCTGAGATCTCAAATAAATACTTTTGTCTTATGAGTGTATGAAGACATCTTTGAAGTTCTAGCTAATAGAAAATCTGAAAAGAACCAAAGTTTGGAAAGGATGTGAAATTGCTTTATTTTTTTCAGATTTAGTGGTGCCTCCAGGAGACTTTCTACCAAATCCATGAGGAAGACGTCAACTAGGCACTCACATCACCTCATAAAACTTAATTACTCACAGCACATAGTCGTAACTGAAAGAATCTCTGCAGAGTTTATTAGCACTCATCCACTGGACAGTAAAACTAAACAGCTCTTTTAAAGTGGATTTTATGAGTAAATCAATGGAAATTGGAAAAATCAGAAGTCAAAAAATAGGACTGTGAAGCATCCCAAGTTGTTTTCCTGGTTGAAATTACACTTGATTCAGCACTACCAATAAAACCATAAAATTCTATCTGTAGGACCGTATGACAGCTGCATAAAATATTTACAAACAGAAGTTCAAACTCCAGATTTTTGGAACACAGTAATGTATTTCTCTTTATGTTTTTATGTAGTTATCTCAAGTGAAGATATTTCACTAAACATCTAAGTGTAGGTGGTTGTTGCAGTGTGCTCTGTGTAGTTTAGTCACTTTTCTTATCGCTGAACATTAGCAGCTGCTACCTGGTCTTTTTTACCTGCATTAAAGTTACTATGGACACAGAAAAATCTATCAGCAACCCTGGTTTTATCAAATATTTGTACCCCTGCTGGTATTACGACCCCGTTTGGCCAACAAGGCATCACATAGTTTTCCCTTTAACGTTTCACAAAAATTGAACCAAACAGAGAAAAGAAACTTTGGTCATTCCTCTTTCCACAATCTGTCTAAATCATCCAGAGGCCAAGGTTCTCTCATGCAGTCTGCTCTTCAGCTCTTCCCAACATGTTTTCTATTAGCCTTTGGTCTGGAGACTGTGATGGTCACTGGAGAAGGTTATTTTTGTGAACCTTCTCTGTGCCGTTTTGCCCATTTGTTTTGATTCACCATCCAACTAAAATACTCAGTGATGACTCACATTTATTCTTTCTTTGGTTGCATACATTCTAACAATGACATTTGTAATAGAGAGGAAAAAACCCTGCCACATACATCCTCCTCCATACTTTACACTGTATTTCAGTTTTTTAGCACATATTCATCCTTTTATAAATTTTTGCCTACCGAATCACAGCACAAAACGCCACTTAAAGTGCAAACTTGGTTTAACAAATGCTTCCTTTCACTTGTAATGATGGTGCAAAAGGTAATCCCAAACACATGGTTGCTATGTGGAAAGCCTTTAATGGCTGTTATGGAGG
This sequence comes from Poeciliopsis prolifica, assembly GCF_027474105.1. Classification (NCBI taxonomy): domain Eukaryota; kingdom Metazoa; phylum Chordata; class Actinopteri; order Cyprinodontiformes; family Poeciliidae; genus Poeciliopsis; species Poeciliopsis prolifica. Next base: position 7,629,071 of record NW_026562380.1, read on the forward strand.
TTTGCTGACCCAAATATGCAACTCTGCTGTAGTTATCCAGCAGTGACCTTTGGAGATTTTCCTTATTACTTCCCTTACTGTCATATTATTGTGTGGTTGCAAGGAAAATATGGGTCCTCATCTATTCTAGTGGCAAGTACTGAAAGAAAATGTCCTCTCCCTTGTTTCTTATCCCCAGGGATATATACAGTATAAGAAAAGAGTCATGTCACGGATTACCAATTAAAAGTTCCCAATAACTTTGGTCAACTTACAAAAGTAAAGCAGAAATTCAGGAAATGCTACAGTAACATTTATGCCTTTAATCTGATTTTTACAGGTACAAACAATTTTCACAAACAATTGTGCCACCAGTGACTTCATTAAAAATTTCTCTATCTACTGTAACTTCTTTTCTTTTTCTACTAATTAAACATGCTCAAATTAAAAGTTGCATGTTGGTAATTTTTTTTTTTTATATACTGCGATATAGTACAGCACTGAAAGATTTATTTTTAAGGATTTTTACACTTCTTTACCAAAAATACATATCCGTATGTCTAAACTTTCAAGATCTGGTTTGAGCCTCAGAAATTGCTCATTAGGCTCCAAAAGTGAGGCATGTTCTTTCAACAGCTTTAATCAATAATTGCTGTTGGGCATTACAGACTGAAAGAAATGCCTTTTTCCATGTAGCTCAGCACGGCTTGTATTATATATTCATTTTTACATATCTGCACTGGACAGGAATGAGAAAACATGTCAGCTTTAATATTTGTTGCTTCTTTTATTGCAGGGCTATGAAGACGGATATGATGAAGAATATGAAGACGGGACTTACGAAGCCTATGATGAAAACTATAGCACTCAGACAAAGAGGTGATTTTTACAGACACATACAACTGCAAAAACAAAGCTCCCCGCCCAAATATCTGGGCCATTTATAAACATATAAAAGTTTTGAATTCCATTATCAGTTTGAAGGAAAAAGTTATAACTAAAGGCTGCAGTTTTTGAAATTTTGTCAATTTGAGATTTAGCTAAAGAAGATCATTTTGTTTCAGGTGCCTTTATCCATTTTCTGTTGGGTTGTTCTAATAATTCTCTAAGCTTAACAGCACATATTTTAGTCCATGAATAAGACGTAACAAAAAGTAGAAAAATTACTTATACAGAACCAAACTGTGGTCTCCATCTTCAATGGCCATTAAAAGCACATCACTGAACAACGGGAGGAGTTTAAATGTATAAGTAAATCCCATGATCACCATGATTGTTGTTGAAAATCCCCACTGGAGCACCAAATGCGTATTAACTTACCAATGTGAATAGTCCTAAACACATGCTTTATTTACACCTCTTCAGGCAAGTTTCTAAACATTACAGTGCCCATCTGTTGTTGGATTAATGAGCCGTCCCACTGAGTAAAAGCTACACATTTATGAGCTGCTTTTATAGGTCGGCAACTTCAGATTAAAACTCTTTGTTCATGGTTGAGTAACACAGACAGTTTAGATGAGGATTGATATACAGGGTGAGTATTTTATAAACTAATTGTGGAACTGTTGATTCCTGAATTATTGGTTTATCTACAGTGGGTGACAAATGTGTTAATGCACAAAGTAAAGCATAACTGTGAAATGAAATGAAAATGGTACATTGCTTTTTGTTACTAAAAACAAATATTTATAGCAAATGTACAGCTACAGTGCAATATTTTATAACACAGCATAATCATATATTGGAACGGTCAAGTGAAAATACTGGCCTAAATCTAATTGAGAATTTAATAAAGTTAAAAAGTACTTTATTTTTCCCAAAAGGGCATTAAATGTTGTCATAACTCATATCATCCGAGCATCTTCGGACAGTCATTGTCAAGTTGTGATGCTGTGGTGACGCGAATCTTCAGTAGCAGTAGTCAGGTAATCCGTAGAAGCCTCAGACTGAAGACACTATTTTATAACTCTTACATGTTTGTCACTAATGCTAAGGGTTCAATATTGAAGTAACAAAGTCTAAAAGACTAGGAAAATGGCTCAGTCTCGTAACAGTTGTTTTTGTTGAGTCCCTGGTGGTTCATGTGGGGCAAGAAAACAGCCTTATCTGTCCGTTCCCGACGGACCGGACCAACGGAGGCAGTAGATCCAGGCGATCCGAAGAGATGAAGCTCCCGACTTTTGCATAAAGACGGGGAGCACTTTCGTATGTAGCCGCCACTTCACACCCGAGGATTTTGTGAGCTGATCCACCACCAGCCGCCTAAAAAGTGGAGCTGTCCCTTCACTGCATCGGTAATGAGAGAGTCTGCTTTCGAGAGGGCTAAGAAACGGCAGCTAGTCAGGCTGAAGATGCTACTGCGGACCATGACACAGCACATCCACCGCAGGGGCCGGGACGGTTGTGCGCATGCGCGGGGCCGGGACGGTTGTGCGCATGCGCGGGGCCGGGGCGGATGTGCGCATGCGCGGGGCCGGGACTGTTATGCGCATGCGCGGGGCCGGGACTGTTATGCGCATGCGCGGGCCGGGACTGTTATGCGCATGCGCGGGGCCGGGACGGATGTGCGCGGGGCCGGGGCGGATGTGAGGTTAGACAACTTCCGGTGGCTATAGCGTTAGCATTAAAAGGCTAGGATAATGGCTCAGTCTCGGCGCAGTTGTTTTTGTTCAGTCCCTGGTTGTTCAAGTGGGGCAAGAAAACAGCCTTATCTGTCATATCATGCGTTCCCGACGGACCTGGACTAACGGAGGCAGTGGATCCAGGCGATCCGAAGAGATGAAGCTCTCGACTTTTGCATAAAGACGGGGAGCACTTTCGTATGTAGCCGCCACTTCACACCGAAGGATATTGTTAGCGGATCCACCACCAGCCGCCTTAAAAGTGGAGACGTTCCTTCCCTGTTTGCCTGGAATAACTTCACTGCACCGGCAATGAGAGAGTCTGCTTTCGAGAGGGCTAAGAAACGACAGCTTGTCTTCTCTCAGAAAGCTAGCCAGGCTGAAGATGCTACTGCGGATCATGACTACACGGCACGTCCACCCGCAGGTAAAAGATAGTATATTGCATATTTTCCATGTAAGATAATTTCAGTAAAATATAACTGTTGCTATAATATTATTTTTATTATGATCACATAATAATGAAATTATGAGATTATGTGGTTATGTATTTTGTGGAAAGATTAAGTCAATGACTTTATACATACATGCTCTGACTCACAACATATTGATCTTCACAGAAGTAATGTTTCAAATATATAATTAAAACTTGTTGCTAACTGTATGTTTTGCTATTTTATTTTGTGGTTTTACAGGTGCACTTGATGAAGCTCTGGATTATATTAAGGAGTTGGAGGCCAGACTTCAAAAAGTGGATTTGTCTGCCACACTTTTTAGCCGCTACTGTGCCTCTAATGACCAGATCCGGTTCTACACCAAATTTCCATCTGAATGTGTGTTCCGGATCTTCTGGGAGTCCATTGCAGCCTCTGCATCACGCCTGGTCTACTGGACCAGCGCACAGAAACTTGGAGAGGAAGCATGTGCTGAAGCCAGCCCTGCCCGCTGCATGCCTCTGATTGATGAGTTCCTGATGTTCTCATTCAGGGTTGCTGTGGTTATGAAGGAGCAGCTCATTGCTGACATGTTTCAAGTCAGCATAGCTACTGTCAGCTGAGTGACCATCACCTGGGCCAACTATCTCTTCATTGTGTTTCTTCCATCAACCTGTGGATTAGTCGTGAGAAGGTAAAAGCCAGTATGCCTCAGAAATTTCTGAAGTTTTCTCCAAATGTCCGTGTCATCTTGGACTGCACAGAAGTTGCTCTGGAAACGCCATCATCCCTCACCTTACAGTCTGAAACGTTCTCTGCCTACAAGAACCACACCACACTGAAAGGACTGATTGGAGTTGTTTCCTGTGAGTTGGTGACATTTATTTCAGCACAGTTGATTGTACACAGGCTGCATCTCCGACAAAGAAATAACGAAGGTTAGTGGAATCCTTCCTCTGCTTGAGCTGGGAGATGAAGTCATGGCAGATAAAGGCTTCCTCATTCAAGACCTCCTTCATGAAGTTGGAGCCAAACTCATCATTCCACCATTTAGGCATCCTGGTCAGTTCAGCAAGGAAGAGACAGAGACCATTGCTCGGCTGCGGATCATTGTAGAGCGAGCAATCGCTAGAGTAAAGTGCAACCACATCTGGGATTCCCCGGTGCCTCTCACTTTAATAGGAACTGTCAATCAAATCTGGCACAACTGTTGTGTTTTGACAAATTATCAAGGCCCATTTTGTGTTGTAGACTACATTATTTCTGTATGTTAATTGTTGTAATGCTATGTAAAAAGTTAAATGTCTAGACTTTTGCAAAAAAAAAATATTCAATTAAAACACACTTTGGCAGCACACTTGACTTTCTTTTTGTATTAAGTAAAATAATTCAGTGTAGCTGTATAAAGCCAATAGAAACTTAAACAAACTATAAATGTAATTCAACAAAAGAGAGTACCACAAAGGATTGACTCAGGGGGACTGAGACCCAAAACAGCCAGTCGTTTTTTAATTAAAAAGAATTTTGAATGTAAAAGAATGTATTATTTTACTGCCACTTCACAATTATGCACCACTTTTTGTTGGTCTGTCACATGGGGGTCAAATTTAGCAAGCTTCATAATTCCAAATATCTATTAGGGCTTGAAATTTTCTGCTGCAAATTTGCAGATTTATCCTGAATGTTTTTCTTTGTGTGTTTATTATAGCATTTCAGAATATTATGAACATGGACACGGGACCAGTGATGAATCGTACAACAGCTATGGTAAGTGTGGCTTACTTGCTGTTAAAAAGCAGTTTGTTTCATGAACTATAGTCACTCTCACCATTTTCTTCTGACAAGGACCCAGTGTAGACTATTTAATTTAGAAAAAGTTCAACAAAACCCTTTATTAGAGCTGAAAAGGGGGTTGATTATTTGATTAGCCCATCAATAAAAATTATTCTGCAACTTTGAGGCTGATTAATTGAGTTCTTTATCGAGTAAACTTTCCCTACTGTGTAGCTCATTCCTAGACTTATCAAGACCAATCATAAAATTAAAATACAATTTAGCTGCTATTCTTAATGCTTGCACTGGGAAAAGTCTAGGCCTGGTAATATATTTGAAATTAGCACTGTTTTTCTTGTCAAGAAGCAGAAAAAAAACTATTGTAATTTTCCACTATTCTTTCAGGTAATTAGCTATATTCACAAGTATAATGTAGGATGTTAAAAACATTCTGGCAGTTTCTGCAGCCCGAACAGCTGCTACACTGTTATTAAAACCAACCAAGAGACAAAGAAAAAAGCCCTGCAGCCCACTTCCTGACCCAGGGAGCCGCTCCTCTACGCATCACCCCTCCTACGATACCTGACTGCAAGCTGCATTTAACTAAAACTGTGAAACTGTGAATGTGCCAGTGGAAGCTCATGAGGCTACAAGCTGTTTTTCCTTTTGGGTGTTTTGCCCTTAAAGCCTTTTTTTTTTCTATAGAGCTAACCTCTGTTATGTGCATATGAATCATTCTTGGATGCTTCTCCAAACTACATGATCTTTAGACTTCTTCAAGTCCAAAGACATGGTTTTCTAGAATAGCATATTTGAAACTGCAGCAATAGAAACTTTAATTTTTCTTATGCAAGAGTCAGAAAACTTAAAATAATTTTTTAAAGTATTAAAAAACAGATACATCATAATGAATCTTTTCACTAATTTTTAATTTTAAAACATGCTTTTTCTGTGACCAAAAAATTTTTGCAGATCCAACCCCTCCCCAAAAGCTTCGGACAGAGCAGGGAGTAATTAGCCAAACTGTGAGATGACTAAGGGTGTGGTTTGTGAGCATAAAGTTTGCATGACAATGATAATAGCGTAACAGTTTTGATATATATATATATATATATATATATATATATATATATATATATATATATATATATATTTCATTTTTGTGTCATAAAATTGAAATATCCTTAATTGTCTTGCAGTGCAGAGCAGCAAAGTGGCAAGCAACGATATAATTTTCACATGTTTATTTTATCATATTTTAAAATTTTTTTAACAAGGAGCTGAATTTGACTGTTGTGTTCTACAAGCTTAAGTACCATTGGGAAATAAAAGATCTATTAATGTTGAAAATATGCCCTGTAAGTATAAAATATTATTTGAATTCCATTTGTAAGATCTAATGAAATCAGTGGTTAGCTGATTGTCGCTGTCTTTTTGCAGGTTCAGTTATTTTCAGCACAATGAATTCAAGCACTGGGGTGTTGAGGTCAGACCAAAGGAAAACCAAGCAGCCAATAGTTTGATTTTCTGCTTCATAAACACTTTTATTTGAAAACAGTGCAGTGTGCCATAGCAAAGGTGGCCAACTTTATGTAATTTGCCTTCAAGGAAGGAGTCTCTGACAGTCTAATCTCAGTACTGGTCCAGTAGAGGAAAAAACGGTTATGACAGTAATTTCCTGCTGTGAGAGAACCCTGTATTTCCCAGGATGTAATTTATTTTCTGTGCTGAAATATTCCATGAGACGGCAGAGTTCAATACATATGTGCACCATATGTTTTGAGAGATTTAGTTTTCACAAAAGTGAATGTGGTATATTCCCACAGAAGAAGAGTGGACAAGCCCCAGACCCATTCTCAAAGCTCCAGCTTTACACCTGACAAGAGGAGGCTACAGAAAACATCCCTATGGTAGATACTGAAGGTGCTCCAGATTTGTGACCTCCAATTCTCTTTTGAAACCTTTTTTCAACTTTTTCAAAAAAAAAAAAAGGAAATGTAACTTTCTCTATCTCATCATCAAATTTTAAAATAAAAATAAAAAAGATATGATCAATAATATTCTGATGTGTGAATAAAATCATACACAATCAAGTCTCTTTTTTACCTTTAGACGTACTCACACATATGCAAGAAGATTGTTCTTAAATTAGTTCTAAATTAACTCAATTGTCCCTATTGCAGAAATTTCACAATTTTGACGGACTTGTTCGTTCAGAGTATATGTGTGATTGTAACAGATTGGTTTCCATTTATTGGCTTCATTGGAGTTGTTATTAAAGTTTCACAAGCCGAGCCCCTACTCTTTTCACCGAACCAGACATAGTCATGCAGTCATTGCGAAAGTGGTGACTTCAACCTCCTACGTTTTAGTAGGCTGTCGTTTTTGTTCTGCTTGTGTGTCAGCATCATTAAAATATTCAGAGACAGGAGCTGAAAAGCAAAAAAATGTTCACAAAGGCTGTGAAAAATCCCATTTTGGCCAGTCAGTTGTTCCCACATTGACACAAATAAAACAAGCAGTTGCACAGGAGGATGGGGGAAAAGTAACATAACACCAAAAGATAATGCTTCCTAATGACACAGAACATGTTGTTATATGAAGTAAAGCACAGGTGTCACCTGTTTCACTGGAACATAAGGTGTTGCTCTCTCTTATTATCATTTGATGTCACTGTCTAATTGGGAACATATTCAGTGATAATCATGTTAGAAAAATAAAGTGTTTCATCATATATTTCCAAAAGTCTTTTGGATAATTTAAACATAACAGAAACAGCTTCACAATACATTCAGGTATCAATGTGTTAATTATCCATTTTGTAATTACCTTGCAATGAATGCCACAGCTGCACCTCCGGTTTCCAACTTCTTTATTACTTTCAACTAGACTTTGTAAGTCAGCTATTAAATTCGTGCATTGCGAGTAGCCACCTGCCTTTATGGTACTGCTGTCAGTGTGAGAGCTTATAAATGGACAGTAAACATGCATTCCCACAAATAAATAAAAAGATCTGTGCGTACTGTTGCTGTTTTCACTACAGGATCCCCACTTGAGAGTAGTAAACAGTGGAATGTTTTGTTTCCACCAGTCTGGCTCGAACGGATTAATTCTTTAGACCACAGTAGAGTTATTTGACATTCAGTTGATTGTTGTAGAAATGGCTGACTCCATCCATTTTAGTTATTTCATACTTTTAATATCTCCTCTATTCACATTCTGCATTCTATAAATTGAAATATCACAATTTAATTTGAAGTTGAACGGAGTATAAATTAAAATACCCCAATTCAAAATAAGATACATTAAGTGAAGAAGAAGATATAGAAAAAAAGGAGCATGCAACATGCATGTAAATCATAGGATTCAACACTCTAAGAAGATTATATTTTATTTTAATCATCCAGTCCTAAATAGAACTTTTACATTTTAGAGCAATTGACTTATTTTTACAGAAACAGATGCACTTTTAATGTTCCAACAGATGCACTTTTACTGTTGCCATCTTGATTTTTATATTACACTATTAACAAAGTGTAATTCATAGGAATACTGGAATCCTTCCCCTAATATCATAGAAGTAGGAAAATTCTCACCTGCTGACTTGACAAAATTAAAGGATAAGGACTTCAGATTGTAGCACAACTTAAGATGTTTTCGACCAGTGTAGCACAAGTTTATTGTAAAATTAAGTGACATGACCAAGACACCTTCATTAGTTTGGACTACATAAAACAAATATGTTCAGGAAAATTGTGTTCTTTGAAGACTAATGTGGACATGCACCTTTCCTGGTCATTTCATCAGGTGCTTAATTTTACAGAAATATCACCACGGGAGCAAACCAATAAAAACAACACATTCCTTTGAAAAGAGTTGACATAAAAGACTGCTTTAAAGCAACAAATGGAAACCAGTCTTCCAAGAATCAAAGAGCTGAATGTAAAATGTCTTAATGAGCTAAACGTTTCTTTAAAAAATTGTTCAACATTTTGAACTCTAAATATTTCAATAACCAGGTTCCCCTCCTTAATTTAAAGCGTAACATAAAAGTAACTGACACCAGAAATAAAAGTTACTCCTGGTTTTATTGTAAAATTAGGGACTATTGAAAAACACATCCTTATTATTTGGACTGAAAGCATTCATCACAGTGTGTAATTCATAAACTGTGCTTTGTTCTGTGTGTAATCTGTATTTGTACATAAAGTATTTAATAAAAATAACTTAAAACCTAAATCCTGAGTGGAATACTTAATAAATAGGAGATAACCAAGCTGCAAATCAATTTTTTCTTTTAATTTTGATTCCTTCATTCATTATTTTTTGTAGATTTCTGTCAGACACCAGCTATAATGTTTAATAAAGAAAACTTCAACTTGCCCAATATGAATATTTGATCTCTACTTAAAACTAATACCTGTTTTCTTGCAATCCAGTCTCTGAAGTGAATAAACATATTGATTCACACTGACTTTCTTATGGAATTTTATAGAGGTAAGAACTCCTCTCATATATATCATAATATTGCCTTAAATATGTCCAGCTAATTAAGGGATCTATATACTGATACTCTGCTTGTTTGCTTAAGGGAACAAACCTAACCAACATCTCAGTGTCTCTGCTAAACTCCTTCTGTTTGTGCATTTCTTCCATGCGATTTCTGCGTGTTGTAAACACCTCTGTGATTAGCACACCCGAAGCCTGACTCTGATTAAAGACTGTAGATGATGGGACTAAAAGGAAGACTAAACACTAAACAGGTAACCTTAATGCTAATCCTAATTTAACCATCAACTTAAAAAAAAAAAAAGTAAACCTGCTCGTTTTAACCGAAAGATTAATCTCCCTCGATTAATCTCGCTCTAACCACACACGTAAGAGATTCAGCTAAACTGAAATAAAAGAAAAATTAAATTAAATTAAAAAGCTCTAAAATAATGTTCGGCTAACTTTCTCATCACCCCTGAGAAATAAATACATTTCTCATTAAATGTCTTTTATGTTAACCTTGAATTGGTTTACTTTTTTTCCACAATCATATTATGTAGATGTATCTGTACTTTGTAGACACTTTACACCGCATGCAGGCTGATAGCCTAAATATTTGCAATATCAGTTTATGCATACTTTATACCAATGATCTGCTCTTTTTTATAGATACTGAAAAACACCGTAATGTGCTGTCATCAAAGCACAGAGAAACACTGCAGGTGAGTAGAAACATTTGTGATCACATTTTCACATTTGTCTCTTTTTATGCCTTTGGAAATGCAAAGATATAAAATCTGTTAGAAACTACTAAGACAAAGAAGCATAGCATAACAAAAGCAGGACTTTTGACTCATGTTTTTTTTTTTATTATTTCCTTTTCAAGCTGGTAACTACATTGGGGGAAGCGTTAGTATTTCTATTTCATAACACACCAATTCACAAAAGCATTATATAATCCTAAAGAGAACCTGATGAACTCCTACTGCAATCTTTTTATTAAGATAATCCCTGCCTCTTTTTGTTCTGTACGGACCAGGTATTGCATCTTTGTTTTCTGCATTTGTCTGTGCATTTTTCTCTCTAAATATTGTCAGGTAATTCTGCAAATTCTGTAAAAAGTAATCCCCAAGGCTACATGCTTGCTGACCTATTCATAATTCATCAACTGCTAGACAAACCTTGATTTAAATGAGTACTCCTTTTTGAAAATGTATGTAAGGCCTCGTGCCGAAGCTGCACAAATGTGCTGATAACACACAACAAGATTTATGCTCAAAGCCACCAGAGCAAAGGATGCAGCGTCAGTTTTATTTTGTGGGTAAATTTCACTTGTACCGGTGCAGTTTGGTTTGACTGCTCTATCTGTGACATCCATTAATAGCTTGATTAGATGCTGCACTTTGGAATAGTAGCAGTAAGCAACAATATTAATGTTCTAAACTGCTAAGCAAAACTGAAAGATTTTTACATGCAGCATGAAATTATTAAAGATAAAAATGAACAAATATGTGCACCCAAGATCAAGGTATGATCCAGATATGTTTCCACTTTAACTTTGTAGAAAACACTAGTTGAGAAAAATGTTAGAGAAAAAAAAACTAATAATAGTAATAATAAAAAGGTATAGATCAATAAAAAAAAGCTTTTTTGGTTGCTTCTGTGCATCAATACATACTTGACTTTGTAAGAGTTTTTTTTCCCACTTTGACAGCCAGTGATTTAAATAATTCTTTTCATTCTCAGCTCAGAGCTTGCTGTAAAGAAAAGTAGTTATATAACTGAAAAATAACATCCATTTCTAGTGAGTCACTAATACAGTAGTTCTTTTGTCTGATCCTGATCATAAAATAAACTCTTAGTGGATTCAGTTTTCACAAACTAGGATCAGAAACACAATCAATGTCAACAAGATGTAACATAAACTCTTCTGAATATAAATGAGCAATAAAATCAAATATGTGAAATTAAAATTTTTGGATGATTATCTCTAAACTATTTATAAAATATTATGTAGACTCTCAGTATTAATTCTACTAACTCAAAATGCTTTGTCATTCCTGCTCCTTAAATATTGTGTTAATTATTAAAACGTTGTTAATGTCATCTGCTTTGATGACATAAACAATATTGTTTTAATAACATACATGGGTGTTGTAGTCCTCTTTCAACCATCTGCCACGGTAACAGAAGGGCAGCTCTGTTTCACTCAATGCTCCATACATCCAGAGCTCCTGCCTGCACTTCCTCTTGGATCTTATGCATTTTGTTTTGACCAAAGAGTTTTTGTACAATTGTTTTTTTTGTGTGTGTGTATTTTTATGAAGGGCACAAAGAAGACAGATTCAAGATGGAAGATTCCCTTCACACATTTTCATCTTCATCCAAAGAGAAAATTCTTGGGTAGGTTATTCATTGTTTCGTAAGACACCTTCAAAACAATAACCCACCGTCTTTTGTTGACTTGTTTCAATTATTTCGTAAGCTTAATTAATATTTAATTGAATGTCTCTTTCGTTTGGACTTGAATGTGTCATGTTGCCACAAAGACTATTTTTCAAGGTTCATTCTCACTTGTTGGAAACAATTGTGTGCCACAATACAATAGCTCTCCTTATTCTATAAAGTTTGAGGAAGAAAGCAAGTAAAGAAACAAAAAAGCTGCTCAGAAAGGAAAATAACAGAGCTTGATACAAAGACAACACAAATAGAGTGGATGTGATTTATAGAGGATTGTTTGTCAAATATGTGTTTCCTAATTGCTAAAAAATAAGACAAAATAAAGGATTTAAATGCCTAAACTATAGTTTTCAACTCCGTGTTGATAATTGTTCTTGATACAAAAAGGAATTGTTCCTTCAAGTTTCAGCTAAAACTTTAGTTGCACCTGCGGTTTGGAAGTGGTCCATGCATCAGTGGATGCCAGAAACATGGTCTGCTTCATTTTCATAACAAACCTTCCTCCAACAGCAAATCAGCCAAATAAAAATCCACAAATTTGCCATGGATGTCCATGGATCACTTTCAACTGAATGCTGCAGATAAAGCTCCTCTCAGATACAAATAAAATAGTTTAATAAAAATACATAAATAAAGCAGGTTTTATTTTATTTTTTTGTACAAAGAATACATCCTAAGGTGCTTACGGTCTATGGAGCTGGCATTTCATCACTTTGCCATCAATCCATGCATGGGCTCGGCAGTGATTCTTGTCCATTAGGGCAGGCCTGGCCAGGAGCCTGGGGCACAATAAAACACTGGCAGCTGTTTGTTTTGTTCCCTTGCCAACTCTATCACCTCTGGCGATGTTTTTGAGATGTCACGCCAACCTTAAAAATATGCACACTGATATTTAATAACAAACCACTGTTACAATTTTGTTTCTGTAAAGAATAAACTATGGGCTCCGTTTTTGTTAATTAATCAGACAGAGACAGAAGCAGACTTCGGAGGAAAATCCAATGTGAGACATGATGGAAGACCCACAGGTAAGGAAGTGAAATCTAAAATTACTTCCATTATCATATCAAAGGAGCTATGCATTCTATGTATTTTCAGCAGATTAAATCATGATCAAGCCATGCCACAGGCAGATTTGAAATTAAAATTACTTTTGTTTAACCAAGGCATTTTCTTCACATAGAAGGAAATATGATGTGAAGAGTTTCAAAATAGATTTTCAATGTTTTATTTAAACTAGATAAAAACAATTATTTAAAAAGTAGGCCAAACTTATTATCCCTTTTATAACTTTAATGTTGAAATTCATCCTTGCTGTTACCCTGATCTTAAGCTCCCACCACAGATTATGTTCCGTTTAAGCCAGAATTGGCTGGGCCACTTTAAAGTGTTCCTGTCAGAAAAGGCATATTGGTGAAATTAAGACTAAGTGGGTTTGTGTTTGGATGTGTAGCCCCTTAAAGCCCCTTAAAAGCAAGGCACCACTCATGCAAGAAGCTCTTCAGACTGTAGCCACTGAATAGTCCTGATATGATTATTGTTACAGATTTATTTGTTTCTTTCTATAAATTTTCCCTTCAAAGAACAAAATACAACAACAAAAATTTCTTCTTATTCCTATGCAGATTTGTCTATGGAGTTGTTCGTAATGACATGTCCTCTGAAAGTAAAATGAAAATAAATATGTATGATTGATAATAAACCTCCCACAGCTTGAGCTAATACCAACACATTCTGTGGTCATGTAATGACACCATCTGCTCCTGAGTTCAGACTGGCTGCTAGAGAGCGAGGCGTTCTCCGTCTGCAGCATTACGCACTCGCCAGTTTTGCTAAGCAACTGGAAACAAATAAATGATGCCTGCCAAGTCTTATGCTGAGTGTTTTTATTTCCTTTAATAATTGCACCCTTATTGCTCATAACAACATGATAAACGCTTGTTTGCAAAGGTTTAGGTGACAGTGAGGAGCTTTAGCCTACCTCTGTATCCATTTCAAGGACGAGCTGATTGTGTCGGGCTAAAAGCTGCATCTCCATACAAAAATGTCACCCTGGATGTTGTACGTTAGTTGACAGATTATAACCAGGGGATTCGCAAAGAGACAGCCAGTGGATCGAGGGGAATTACTGAGTCGCAGTTGATGCTCACCCAGCCCAAATGTCAGACCCGAAGGCTCAGACTGCTACAAACCAAGGACACAAGTGTTATTTATCATACTCATAAAAATCCATTTGAAGAGATTGTTGCATTCTTGTTTGGAAAACTTTGTAAACCATTATTGTAAAAATACAACAAGAAAATATGCTAAATTGTTGTGTTGTTTGTAGTTGGATTGAAAGATTGCACAAGGTTACTCATGCGATCTTAAGATTCTGTTTACTCCCCTTGCTCAGCGGGTCAAAAATGACCCTAACAAAAGCTCCAAAATAAAGCAGTTTACTTACATTTACTCGTCATTTTAAATCCAAAATCTATTTTACTTGATGAAACAATCTGTTATTTATCAATTTAATTCATTTTTATCAGGTTTTTTTTTTTGGTTACACAATACAAAAAGACGATCAACAGTATTACATTTTTCTTTTCTTTTTACAAAACACCAACTGTCATACTTTTTCTTTTATACAGTAAAGGTTTATGGAAACATACACAAAAACAAAGTATCACTTTTTCTAATGATGGAGTCAATTGTCATAAAATTTCAAGTTGGAAAAAGGTTGTTTAGGGTATTTTTTTGACAGCTAAACATGCTAGTGAGACACTTTTGACCCGCAAGACAACACAAAAGAACACATGATGTGATTAAAAGAAGAAATATAATCTAAATAGTCCATTTTGAACTGTTTTAGCGAAAATAGCCAGCCGTATATAGATTTACTCATCATGTACGTATATATTGTTTACATCCCTTTGTGGAACGACGTGAAAATCCAGGTAATTGTTGTCACAGAGATACGGTTATACTGACAGTACCAAGTGAATGTGGTAGTAAACAACTGTGATCAATATAAAGAATCAAGTTTTCACATGATTTGTTGGCTTTATTAAATATTATTCTAGTCAAACTCCTTTTGACTGTTTGTAACATGGATTCTGAAGCATTTCCACTGGACTGATTGACATTTTCCCCAAGTTCTACCATTCAGACAAACAAACACATTTCTCAGTTGTTACAGAGAATGTGAAAGTCTTTTGAGATTTTTTTTGTCTTCTTCCCTGCTGGTGTTGGTTGGAATGATGCTATTGGAATATACTGTACTGCAGCTCATTTTGAGGCTAACTGGTTTGTCTGACTCCATCATCAGTGTGTCAGCCTTGTCATCATTCCTGCCAGTTATGAGGAAAGATGCAGCAGTTTTTCAGATCCCTGCAGGATTTAGTTGGTGCCTGAAAATGCAATCTGGCAATTCCAGTCTGTCACAAAATGATTTCACATGTTTTTGTTCCCAAATTATCTTAACAAACTATGCGTTAGTCCCACATACGGCTAATGACTTTTGATTTCAGCAAGAATTTGAAACAATTATATGAATGGCAAAGGATTTGTGTAAATATAGACAGTGAATATTCTTCTGGCATGTGCCTTTCGTGCATCACATGTTTATCTCCTCTCTGTTTGTCTTACAGGCATACTTTGTGGGACACCTGGTGGACTATAAAACTTTCAAGTCTGATTGTTATGGGCATAGACTATAATATATAATATCCTTTGGCTATATAGTTCTGTTTCTCCTAAAATCTACAGAGTTTGCATTTGTAGCTTCAAAGACACAGAATTTTATTGTTTTCATAAAACTTCAATTTGGTTGTATTATGATAAAGTAGCAGAAATTACCATGGAATATGTTAACATTTTCTCAGTAAATGTATTATTATGGGGCTATTGGCATGAAATTCACACCAGGTTCTAGAAAATAATTCACACAAGTCTGCAGACTAAGTTATGTGAAATAAAATTGGACGCCCCAGGGTAAGTACTAACGAGAAAAGTATTTTTAACTCCAGTTTTTTTTTCCAAAGATGATGAGCAGTTAGTTCATTGGTGTAATGACGTAACTGGAATATAATGTTTGTGGTGAGGAGAATTTTATGTGAATAGCCTCTTTAGAAATATAATCACTGAGAAAGATATTGATGCATTGAATGCTTATTTTTCAAATTATTATTGTCCTCCGTTTTTTTATTTTTATTTTGAAAATCCCGATTATTAAAATGGTGAGATGTTTTCATCTAGCGACTGCTGTGATTTCAGGCCTGACCGACTGCACCCTGTGTCTTTACCCCAGTTGTTGTAATAAATGGTACACTTAGGGCTGCCAACAGGAACATGTTAGTTCATTAAGTAAGTCGAGCCCACTGCCAGCGTCCTGACCAAATGTCACAGCCAGTTTACAGCCCTGCTGGTAAATCCTCCTGCTGCTCAGTACAGCTTCACTTCTAGTCATTTCCTTGGGTCTTCATAATGAATGATGCTCTCTGTACCTCTAAATATGGCACACGGTAATTAACGTCAGAGATTGATAGAAGCGAGACAAGGTCACTACTGTTCAAATAAATGTTCATAACTGACTTCTTTTTGAGTTCCTGTGATCAAATTTAATTCACAAAACAGCTTTTCAGTTGCCTTTTGAAGCAGGCACATCAAAACATGTTTGAAGTGCCTCACTTGCAATATGATCTTCTGCATTATATTTGTTGCAGAAGATCATCTATTTCTTATTGTTTTGGATGGAGGGGGATTTCACACATCTACAAAAGGTAGACACCCTTCTCCCTCCCTCTGATATGTGCTTAATTCATTTGCCTCATGACACACTCCACACAGCCTGTTAGGCAGTATGACATTTATCTCCCTGGATATTACTTGATCTAAATCCTGAAAGCACAAAGACACTAAAAGTGGGTCAGGATTTAGCCAACGTGCTTTGCCTCAACACAGTGTGTAGCGTTAACTAAGACACTGCAGCTTTCTCCATCAAGGACAAGTACCTGAGCAAACTCAGCTCTGTTTGGACAGCTGCTCGATGAGCCAGAATAGAGAATGAGGGCTTATGATCACCAGAAGTCGAAAAGGGCCTCTTCAGCATCATGGCACTTCTGATGAAATGATGTCTGTGCAGAGTCAGAAGCCTTTGGTGCGTGTGAGTGATGTTTATGTCTTATTTTTCTTATATTTTTTTCAAAGAAAAAAAAACCCTGACATCTAAGTCAGGTGACAGACAATAAGGATTTACTGCTTGACTTGCAATTTTTAGGAAGATATGAGAGAAAATGAAGACAGAATACTGGGTTGCATTTAAGCTTAGCTTTTGCAATTGTTTGCTTTTTCATTTTTGTCCAGAAGCCTCATTAGAGCTGTTTTACAGACATGATGAGTTCTGACATATTTAGGTGCTCTGTGCAAAAGGAAAAGCTAAGCAACAGAATTGCACAAATTGTGCTTTTTACTAATGAAGGGTTGCGATGCAAAATGTCTTCACATATGCAGCACTTGTTAAATATCCTGTAAGAAATATGCTATTTGTAACAAGAGTTACAAATAGCATATGTAACACCAGTGGTCACGTTAGCCAAATATTTTCCGTCTTTGAGTATTTCGTTTTTTCTTTGTATGTAAACGTTGATGGAAAAATCTGTCGGCCATCTGTTATTTTGACAGAATTCAAAGTACTTGGTGCGGACAGACATTTTCAACTTTATACTCAGAGTATGTGTAACTAATTCAATCAAACAAGATTACCATGAGAGCATCTAAGCATAATTTCTGGACACTGACCTAAATGCATCTCACTATCCAGGAGCTGACAGCATGTTGAAGAATTATGGAGGTTTTGGAGCGCATCTGTGACCACTACACTAACTCTGCTGCAGCTGAACTACTGGTGCAAAAGGAGTACATTCTGCAGGAGTTCCTCTTAATAAAACAGATGTTTGAAGGATGATAAATTCCTTTGTTCAGAAAGTCTATTTCAAGAGTGTGGAGTTAACCTCCAGAAAAGCATCTAAATTTCCATTAGAAGGAATTTGTCTAAGGCAGAGGCAAAGTTCAAAATATCATAACAATAGCCTCTGTAACAAGCTTGAAACATTTGATAATGAACAAGCAGATGAGGAATTCAGCATCTTGCAGGACATGGGAAAGTTATTAGATTGTGTATCCTGGCCGCAGAGGGTAAATGTTCATATTTTAGTTGCAATTGTCCATTCTTTGTACTTACTGGGGCCATAGTCAGAGGTTCAGTTATTTTGGAGAAAATGTCACATGTATTCATCTGCTTGATGTCTGATAGCATTAACTGGATTCTCTGTTAAGGTTGAATATTATAATAAATGAAAATTAAATACAACAAAATATGCAATTTTCATTTAAAAATTGACAGATAAGCAGAGTATGACAAGATGTTTTGGATGCTGCCAGTCACAAAATAATAATAGTAATAATAATAATATTTACTGCAACTACTGGTGCATTCACTTATTTGATATTCCTGTTAAAAAGCTCCTTTTTATATTGACTGCTTGTTTTTAAGTAGAGTGTGGCTGCAAATATTTTTCTGCCAACACAAAGTGCTCTTAAAATTATTTATCTGCTTTGAGAAATACTGGAAAGGTCTGGTATGATTTATAGGTTTATAGTTTCATGGTCTCAAACTATAATAAACTTTTTCATGGTCTCAAACTATAAAACTTTTCCCTGTAAGGTTTGAAAGTATTCATTCTTACGTTGTTTTTTCAATGTTTGAGAAATGTGTACACTTCACATTGGAGTTGTTTGTTAAATTGCCTGTTTATTGTTTTCACATATGCATGGTAAAGTTATTGGACTACATATATTGATTTTATAATTTAGGGTAATGAGATACAAGGTCTTCTACATAGGCTTTTACATTCTTCTGTACCAATTGTCTTCTATTTTGTGAATGTCCTGAATTTTTTTGAACTTTTTCGTAATTTAGAACCACAACCTATCATGCAAACATGGTTGCCTACAAAATCTTGCTGCATAATAAATTGTGCAAGGCTAACATTGTGAATGAGTTTCTTTTATTTTCTGACACTAATCCATAATTTTTCCATAAATCTTTTTTTAGGTAATAGATGTGCAAAATGTGTTGTGTTCTAGGATTAATTGTGTCAACATCTCTCTGAGCCATGAATTCTGAATCTCCCTAAATGGAAGGTTTTCTCATGCATTGTGCAGATAATCTTCTTAGAAGAGTTTTGTATTTAGATTACAAATCAAGTCATTTATGAATAAAGATTATGTGCTCTTTGGCAACTCTGCTGCTGTAAACCACTAAGGGATAAGCACAAAAGATGCTTGTATGTGCCAAAAATATTCGCTAATTATGATTTTTGATCCAAATCTTAGGTATCTGAAAGGATCGGACAAAACAGAGTGTCTGGTTGTGTGCATTTATTCATTGTCCCATTACCTTGTATTAACAAAATGGTTATGTAAGTTGTTTTTGTTTTTGTTTTTCAAACCAATTTGAAATAAAACACTCATGATATGTAGAAAATCTAGTATGTAATAAACACTGCGTGTGGAAAAAGATCTGACTGATCCACAGCACCTGTCCTTTTTGGGGGAAGAAAAAGACTTCTGAATTTATGAAGATCTACAGAAAGAGAAGTGAGAAGGCTCTATCAATTTTTAAACAGTAAGTGAAATAGCACAAAGACGCTAGTCTAGAAGTTTAAAGGTTTCCTTTCATCTGCAATATGGTCTTCAGTTTAACCTTCGGAAGCTACCTATTATACGGGCCTTTTATGATCAGTGCTGTTTTCCGTCTCATTTACGACTGTTTGTTATACAGAAAACCAGGTCTCCCTGTAAACACAAAGTAAATGCATCAGACTCATTATTCCAAACAGGGGGTTTCAGTAGGACACCCTAAAGTCAGATTAGCTCAGAAGATGAAGGCACTGCCAGGATATCAAGTAAGTGCAACATGTCGAGAGAGATCAGTGAAGCAATCTTTTTGGTGTCACAATTTGTTCAAGAGTCACAAATATCCCTAACATTATGGGAAGATTGTTCTGCTTAGATAAACAAGACAGGAATTTACTGAGTTATTGAATTTTAAAGGACAAAGCACTCAGTTTGCCACAGAAACAGTGGACTGTTGATTCAGAAAATTGTCAGTCAAGGTCATTATGTATCTTTTTGCGCTTCAGTGAAGAGCATGCTTACAAATTAAGGGACAAGCAAGGGAAATTAGGTTAGTGGTTACATCTTCACAATAGAGGCTCTCTGTAACGAGATATAAAAGTGTAAATCCTGGACATTATTAATCCATCAAGCTTACCATCAAGCATCATCTCACCTAACATTACAGATTTTAAAAACATGCAGGCAAAGACAAACTTTCCAATTTTCAAACAGAAAAGCCTGCATGGCAGTGATTTGAGCAAGAGAATGTTGTGCATCTGATGCAATGTTATAATTGATTCAGTGCCAACCAGCGCACCTCAGCATTGCCGTACCTGAAAATATAATCAATGTAACTTTGATGCAAGCTGAGGGTGTGAGAAAATACAAAAAAACAAAATCCTCTTCAAGGAACATGTTGTCTCTACAGGCCAGTCACATTTTTTACTTTTTACTGGATCTTCTGCCAGGCTGCTTAAAAACAAATCAATGTTACCTTTTGTTTGAGGAATGTAGAATTGTAATTGAAAATTTTAAGGCGAAAATAAATCCCAATAAAGACGACCGTTGATGTCTAAAAGTGGGTCAGAAGTGGAAGGAGTCAGTCAGATGGGCTGATCCAACCTTACTTTCATTGCCTTTGTTTAGGCAAAATTTAAATGAAACTCATAAATTTGAACAAAGGTCTTTTTTCTGGGGGGTGTTTTAAGTAGATATTTAAAAATGATGTCCATGAATGACCAATGCTTATGGCTGATCAAGCATACTGTACAGTTCTGTGAAAGAGGAGTACTCAGGTCAACTTTATCCAATATTAAAATCTGTTTGATGTTTAATCAAACAAATAGTGAAAGGTTTCAAATGGTGATGTTAAAACCTGAATTAATTGGGATCTTAATAAATTTTTTAGAACAAATAGCAATTTAAACATAACCTTTCTGACAGATGAAATACCCCAAAATGAGCAGATAATAAAAAAAATAATTAAGAAATTATATAAATCTCTCATTCAAAACAAGGTTACAAGGCTACAAAGACTTGGCAACATCAATTACCCAAAATAATCACAATCCACAGCAGGAGAAAATATGCTGAATGGTCAAAATTAGCAAGAGAGCCAGTCAACCAAAATGAATTCAAGAGCACAAAGACAGTTTAACCAGGAGCTCACAAAACAACCCAGAACGGCATCTGAAGCACTGCAGATGCCGTCAGTGTTCAAGATTTAACAATAACAAAGAAAATGAGTGGGCCCAATGGAAAAAGTTTCAAAACCTTTTTTAAAACTCTTCAAAAAACAAAAGAAGAACAGCAGAAAGGCCCATGTTACTTTAGCCAAAAAATCATCTTCATGATGACAACATTTGGAAAAAAATAAACTGTGGACTGAGGAGAGAAAAGTGGAATATTCTGGAAGGTGTGTGTCTTATTACCTAAAACAAAAACTAACAGCTTTTGGCCAGTTTCCGTAAATTTACCATTTCAGTCAATTACAATGACAATAGTGTGATGGTTTGGGGCTGCTTTGCCTCCAGTTCTGGACAACCTGCCATAATTGATTGAATCATTAACCTTGAACTTAAAGCCAATGAAATTTTGCCGATGTAGCAGGACAATGATCCAAAGCACTGACACATCCACGACCTTTGAATGACTAAAAAAAAACTATTCTGGAGAGGTTTTGTCAAAGTCTAGGCGTAAACACTTTGAGCTGCTGCACTTAGATCTTAAAGACATCATTCATACTTTGATACCCATCAAGGCGGCTGAGTGAAAACATTTCTGCAAATGTCTGTGTAATGTTGAGTACTTACTGCCACTTATCACAAACATTTTATATCAGTTGCTGCTTTAGGAGGCAATTACATTTTCACAAAGGCCTTAGTTGGTTTTGATAGCTTCTTTTGCTTAATATATTCAATTCTCATTTGAAAACTGGGTGCAGAAATTTACTCAGATATATAAACCTTCATTAATCAGTCGAATGAAAACAAGAAAGTGAAACTGCAGCAAAGTAGTTTGTTCTGTCTTTACATAGCAGAGCACTGTAAATTTGGTACCCTTTATCCCAGCATACACACACTATGCATCATCTGATACACTCATATTTCATAAACATTACAGGAGTTGAGTTTTCAGGTTGTTTAATTTCTTTTTATATTTATATTAACTTTCACAAGCCTCATCTTTAGTATGACATTTTTGTTAATTCCACATATAACTTTCAGCGATAGCATAGTATGATGTACAATAAATTGATCTGTCTGCTAAAGCAGACACATATTTCCTGTGTCTGCTTTAGCACAGACCTGATGCAAACTAGGGTTATGTATAGTTAGGAGCATTATTTTTGCTTGAGCTAAAAAAAAAAAAAAAAAAAAAAAAAGAAAAAAAACATTTTGAATTTTCATGGAAAAACGAAAAAGGCTTTTCTCTTATTCTGGAACCACTGGCTGAAATATGCACATGTAAGAGGTCCTCAAAGCAAAGACACCAAGACTGAGACAATTATAAGGTTTGGTGAACAGCAAAGATGAAAAATGCCCAAGAGCAGTAAAAAAAAAAAAAAAATAACTGTACCTCCCTACAGGAAACCAAAACTATGAACCACAAGAAAAAGATTAACCAGTGCAACTACAGAAGAGAGAAGAGATGGTTTTCCTCTTCACCCCATCTGTTCTCCATCTCCAGATTGTTCTCAAAATGATTTATTTTTTAATAAATGTTCAACAGCAGGTGGAATTCAGTGGAGAAAATAATGTCTGTCAACCCGAACGGCCCAAAGGTTTGTTCGTTCTCACGATGATAAATCATGTACCTCTGAAAGCACAAAGCATTGACACATTTAACAAAACTCCGATGTCTTGATTAAAGGAATACGTTTTGTCAGCAGGCATGTTTTTGACAGAGATACAGAGCCAGAAGCTACAAAAATGCTGTTAAAATAGAAGATCTGCTACGCTGTGTTCATTTTAACGTTCGCACTAAGGTGAGAGTCAATGCATTTTAACTCCCTTCTTTATCTAAAATATACTCACAATGTCTCAGCATTGAAAAAGAGCGGTGAGAAAAACTCTTTTGGATCCATAAATCTTAGGAGGACCGTCTGCTGGACACGAGTGAACTCTTGCTCATCTATTTGTCAACCTCAAAAAGGAAATTTTGTTGCAGATTTTTGTTCCTCCCTCCATCTTATCTACCATCTGATCAGACTGCTAATTCCATGTTAATACTAGAAGTGTCAACAAACTCCTTCACCCCTGCTGGTTAAAAGTACAGACTTTCCACCGGTTGATTGTCAGCACCATTATTCCATTACCCCTCACACCACCTCCGTTCCTATGTGTCTGCTTATGCAACATCGTCCCTTAACAAGGAGCTTTTTGTTTCCCACCTCTCCTTTGATGTGCCACCACTTGCTTCAGATATGTCTTTAATATGTGTGACAAAATCCATTCTGCTGGAGGTGCAACAAAGTGAGAAAAGTGTTTCCCTTGAGCAACACCCACCATTCAAAGTGAAAGAAGTTCAAGCTATTTTTGAACATCATGTCAACCCATAATTTAACATGTTTGAGTTCGTGATGAAACCACCAATAAAAAACACTTTCAAGTTGCAAAAGCAAGCAAATGGAAGTGAAATGTTTTGGTTTTAATCCACATTTATCATTCTTCTCTTTCACAAAAAGAATTGCAGTGCCTATATTTGAGACTGTCGACTGTAACACATGGATTGATTGAATGGAAAGTCTTTGGGGTTGTCTGGTACTTTGTTTACTCTTGTTCAGCAGACAGGGACTCCCATTTCTTGTTTTTTGCATTTTGAAGCTCTACATATCTTTATTTTTTTTTATTTTTTGTTTTTACATTTTAGCAATTTATCTGTTTCTTTTTGGGTGGTGCGTACATTTCATAAATGTGTTTCTTGTTGTAAGATAGCTTTTCTTTATTTATTTTTTTTTATTTACCTATTTATTATTTTCAAATACATGTCCTGTGCGTGAATAGTGCTTTACAAACAAACCAGTCTTTGCTTGGCTTGCCGAAAAGGATTAAAATTACTTAACTGAAAGGATACTCAAAGTTAACTGTGAAAATGTAGAATTGTACATAATAAATTGCTTTTCAATGTAGTTTTGGAGGTCAGTGATTACAAAAGATGCTTTGGTGAAGAATAAGAGAGACTAATAATAGCTTTCCAATTAAATTTATTTCAGCTGTTAAGTAGAGAGTCAGAGCACACACTCATAAAGAAATAAGATCAACAGCCTTAGCAGGACATTTTCTTCTCATTTGTCAAATTAATACTAAAAATAAGCATCAAACATCTTAGTACAGATTTATTATCTCAAAACAGGTTGAAATTGAATATCAGAAAAAGAAGATAAAGCACAACCTATGGCAACAGTGCTCTAGCTAAAAATGAATTTAACAGCACATAAAAAGCTCTAAATGTAACTTGGCTGCTTATTCAGAGTATATTGTGGTCGGTGAGGCTGTTTACTGAGAACAGCCTAGTGATTTTAATATAAACTAGATAGAACAGAAAACATTTTGCTCCAAGCTTATGTTCTACAGAAAACCCTTTTCAGGATGACATTTCATACATCAAGATCATTATTTTGTTAATGGCAGCCATCATAACCCCGGTTTTAATGAACTAGAAAGACTGGCACTATCCCCCCAAAAAATGCTCTGAATAATGGTCTTAGAATAAATTTAGTTGCTTTCACTTTCTGTTGTATCTCCTCTTTTAATGTTGTTGCTTATTTTTCTTGTGATCTCATAGATGTTGGCTGAAAATACAAAAATAAATAGGATCAGATTGCGTTATAAACTCCCTCTCTGCCTTTGTTATCTCGGTTTTGATGGGCATACACTCAAGCAAAGCAGAAAAAAGAAAACAAAACGGGAAGAGCACTGTAAACAAAGATGCAAGTCCTTCTCAGATCAAATATGGAGCATGTGTGCCGCTGTGGCTAAAAGTAAGCAGCACTGATGATGCTTTTAGCAGCCACCACTTTCACAGCTCTTGTTCAAGATGAGGTCTAACGCGAAGTGACAGCATGGCTGCAGGTGAGGCTTAGACAGAGTGAAGAACTTGCAAGCAAACTTAATCACATAAGCAAAGAATCTCACATCTGTCAGGTTAATGAGACAAGGCCTTAGGAGTGATCATGAGTTTACATACAGCTGCAGGAAGTTTGTCTCCAATTTTATAATCAACAGGGTTGACACATCTTCCGGCTAATTTTATCTTTAGGAATAGGCTTGATGATAAACATTTAGCTTGACAACACAAGCACTCTACTTTCTTTTTTTTTTTCTCTCTAGATTTTATTTATACTCATTTTAAAATCTTGATAAAGATAAAACAACCGCAGTCTGTGTGACAGCAAGAACTGCCAAGTTTCACAAGGATTGGCCAAAATGCTGATGGGGGTGTAACTGATGCTTCCATCTGGTGTTACGATCAATACCACACAGTGTCACCAGCAGACAGTAATGGAAACTGGAGGATCTCCAGATTTAGACTGATAGAACAAGGTAGGAAGGTGAGTCTGTACACTTTGATGACACCTAGTTGTAAATCACAGCACGGTGGACGTTAACCTTTGGCATAGTCAGCATGAACAGTGGTTAATTATTATAATTTAACTTTTATTTGAAAAGGGAAACTAAATATATTCAAGGATAACATGAGGATCAGTAATTCTGATAAAGATGTACATTATACATATTGACATAACTACATATAGCAGTTTAGTGTGCAGCTGAATAGTCTGAACCTACAGTTTTCACTTTAGCATGGAAACTGTTTTCTCGTAAAATGCCAAAATTATTATTTGAGAGCAGAGCCAGCCCGAGACATAAGCAAACTAAGGACCTCACTAGCCAGAAGCCCCTGTATTCTCACACAGGATGAATCTTAAAATGGGCACTGTTCACTTCATACTTTGTGGTTTTGGACCTCATTTATTCAACAAATGGAGCAGTCTGCCATGGGAAGTGTTTAAGCTGGACCTGCCAGGAGAACATTTAACACAATTTTAAGTAATTTTCTGTAATCTCTTCATGTATTGTATAAGTAAATCTGGTTGTTTTGGTCACCACTATGTCAGAGGATGGTACAAAAAAGGTCAAAGGGTACAATTTCTGACAATTAGAACAGTGAAAGAAAACATGTCTGTACACTACAGCTGGCTGGTAAGGCAGAAGTTGGTATTTAATTCAAGTTTCTGTTTCAGTGTTAAATTAGAAAGTCATTTCAATTTTTTCATACAAATGACTGAATCTGAAGAGTCATTCAAACTGTGTCACTAAAAATGATTTATAGTTAAACTTAAAAAAAACTTAAATAGAAATGTCCCTTTGGGACATATATTCTTATTTTTGGTGCATACTCAAGTTTAAGCAACCTCAAAAATTGTCTCCACCAATTGCAAACCATAAGACTTAAAATAATCAATTGCAATAATTTATTGAAAACTTACACTTATTTACAATTTAAAGAAATTAAAAACGTACTTAATTGTACAAAATTACATTTTCAGAGTGTGAAAACAAAATTTATGAAAATTATATCAACCGCTTTACCATATAAGGATTTTGTTGTTGAATCACTGGTTAACAGTAAACAAATAGTCTTAAAAGCTAAAATGTACAAGCAGTTAGAATGTTGTTCTGATGGTTTCCCAAATCAAATTCTGCTTTCAGCTGTCCTAAAAGGTATTACAAATGGATCAAAACAGAAGCCACAGCTCACCATTTCTTATTTTTTGTACAACCCCTAATGTACTTTAAAAGTGCATGCTTCAGTGTGTTTCTGGCAGAAAAACAAAATGTTCAGGTCAAGTAATTGTTTTAGAAAATTGTCCCACCTTATTTATCTAGCTATGTTAAATTACAGCTTTCTTCTGTCATTTCTGTAGATTTGCCTTGAAGTAAGTATATTTCAGTGGGAGAGAAACATTGATTTCAGTACATTTAATGTTACCTGAAACCAAGAGACCTGGGACTCTATTAATCCTGTCACTGAAATGCAAATATTTCATTAGACAATCAACAACAAAACACAAGAAGGTTATCACATACTCTAATGTGCTAATGTTGCAACACTCTAGAGTGAAATGTGTAATGCAAGTGTGAAACACTGGATATTATCTGATTCTTAAAAATAAACAGTAATCAGACACACACACAAATCCTCAAATTAACCAGAGCAGTCTCTGGTGAGGCATACTGAACTCGCATCATTTCATGTTCAGCTTCCCCCTCTGGGTTAAATTATATCAGGACAAAGAGAAACATCATGCACTGAGTAGAAATTCACAATTAAGACAATGTAATCACTGCAACTCATGAATAACCGCTAGATTCATACTGGGATGCTTTTAAATTGTTGAACATTCAGGAGCTAATAGTTCAAGATTCTTCTTTCCATTTACTTCTCTGAGTGCCATGCAAATAAACTTTTAAGTATTTGCAATTTGAAGTGCTGCAAATTCAAAATGCGGCAACAGAAGCCTCACAGAGGATTTGTGGTACCTTCACACTCAAGACACCGAGTGTAAGGCAGCTCGCTTATGTGTGATCAAATGTGATTGTTAGCTCTTGGATTACATTTTATGCTTTTATAGTTAACACTCCAGCCTGACAACTTGAGAATAGAGTCAATCCCGAAATGCAAAACAAGTACAGTAGGTTCATGGGTAATGACCATAAACGATCAGAAAACAGTCTCAAAGAGGCCAACTATGCGAAAGAAGTCGTGCTCTAACAATTATTAAACGTCAAAGCTCTCTTGCAGACATAAACCAAGAAGCACATGATCTACTTACTCTATTAATGTGAATAAATGCACCCAATCGAGGATTATGAATTATTTTAATCTGTATTCAACTTTGATTATGCTCAACTAGAGTAGCGTCCTGTGAATGTTTTCATAAAACAAATATAACATAAAATGATTAAATTACCTCTGTAAAAAATAGATTCACGTTCATCTGATGAAGGAAACACGTCAGCCTCTCATTGGATCTGAAAGCAGCAATCTTATAAAAGGTAAAGGAAGAATAGAGTACTTAGCTCCTGAGAGATTTAAAGGAACAGCTTGTGTTTGACTGCCATGGCAGTATAAAGACTCTATAGCAGTCACAAGGGTTTTTTTTGTGCAAATTACTAAACAGAGGCTCAAGAGAGAAGAGGGGGAAGTATCTTTTGACCAAGTGTGCTTTGAATAAATTGCATTGTGCTCTATGAGCCAATATTCCAGAGGCAGACTAATACAACTGTAGAGATTGTTTATTCTTTTCATCCGTCCTCCTGTCACCATTCCTCCACGCTGCTGCCAGAAAATACAATGACATTGTTTCTGAGACAGCAGGGGAATGTTCAACCGAGCACACCCCAAAACCACATCCCTGCCAAACAGTGTGCACTGAGACGGAGTGTGAGCCATCCAAGTTCAAACCGGAGTGAAAGCAAAGAAACAGGCTCAACAAAATAAACTAAAAAAGTAAGACAATGCAATTTTGTGTTATATCAAGGCTGGAAACTGAAAGCTCGCAACAATGTCTTGACAAAGGGCTCAGTTCTTTAAAATGTGGCCACAGTACAGCCATAAACGTAAATAAATTATTCAGAGTTTATGTTGTAAACCAACACAAAGTAGCATAAAAGTGAGAAGTGGAAGAAAATTGTGTTTTCAATGTATTTTTTATAATCAAAATCTTAACAGTGTTAAAAACGTGAGCCCCTTAACTCTGATACTTTGAAATAAATTGCCTTAAGAAGTCATCTAATTATTAAATAGGGTCCAACAATTCATTCCAGCTGCTCTGTAAGGCAAACTCATCGCTTACATCAGGTGTTTTCCCCCAGGCTTTGAAAACAGCAGTCATCAAACACTGTTAAAAAAGAACAACCTGGACAAATCACTATTGCAGAATTACAGGCAATCTCAAACCTCCCATTCATCAGCAAAGTTATTGAAAAAACTGTGTGTAAACAATTAAATAGTTTCCTCATGATGACCAACTGCTTTGACACTTTCCAGTCTGGTTTTCGTGCTCACCACAGCACGGAGACTGCCCTCGTAAAAGTATTCAATGATATCCATATAAATACGGACTGTGGGAGAACCACGGTGCTGGTTCTGTTGGATCTCAGTGCAGCTTTTGACACTGTCGACCATGACATATTACTGAATCGACTTGAAAGTTGGGTTGGACTCTCTGGTTCGGTGCTCGACTGGTTTGAATCCTACATAAAGAACAGGGATTTCTTTGTTTCAATTGGAAACTTCTCATCAAAGAGGTCAAAGGTCACATGTGGGGTACCCCAAGGTTCAATCCTAGGACCCCTCTTATTTAAATATTTATATTCTCCCACTAGCTCAGGTCATAACAGGAAATAATATTAGCTACCACAACTATGCGGATGACACACAGCTCTACATTACGATGTCACCAGGTGACTCTGAACCCATCCAATCACTGAATAAATGTTTAGAACAGATAAATGTGCCAAAACTTTCTCCAACTGAACAAAAATAAAACTGAAGTCATTATTTTTGGACCTAAAGAGGAACGATCTAGAGTCAATGCACAGCTTCAGTTATCACAACTAAAAACTAGTGATCAGGCCCGAAACCTGGGAGTAGTGATGGACTCGGACTTGAACCTCCAGAGCCACATAAAGACAGTAACAAAATCGGCCTTCTATCACCTGAAGAACATCTCCAGGATTAGAGGACTAATGTCTCAGCCAGATCTAGAGAAACTCATTCATGCGTTTGTCTTTAGTCGCATTGATTATTGCAACAGCATCTTCACAGGCCTGTCCAACAAATCAATCAAACAGCTGCAACTGATCCAGAATGCTGCTGCTCGCGTTCACTAGAACCAGGAAGATAGATCACATAACACCAGTTTTAAAGTCCCTCCACTGGCTCCTGTAGCTCAAAGAATAGATTTTAAAATACTGTTGTTAGTTTACAAATCACTGAATGGTTTAGCACCACAATACATCAAAGATCTGCTGTTGTTGTATCAACCTTCCAGACCTCTCAGGTCTTCTGGTTCTGGTCTGCTCTGCATCCCCAGAACCAGAACCAAGAGAGGAGAAGCAGCTTTCAGCATCTATGCACAAAACTTTGGAACAAACTTCCAGAAAACTGTAAAACAGCGGAAACCCTGACTTCCTTCAAATCTCAAGTAAAAACGCACCTGTTTAGAGTTGCATTTGAAATGTAATATGTATGGATTTGATTTTGTGAATATGTATGTATTTTTTTTTTTTTTTTTTTTCTTTCTTTTTTCCTGTTGTGGGCAACGGGGCCCGGCGAATACCCGTGGTTAAACGGACGGCGGAGTCCGGCGGTAACAGGCGCTTAAATTCCGTGTCAAAGGGAAGGGGGAAGAAAGGGAAAGAAGAGGGAAGGTGGAAAAAGGGGAAAAAAAGAGGGAGGAAGAAAGGAGGAAGGAGAGAAAAAAAAAAAAAAAAACCTTGGTATTTTATTCTATGTTGCATGCCTTCGTGTTTTTGTGTTTATGATGTAAAGCACTTTGAAATGCCTTGTAGCTGAAATGTGCTATACAAATAAAATTTGATTGATTGATTGATTGATTGATTGGAGGCTTGTTAAAGTAACTTTAATAAAGATCAATACAAACCAATCATAACCCTATAAATGCAGATTAAAATGGGCATCTTGCACTACAAACTTAATTAAAAATGCTTTTTTCATCAATTTCAATCACATTAAAGCTTTTCTGTTAGAAAAAATGGGAAAAAAGGTTCAGTATATACAAATGCAAAATTGGTTCAAACACATCCCAGAAGACATGCAGCTGTAGTTGCAGCTAATGTATTGATGAAGTTGTTGGTAAAGATAAATTCATATAACTTTTACAGATTTTATTTGTAAAAACAAAATAAATGCAAGCCATCCTTTTTAAATCATTTTAATGTGTTGGATAATCACATAAAATACATTGATGTTTGTGACTGTAATGCAGCAAAACATGTAAAAGAACAAGGCACTGCATGACTGACTATAACAACTCAAAAGATCTTCCTCAGCAAGTCGGATGATACAGTTTTCAATCAGCAAGAGACCTGACCCTCAGACAAGCACTTATTTCCACATGGATTAAAACAGAAATCAGGCATCTTGAAAGTCGGTCTCCAGGTTCTTTGTTATCTCAGCCAAATGCTGGGATTCATCTACTGCTGGCTCTCGAGCTGCAGCCAATCCTCTGGCGGCAGAGTTTTCCTGTGGCCTCTGCAGTGTGTCCGTTTCTCGCTTCACATCTTTCCCTCCACCCAAAACTTTCTGACTCTCTGTGAAGTACTGGTTGGGGTGACTGAGAGAGAAAGCGGTGTCCTCCACCTGCTCAGAAAAATGAGAAAGCACAGCAGAGGAAGGTCAAGAGAGGATATTAAGTGCTAGTTATCACGAAGACGACAGGTTGATTGACTGATTTAATGCAATGTCACCTTTGATGAAATGATCATTTACTATCTCTCTCATTGTCGATGAGAAATGTTTTACTGAATTCTTCACGTTGCAGAATTTCAGAGACACATAACTGAGCTGAGTCATAGATGGTTTGGACCATTTCATGATTTTATGGTTTCCTGTAGAGGAAGTACATGACTTATCTATAGTTGCTACAGCGTCTGCTGTGTGACAAATTACAGATAGTGACAAAATATCAAAATTTGTTATTTTTCCCTTTGGAGAACAAGAATACATTAAATTATATCAACAAGATTAGCAATAAAAAATATTTAGAGAACAGTTTGTGCAATAATTTGCACAAACTTCCACCTACTCATAACTTGCAATTAAATATTACTATAAAAAACTGAAGAAGGGGGTATTAAAAGTAAGAAGAGTGGCAAAAAGTGCTGTTTTGCCACTGCTGTATGTGCTGTATGTACAAAACAGCACTTTTGTACATACAGAGTACATATGATAATAAATAATAAGAAATTCCAGTGGAATTTCAGAGAAAGTTCTGTGTACACACAGACTGACCCGTACCTGAGTGTAGAAAACCTGAACCAGAATTCATTTGACAAACAGCATAATTTTACTTTTCAAAGCAGCCTTTTTATTTTTTTTCTGCTTTACAGAGATGCTCTACATTATATTAGATTACATAAGCCCCTCAAAACCCCCCCAAAAAATAATTGAAGCTTGTAGCTGTAACAAGATTAAATCAGAATGAATGCTGTATTTAAATAGTCAAGCTGACTTGACAAATTATTTGATTTAGGCAGATCGTACCATGTGTTTCAAATCAAGTAGAGACACATGGCATCCCACCAGACAAATGTGAGGGAAAAAAAAATCACATATGGATCCATATGTTGTATGGTTATATTTAGCAAGCATCTGCATCACACTGATCTAAACAACCATCTACTCAGGCAAAACGTGAAATGTGAGCTTCAACCATCAAAAGTCAAACAGATCACAATTCTGCAAGTGTCTACAGATAATAAAATAGGCTGGAATGGCTGAACAAACTTTAAAAAAATATACAGTTCTGATAATCATGGATGTGATGATTGTTTCAGTGTGAGATGTAAACCAGCAATTAAAACAGACTGAACTTACATTGTGGGTCAATTCAAAGTACTTTTGGCATGCCAGCTGATAATGCATCCCTTTGACCAGCTCAAGAATCTGCAACAAAAGGTAGAAAAAGTTACACCTCAGATAATTCAAGTATTTACCTAAAGAGATAGAGTCCCATTTAAAGATAACATCAGCATCTGGTGCTGCTGCAGCAAAGTTTCAATAACCATTTTAATTGGATTTGGGTCAACTACCAACACAAGCACAGTTCATAAATCTTATTGGCAGCAGAAAATACATTCTTAAAGAAATCTTTGCAAAGCTAATAAAAACAGATGAATCAGCTCTTGATAGGATGACCACAGGCAGCTTTACATTGGATCTAAACCGTATTAAATATTTCCATAATGTGTGAAGCTAACTTTCCGAGGACACTGAGGTTCTGTGAAAAAAGTAACATCACATGCACCGCAAAACAAGAGCAGTTACTCTTACATGTGACTAACTGGAATTAAATTAAGCCTTTTGGCTCACTTATATTGGAGTTTTTCATTCTCCTGGAAAACAAATCCAAAGTCTGCTCCTCAGCTTGGATTTGTTTGTAATCATCATTCCCCAAGCTCCTACTTGCCAGCCTCTGGTGTAATAACGCTACCGGCACGCTCGTCTCTACAGCTGGTAATAGATCAGGAATGAGCTGAGCAGATTCTCTGCCAGAAATTATACTTTCAAACTAGCTTTAACTGATTTTGTTAAGAAAAAGGGAGCTGTTGTAGTTATCAGAGCAACAGGTTGATAAGAAAAAAGAGAAAATGGCAGCTGTTCACTGAGATGCATTTCCAACCTATCCCCAACAAACATACAAATAAGATATTAACGATGTTTCAGGGACCACTTGTTTAATCTAATGGTTGAAGACAGATTGCAGACATGGGAAATATAAACCAAAGCTTTGGTGTTACCATGTTTCACTTAATACCACAGTTCCTAATCCAATTTGTTCAAGTGTCAGCATGATGCTAATTTTTGTGGCTTCAAAAGTGCTGAATTCACTGTCATTATCATGTTGTCTAATTATCCTTCAAATTGAATGCTGTATTTAATTACCTTTACTAACTACTTTAGTAAAGGTAATTTAGTAAAATTACCTTTACTAAATCTGTACAAATGTTTATTCGGCTTACGGAAAACTTATTGATTAAAGTAGACGTTTTCAAAGTCAATATTACATTCCTTCTTATACAGCCTTTTTTTAAATTATGGACTTTGTCAAAACCTTGTCAAGAAGTTTGATTTATCAAGCACAAATCTCAAAAAGAACACATCAGGGGAAAAAAGATTTGGAAAACCTCTCAATTCTTTTACTTTCTTGCTCAGTTTGCCATTTGCAATATCTGCGACTTGTCTATTTCTTTGAATCAATTCTAATCCTGTTCCGCACTGTTTGATGACTTTATGCTGCCTTGTTTCACACCAGCAAAAAAGAGTCAGCTCACGTTAGTCAATAATATCACAATCTGTTGGTTCTTAAATGTTTTATTTGACAGAAAACTTTTAGAAGTTGCTGAGGAAAAATCCAGTGAAAGATTGATGACATTTCTAAGATAATTTTAAAAGTTTCTTTGTGAAAGAAATTATTTTTCTGCTCAGAAGCAAAAAGAATATTCAATAGTATGACTGGAAAAATAAACCTACCTGACTGACTCCACTGGGAGACACTTTATAGGACTGAAGC
Organism: Poeciliopsis prolifica; assembly: GCF_027474105.1. NCBI lineage: Eukaryota > Metazoa > Chordata > Actinopteri > Cyprinodontiformes > Poeciliidae > Poeciliopsis > Poeciliopsis prolifica. The sequence continues at coordinate 7,663,312 of NW_026562380.1, forward strand.
TTCTGCTTCAGTAGTTCTGGGTCACTGTGACGGAATGGACATCCTGACATCAGGAACAACAAAGAGCAATAAATCAATTATTAGACACTTCAAAAGAGACACTTGGCTGATTTTACTCTTGATCCGATGGTTGGAAGAAAAGAAAATAAATAAAATATTGGAATATAGTTTATGATCAGTGCAATCTGGTACATAAACGCTAGAAGACTTGCACTCTTCAGAGAGGAAGCCATTAATGCAGGAAGAAGCCTCTGTCAAATCTTTTCAGCATTACTGACTTTAAAATGAAGCTTGAGGAAGCACACAAGGTCTGTGAGGTTTTCAGAAAGCAGTTTTCTGCTGAAGCATGCCAGCTTTTCAGTCAGTCTGCCACAATTGGAAATCACACATTCAGAATGACGTGATGGTGAACTAACAGAAAAGTGGGTCAGGTTTATCTTTTTGAAGAGTTCAATTGTCCCACAACAAAATAAGCTGGTTTAGGAAATGTTGGCAGTCTTTGCAAATTACACACTTAAGTTAAGGGACTCCTTTCTCTGCAGGGAATAAACCAGGCGCTGCTATTAGTAATGATAGCTCCTATTATTAGTAATCATGATACTTGTTTAAAATGTCAGCTCTAAAATTGTGTAATCTTTTAATAAACATCTTCTCTAGAAATAAGGTCTCTATTTCAAATCAAATTTAAAACAAAAAAGCAAAACAAAAAAAACCCTTTAAAACCAACAGATAATGATTTCTTCTCGCAGACGCTAACTCACCATGATAGTCGCCTTGGCTGGGTGGGTTTGATAAAATCACCTTCATGCAGCTGTAGGGAGTGTAGTCTGTTCGCTTGCCTTCTTTGCCAAACATGTGGCGGATGCTGTAGGCATATGCTTTGTCAAACTACAGAGAGACGAGGGTGAGGGAGGCAGGGGGGGTCAGGAAGAGAAGGCATTAGTAAGGATGAGAGTATAAGAGGGACAAGGTTGGTGTGAAAGAGGCACTGTCATACATCATGTCAGTTTTGAAGGGAAGTTTTCCACTGTGAAATATAGAGCTATTAGAGAGAACCTGCTACAGAGGTGTTGCAACACTCTAGATAGCTGCGTTATGGATGCTTAAATGAGGCCATCCTTCTCCATGCTTTTTGCCTCCTTGTCCTGAAGAGCACTCTGACAACATGAGCCGCACTTTAAGTCAAGAAATAAATGAAGGTAAATCCAACACACTTCGCAGGTTTCATGTGAAAAGTACTGCATTGCTATGTGTGTTTCTTACTAAGGGGAAATAATACAATATTATAACCCGTTTTGATTAGTTGTAGCAATCAATTTCAAAGAAATTTTATTTAAAGAACGTTTAGTCCTACCACTGTTCCTTCCAAGATATGTGTTAAAGAGCTGCATATCACAGGGAATTGCAAAGACCAGAGTTGCTGATGCTGAAAATGATTTAATAGTAATTTTTGATAAGGTTAAAAGGTTTTTTTTTTTAAAAAGACTTTCTTCACCAAGAGTGTTAGAGAGTAAAAAACTTGCAACATTTTAATACAAGAACATTTACTTCATTAAATGGTACATTAGACCTTATATCGACCGCTCAAAATGAAAAAATAAAAAACACAGAATTTCTAAAATTCATCACAGCAAATTGAAGAATAAAACTGTCATCAGGTGTCCTAAAAAGTTTCTGAACCTCAAACAACTTGGCTATATTTTAAGTGTTTATTTCTGCTTTTGTAAAAATTTTGAAATCATGAGTAGATAACTATAATTTAGTTTGTCAGTAGGAAATAAGATCTAAGGCCAAAACAACATATATATTGTGTAGGCAGAAATGTTTGCCTGCTAAAAAGTAACCCATAGAATATACATTGAGGGCTTGGTTTAATACAGGTGTTCTGGCTGTCCAATTAAACGATGATGGTCATTAAACCATCACCTTAACTTCCAAATGAAATGGAAGAAAGTTACTGGCATCCCAAAACAAAACTTCAGGTCCTTTTGTCAAACAGCAAATTATCTTTCAGTTACATGCAAATTTGCACCATCTTTATCTCAACAAATAAGAAAAATATCAAAGCCATCAGTAGATGAGCTGATGGCAAAATAACTAGACAACAGAAAAAGCAAAAACAAAAAGGTTGCCTTGAAAAGCAAAATTATGCTATCTGTCAAAAGAGCTTTTGGTAGTTTTCTTAAAAATGGGTTAAGAAAACTGAAATCTACTCCAAATATAACACACCACAATGGCAGCGAGAACATGTTTTGTTACCCCCACTGCCCAGTTCTCTGTTCTTGTATTGGTGCTTTTGTCTGCATGTTCAAAGAGACTTTTTTTCCTAGAGTATAACACTGATTATGGCTTTTTAAAAAAAAAGCTTTCTAAAAATCCAACTTCAAAAGATGCAGAACTATTCCTTTAATCTTTCTAAAAACATCTCTGACATTTTTGCACTGGAGTTTAAATTAAATGAACCTTCACAAGTCTGATTTCTACAGTCTGGAGAAACATCTTCAAGAAGCAAAACATCAAAGTCAAGAAGACAAACTAAACGTCCATAGAATATTTTAAAAGTGTCGAAATTTAGGAAACTTTCACATTCACTTCACTTTTAGAAAAGCAATTTCACTTTATAGATTTTTTTATAAGCCCCCTAACCCCCCAAAAAAATAAAACACACATTTGTGACTGCCTCCTGATGTTACATCACTGTAACATCCACCCAGAGCGCCCTGACAGTAGGAGATTATAATCACCAAAACTGTACCCACACACATTAATGTCGCAATAAAACCTTTGAACTGCCTAATGGGACAAGCTGCAGTGGCAATTTAAAAACCCATCAAATCTTCTTTAAGTATGATAAATCAGACATTAATTATGTTGAGTTTCTAAGGATTCAAGAGGCCACTTGCTGATATAAGAGCTCCATAGTCCACTGGCACTAAAGTGTGTTTAATATGCATTTTGTGGACTAATGTAAATATAAAAAGAATCCTAAGTGGTACAAAGTGATCGCATGGTCACTACTGAGGTTAAAGGAGAATGATAAATACCTTTCTTTTTTTTTTTTTGCTAAATGCAGCTGCTACTTTATATTTTTACTGTTTCATCTAATTACAAACTACAGTGCTATACGTCCAATATTATATCCAACACTATAAAACTAAAACACTAGCAAAGTCTTAGCATTAAAAATAATAAAATGAGACTCAAGCAGCTGAGTGATAAATCAAGATTCTGCAAATCTTTACTTATCATGCTATTTCACTGTAATACAACATTCATGAAAAGGCAATAGTTTAGTTTCCTTTCTTTCAACAGGACTGTTTTTGAGCTACAAGTTAAAATGAATGACAGCACAGATACTACAAACTGACACTGATGGTCGTTGATAAAAGTAATGTGAAAAGCCAGATGTAATACATCACATTTTTATATTCACTCACTGTATATATTGTGAAACAGTCCTTCAATTTAAATTGAAGAAATTGAAACTTCAACTTCTTGAGTTTGTCTGAGTCATTCTCTAGCCACAAAGAAAATGGAAATTGTCATAATACCATTCAAAACCTCAGCAAAACTGTACAAATGACAACACAAATTACAAGTGAGGATTGAAGTTATTACTCAGTGATCAGCAGTAAAAATATGATATGGTGTTATTGTTCGTCAGGTGATTTTATTTCTGCAGCATTAAAAGCTCCTAATGACCCAGCTTCACTTTATTGCAAAGACCAGAGAATTACATATTTTTCCCAAACAGACTAAATCTTGGTCTTTGCTCAAAGTTGTCTTTTTTACAGCATTTAAATGAATGAGGTCAAGGTTTCTGCTATTAGACTTGTAAAAAGGAAGCATTAACGCTCCCCCAAAATAAGCTTAAAAGTTTGCTATTGGATTAAGCTCAGGATTACATCTAGTCCAGGTGACCTCCAGGTGAAATCTTTAGCTAAAACACTCTATTAGGTGGTGAGGATAATTCTTTCCCCTGCCATATTCTAACTTTCTTTTCCATATGAGCCATATTTCTGGCCATAAAAATCACTTCCCTATTGCTCTCCATATCTTTGAACAGTTCTATTATAAAAAGCAGGAAGAAATATTCAGAATTAAATTAGGATATACACAGATTTTATTTTATTATAAGTTAAAAGGATCTGATTGGACTTAAAATCAGTAACGGTATCTAAGATTACATTTCTTATCAATTGGTGCATCATCAATAAAAATTTCTTTGTTCTGTTTTTGTCTTTTTTAATAGTGCTTCAAGAAAGGTTAACAGCTAAAGCGTTAAGCATTAGGAGTCTCTTTAAAGACTATTTTTAATTCCAGCTAAACAACTTTTACAACACCGTAAAAAAAAGAGGGATTTAACAACATTGTACCAAATCAGTTGTAGTTCTACATTGTTGGTACTTGCTTAGTACCAATTCTGTTTCTCCTGCAATACACACTTATTGTACTAAATGACTGGATTTTAGCTCGTGAGCAGAACTATTTTGTTGGGCCCAGTAATTACATAAAGCTGAGAGCAACTGTTGAGATACAAACAACCTCCTAAATTGTTATTTGTATTATGTTTTAGACTTTTTTCAAATTTTAATATGACCCCCAGAATAGCACATGAATGAAATGTTCAGTTTGATAAGTTCATAACATGCTTAACTTTTGAAACTCTTGCTTTTCTAATTTAGATTTACTTTAATTTCATCATTTGATCACATTCATTTATCTTATCTTTTCATGTTAAGAACACTGGAGCACTGAACACTCAGTAAATTACAATTTTACATCAGCTTCAAATAAAGATTTTTTATGTTTACTAGATTGTTAGTCATTTACAAGTGAATACTCCCTTGTTGGAGAGTGACTTAAAGTGGATCTGTTGAACTGTGATGTTAAATGCAATGAGGTCTAAAATTTGGATGCACTTCACGTTTATGCTGGTCCACCTGAGAAAATAAGTTCGGTACCCTATAGGAATAAGATAAGGGTTTTGTAAAGCACACTCTAAAACATTAACGTGGTTGCCCTTAAGCCATTTTGGCACTAATTTAACAATATGTTTAGAATAATGATTTATTTGGGAAACCTTTGTCCTCAAGATTCAACCTCCTGCTTAGAATATTGAAATGTTGCTTCAAATTTTATTCATACTTTTGTTTTCTCATTATGGAAACAATTCGATGAAGTTAACCAGTTTGCCCTGCAGCAAAACAACCCCGATGGTGTCAGTTAGAAGAAAGGAATTAACTTAAAGTTAAGGTCTGTAAAACAAGTAGTTTAACAGCAGTTCTGCCCCAAGGCTACACTACGCTACAGCAAAGTGGCACAAATAGACACTCCTACAAATGAATAGGCCAACATCTGTGGCAAGAAAAATGGATAGATCAAGTTAATTTCATCAATTCTCCCTCTCCCACTAGTCTAATATTACATTGCCTCTTCCTCCAGGCCTTCCTTTCGGCATCGCTGCTTCTCATCTTCCTTCTCTCCTCTTGTCGCATACTAATGAGAAGGCTTTGTGCAGCATGCCACAAAGTGCAGCTTCTGACACAACACATACATCACTGTGAGAGCTGTGAGCTGGTCAGCACCATTCAGATGCCTCGGCTGTAGAACAAAAGCAGGGCTTTTTCCAAAAGCCATCACACGCGTTACATGGCAAGTAAGACACCTCAAAAATGGGGCACAAAAAAAGGGACACAACAAAAGTCCGGCATGTGAGCCTGATAAATTGAGAGATTATAAAACTACAATGGGCACTACTTGATTAAAGTCTATGTTATTCATTTTCTTTTTTAGGAATTTCTTCCCATTTCTGTTTTGACATTCATTACACTTTCAAACAGCATAAAAGTTTCTTTGAAATTCCTGTTTGGGTTAGAAAACTTTAATATAAGCCCAAAATATTTATTGTGAATTACATCAACTTTGGTTCATTGAAATAATTATATTTTAAACTAACTTAACTAGTGAGAGATCATATGTACCTCAATAACTAAAGATAACTGATACACAGAATCTGTTTTAAAAAAATCAAAGAACAATTTTCTAAATGTTTTAAAAGTACAAATCTAAAAAAATTACAATACATTTCTATTGAACATGCCAGAGTCAGTATTTTGTAAAAGTATATTTTCATGCAAATTTGGTTGTTAATCTTTTGGTTTACATTTCAACAGTTTTGTACATCTAGCTGCTGAAATTGTTGCTTATTCTTATCACAAAAAAGCCTAAGCTCAGTCAGACTGGATAAACAGCATCTGTGAGCATCAATATTCAAATCTTGCCACAGCTTCTGAACATTTTAGTCATTCTACATAAACATATGCTCCCATCTAAACAATTTTTGTATAAATGTTTGCATGGGATAATAATCCTGCTGAAAAGTGACTCTTTCCTACTTTCAGGTTTTTTGGTAACCTGAACAGGTCTTTCTACTGGATTGTCATGGCTTCCCCTACATTTTTCCATTAACTATAACAGATTTCCTTTCCCCTGCTGACAATAGACGCCATCATAGCAGGATTTGTAATTTACAGTGAGTGAGTGATTAAAAACTGACCAACAGTTTAATTGATAAATTGTTAATTTTGTCATTATTTATGTAAAAGTTAAACTTTTGTTTTTCTTACTCTCTGGAAGACTGAGGCGATTGGTCAATTTCAATTGACAGGGGATGATCTGAGAGTATACAGGTGGATGCCATTTTGAAAGCTGCTGCTTTTTTGACATCTTGGAAAACAAAACTGGCTTTGTTCAGCAAAGTCAGAGCGATGATTCCTGTTTTCCACACTACACCTCTCGTTATAAGAATAATTTTCAGGCTAAGTACAAGGAATGTCCTAATTAAGATGTCCTATTGCTTATCGAATCTAATTCACTGAAGTTCTTATTTTCGTATTAAGCATCTCCTCTTCTGCTCTACAAGCTGTGCTTTATGAGATCCGTGCACCTCAGTGTGATGCAAAGCTTCACAATGAAAAATTGATCCTATTACCAGAAGCTGAGTAATAACACAGAGCAACCATGTGAGCTCTTAAGTTTCTGCAGTAAAGCCAATTAAAGTTCACATCAGAAACCATTCCTCTGAAAATAATTGCAAACTTATGCTATAATGCCTGTGCAGCAGGATGTTGGATATGTAGTTACCCTAGCTAAAACACTTCTAAAGGGAAGGTAAATTCCCAATATTCTCATTCCAATTGGTAGGTCAACTAGGGTGTTGAATTTAATACACATTCTGTATTACATTTTGCCATTTGCTAGTCCTGTAACTCAATTCTTTGAAGTTTCTCCACGATGTAATGAAGAGGACTTTGGCTTCTAATTCATAGCTTCTGAATAAGCTAAAAAAAAAAAAAACAATCAAAACAAATCTCAGAAATGTATTTCAGCAAACCATAGCCCAAGTCAACTGAATGAGCACAATGTATTCTGTCAGTGTTTTTAATATTAGTTGTCTAATTAAATTGGTAGCACTAAACACAGTTCTGTCTTTACAGCACATAAGGCTCAAACACACAGAGTGGCTGCCAGTGGCTGTTTTTGAAATACTTTCCCATAGCAGATGTTAGCATAGCGTGGCTGTGGCAACATCTCCTGCCAAAACTCTTTAAAGCAAGCTGCATTAAAGCTCAGCTGGCACAGCAGAGGAGCCATCAATACAGGGTGACATCAATCCTAGCCTAAATGAGGGCCGCTGTTTAAATACAAGCATCAATTGGGATCAAACGTTTCTAATTTAACATGTGATGTGATGGGCATTTTTATTTATATAATCAAATTTGACTGTTTATGTTGCACAAACTTTATTTTGACATGTCAGTATTAGTGTCCAAGTAAATCAGCAGGTGGCAAAAAGCAAAAAATAAAAAACAAAATTGATACTATATAAAGTATGAGTGTATTTTCTGTGTGAATACTTTTTTCTATGGTCTGGAATAAAGTTAATCCACTTTGAATAAAAGTTTATTGTGGAACAGTGGAATGAGATGTAGCTACAGTGACCTGCAAAAGACACCACATTATTGGAAAGTGGAAGGAAACTATTACATGGTTTTCAAAATGTATAACAAATAAAATTTTGAAAAGTGTGGCAAACATTTGCTTTCAGTTCCCCTGAGTCAAAACGTATTGAATGTCTCTATCAACTTTGCACATCTAGAATATGAAATGTCTGGGTAGAGATGGAATCTAAATAGCAATTCTTAATTGTTGCTGCCACTATTATGTATTAAAGTAGGTATTGTATTATGTGTTGGGAATACCAGTTTTCCTTCAAATAATTTCCATCAGAGTATATATCCAATTCTCTGTCAGAATGTCTTGAATCTGAGTGATTCAAATTTAAATAAACTTGGTAACAGACAGTTATCTGGACAGGACATAACCAAGGCTTTTGTTGTCTCTGTCAAGGAATTTTGCTTCATTTTGAAACGATACTGAATTAGCTTATAATTTGTGTAATAAAAACAAAACAAGCCAAAATTTCAGTGTCTGCTAAAGTTTCTCAACATTTGCAAACTAGGTTGCGGCTTAATAATTCATGAATATTTTGTTGACTATGGTGCATTCTGCTTTGCTGCTAAGAAGGCCAGAGCAAATTAAAATTAAAAGTTTAGTTACATTACCTTGTCTGCTTCCACTTTGCCTCGTGTGAACTCCATCCGCCAGAACTGTAGCGCCTGCTCCAAAGAGAGGCCGATGCCTTTGAGGAAGAGACCGTACTGCATTCTGCCTCCATGGCGGAGATGGTGCTGGTCCCTGAGCGCCTGGTGGAGCTGCCTCATACAGAGCGGGAAGGACTTTCCTGCAAGCTGAAAACACTCAACTTTTAATGATGGACAAAAATCTCCCGAAAAAGTCGCACGATAAAAATGACTAACTTTGTTTTATGCATGTAGAAACAAAACCATGCTTGTGAGCATTCCATTAATCTCACTCAGGGACCACTTTCCAGTGTATTTTAGAGGTTTGCCCGTTTCAGCACACCTGACTGAAAATAAATGGTTTGTTAACAACCTTCTGCTGGCCCTTAATGACATGCTGAGGAGGTAATTTGATCATATAAATCTGGTCTGTTGAAGCAAGAAAACATCTAAAACATGCAGAGCAGAGGACCTGGATTAAGGAATGAAACAGTACTCGTTGCATCACTGAGAAGAAAATACCTTCTTGCTAAATCAAGCAATAATTACAGTGAGGCTTCTTGGTCAATTTTTTGGCTAAAACAAGCAACTGTGAACTTTCTGTATTTTTCTCAAGGCACTTTAATATATGTCAGTACTGAATGACCAGATGTTCCATAAGCATCTCATTGCACTGCTTTTTGTCTTTTACCTTACAATAAATAAAACCTGGCATTCTAATCAGACATGGTCAGAAAGACTTACTGAATCGATCTGCTCCAAGGAGATTTTCCCGACATTTTTTTGGACGCTGTAATCCTGTCCCAAATAGGAATGGCTGAAATAAGAAAATAACACATCAGGTCTGTTTCTCTCTAATAATTACAATTGCTATTAAAACTCAAAATAGCAAAAAAAATATGTTTACAGTGGTTAAGACCATACAGACTTTTCTGATGTCCTTCCGAACCCACTTAAGGCCTGTGCTGAGCCGGAGTCCAACTGACTGGGCAGCAAATCATATAATATTCTCCCTACTATAAAGATTACTGACATAGCTATTCATCTCAACAACCTATCCACTAATCCCTAACAACACTCTGGGATAATCCACCAGTGTATCTGGGTTTTTACTTTTAAGGCAAAATAAACACCTTCAGCTGTTTTACCGAAACAAAGATAAACTCTCCTGCTATTTTGCAAGGATATTTTATTATTTCTTGCTACTAAATCTAGGTTGAAATAGCCAAAAATTTCACATAGCTTTAATAAAACTGAGTCACATGCAGTTCACTGTAGCATTTCAAAACCCATTTACAATTACAAGCATCGTTAAAGTTGCTTTAAAACAGACAATATGATACTCAACTATTGTTAAACTAATATTATATTAGTACTGATGTATCATTTGAAAAACATCAGTGTGATTCAGGTAAATATAATCAAACCAGATTATGAGGTTGACTCAGATATGCAATACAGGACAGAAATTCAAAATAAATTCTGCAAATTCTGCAAAAGTGTTTTTCTTTTACTTTATTTATCTTCTAAATTGATCAAACTGCAACTTTTGTCCCTTAGTGATAACAAATGTATATTAGCACATTTGCTATAAGGAATGTTCCATAAAACTATCAGGTGAACACATTTAGACAGAGTTCAGCTTTGCTAGACAATTGGACACTCAAGCACCTGACCTTTTTTCAGTCAGTAAACACACCATACCTAATGGTAAATTGGTCAACAACACTCTTCAGCAATGAGGTTGCTATTTAAGGTAATAGTAACAGTTTTACTGGGGTGTTTAAAGAACAAAGTTGGAGAAAACACAAAGACTGAACAGCCTATTTAACACTTAATTTTCTATGCAGTCTGATAGTAGTTAGAGAAAGATTAAATGGAGTTAGCATTTTATAAATTTGAGCTCTCAACTTCTGTCATAAAAGGTAAAGGGTCTCTGTGTTTTTCTGGTGTAATTATTTGTGTAATTATTTGTGTAATTATTTAGATATGCGATGTTTTCTATAGTGATCAAAAATAAGCTCTGACTTTTATCCATTAGAGACACTGTTTTAGATTCAAGTCATGATAAAAGTTGGAGTTAAATCAGTTTATGAGAACCAAAACTTTGGAGATCAGAGTTCAAGATGATTCAATATTCTTTTTGAATCAGCTGTCAAAATGACAAAAATAATTCTTTGTGTAATTTTTGCAGAATTTCCCTCATTATTAGTCATGACAAATGTTGACAGTTTCTTTTGACAACTAACTGACTACATGACAACATCACAGCTCTGGGGGGTCTGTTACCAAGATTGTAAAATTGTACATTTGCAGAAACAAGTGAAAATAAAATATCATGCAGCAACGCACCCCAACGATGATGAAAAATTACATCAGTAAATGACAGATTTACTCAACAACTCTTCATTTGATTTTCTATCATGACAATATAGTTTTTCAACAAGAAAAGCAACAAAGTTTTTAATCCTGCTGCTTACCTGAGGTGGTTAAGAAGCGGTTGGAGACGCTCATCAGAATGCACCGCTGGTAGGGTGCGGGCTGTCAGCTGCAGAAAAGATGGGCATCACATGAATAATGTCTTGGTCAAAGGATTAGAAAATCCTCAGGCTGCAGATCAGTACAACCAAACTGCTTAAAGGTATTTCCACTGAAAACTTAAGAGACAACATCTTTTAATTATAACCCCAGTGTTTCACAGCTTTTTAATTTAAACTGAATAAAAACATTTCATAAAATGGGCAATGCCTTCACTGAATTAACCTGACAGTAGTTCTAACTCTTTTAGAAGGTAATCTTTTTGTTTGTCAGACAAATCGTGTTTCAGCTACCGTGATTCGCAATTGCAATATTTAAAACAAAGAACATTTACACAAAGCTTGTGTGATGGGGAGCAGACAGTTAACTTGGGCATGTGAAAGCCTTTAAAGTGCAAATACATGTAAAACCCACAAAAGATCTGTACCACATAAAATAACTGTCTGGCAAAATATGACTATTTCTGGTTTTGGTATTCAAATGCTGCTTCATTCAGCCTGAGCACAAATCAGCTCAGCAAACCTTCACTACTTCTAAAATTGTGTAAATAAAAAAAAATGATGGCGTAAATATACATCTTTTGTTCCAAGTGTTTTGTTTGTTGTTGTTTTTTTGGTATATTATGTATTTTCCCAAATTTACTTTTCTTGTTGCGAGTGGAAGAAAAAATCCAACACAGAAACACAATAGTAGATTTCCAGAAAAAATTTAATTGTTTGGGACAATTATTCCATTTCAGCAGTCAGCCATCCAGATTATTACTTGGAAATGGAAGAATGGCTAAACCAAGCTGCTCTTTGTTTTTTGTTAAAAAAAAATTTCCCATTTGCATTAGCTTTCACTTCCTGTCCTTTGATAGTGGACATGTGCTTTGATTAACCAGAATCAAGTACATCAGGCTCACTTTACCAACAAGAGAACATCTGCTACTATAAGTGTGTTAGATTGAGAAGGAAGCAAAGAACTGATTTTTTATTCTTTAAAACCTTTCAGACAAAAAGCACAGCCTGTGAAAGCTCTCATGCTTTCTTACTCCGCAGGCATCCAAAATAAGAAGTTATATTTTAACAATCACCTGAAATCACACTTCCATAAATCAGGTGATCATACAATTCAGTTTGCCAGAAATGAGTTTCAAATGAGTTTGCCGTGACACATTAAATTAAATTAGTTCAGATTTGGTTAGGAGACCTAAACCTCTGTCCATTAATTATAATAAGAGTTTTGAGGTTTAGACGTTTTTGTTAGCGAATAAATCCAGACATAACAGCATTACAGAGAGACATAAAAAAATTAAGTACCACCATGATGATAATTAAATGAATGATGTATCACTATGACATCAACACTCTTTCTTAAGGCTCATTGCTTTGGTGCAATGTGGGTGCCTGGAACTAATGTAACGGGTATGGATGCCTTCACATAGAAACTGCTTTCAGATTTAAAATGTCACCCCAATCAGCTGCTGGTAGTGACAACTAATCCATCTGTGAAGCATCCTCAGAGTCAAGTGATCTTTATAATGACTGTCAGTTGCCTGAGCAACTGCCTGATAACAACAATGTTCTCCTTGTGCCCTCACAGCAGTGACCATTACAGGCCTCCCAGCTCTTTGTGAACTGGACCATTTTTATTAGGTACTTAACTTTTTATTTTTGTGAACATTAACAGCATCTCTGACATGAAGTCCCAAAATGTACCCCGCTTCTTGGGATGAGCCACAACCTCCCTACAACTTTGGAAGGAGTATAAATTGATAGATGGATGACATCAGGCCATCAAAAAACAACAAAATCTATAATACAATAATAAATTAGATACCTACACCAAGAATCAAAATCAGACAAATTTCTCAGAAGTGGCTCTAATCAATCATCAAATTAGAGCTGCAACCAACAATTATTTTGGCAAGTAATTATTCTGCTGATTATTATGACAATTAATATCATGCAAAATTGGCACATTCATCAAATGTTTCATTTAAGCACTTAAAAAAATACAAATAATTCTTTTGTTTTAAAATTAGAAAATAAATATTTCGTTGCCAAAAACAGCATGTAGCAAAAAATTACACCAAAATGTGAAAACCTCAGGGCTTTCTGTTTGACTTAACATCAATATGGTGTATGGCTAATCTGTTAATTATTTTTTAAGATTAACTGATTAAAAATTGGATCACAAAATGTGCTTAAGAGAATATTTTTTTTATCATTTAGTTTCTTATTACAGATTTTGAACCAGGTGAAGCAAAGACTATGCCACTCCAGTTCTGGGTAGAAGATTTTTATACAAAGGGTTTTTTTTTTATTTTACATAAAAATATGTATATTTTGTACACTTTTGACTCAGTTACTGCGAGGAACATAGTTTTCTTGTGACTCTGTATGTTCCAGATGATGATTAGTCCATTTCTAAATTAGTTGGCAATTATTTGAATAATCGATTCATTATGGTTAATCTAATTAATTGTTTTATCTTAACATCAAACATATAAAAACTTTGAGTGGGTCCTAAGTAAGTCCATTCATCAAAACTAAGAATATCCACAATTTGTCCAACAAAAAGGTTAGCGACATAAGTTTTGATGTATTCATAAGGAAAGAAAAATCAAAAAGTTTCCCAATTTTCTATAAGATTACAAACTACTACCTCAATCAAAGAACATGCAGTACCTTCTTTCTCTTTTGTGTTCTAACCTGGAATCAGTCAGAACTCAATTTGGCAGGTCAGACTTTTGAAAAAAAAAAAAAAAAAAACAGGAATCTGTCTTGGCCAAGTCTAAACTTGGATTTGATAATACTTCTGTCACTTCCTCCAATATAAAGTCTCTTCAGGTCAACTGTAAAGCATCTAATGGACAGGGGTTGTGTTTCATTTGTCATACCAAACTACTGACTTTGGCTGCTAAATGAAGCTGTTGCCTGATCTGCAGGCTGGATTCCTCCTCAGCACAGAACTGTAGTTGTCGCCTTGCATAAATAACAAGGAATGCCTCTGGTTCCAAAAAAAGCTGCACTTCTACTCCCTCAGGTTATTAAGAGCAAAACATGAACCCCTAGTTGCATGCTGCACAACCATGAACCCCCTGCTACGCCTAAAAAAAACAACAAAAAAAACACATCAGGCCTGCAGGGACAATAAGCTTTTTCCTACTAGCTGCTGCCAGTCTTCCCTCCAGACATTTAATGTCATGTGTGCACTCTAATTCTCCGCATTTCTCCAATTTCCCTCAAGGCAACAAAGTCAACAGATGCAATTTACCAATCTGCCTCATGAAGTCAAGCTTTTCGTAAACAATGTGCATTAAAATAAAGTACATGTGCTCAAAGAAGCACTTGAACTTGTAGTGCAATGAGAAGAATGTTCTTAACACCATGTGTGCTCTTGTGCTTTTCTGACATTTGATTTGAAGGACTGCAGTGTTACAGCCTTTCAATCATTTTGTATGGTTTAAATATAAAACATCCATCAGTACTTACGGCGAGAGCTTTAGAAAGCCTTGTGCGGAAATCGTTGAGAACAATGGTGACAATTTCGTATTGAGGGATGTATGCATAGCCTTCTTTGAGGTACACTTTTCTTGTTCGCACCAGATCGAGAGCATCTTGAAAAGGAACCTTTAAAAACACGTATTTGATTAATAGCAAAATCTGACTCGAAAGTGCATTGCAATCATCTAAAATGAAATAATTTATTCAAAAATACCCAGGATTAAAGGGATTTGGGGATTGACAGTGTGCTGTTTACTTGAAGATTTACACAAATTTCAGAGCTGTTAGGGAGAATGATTTACATTCTGCTCAATGGAATGTAAATTAGAGTCAATTAGCAGGCCAAGGCAACTTGCCCACTTTGTGTTCATGTGAAATGACTGCAGATTGAAATGCTGAAACTGAATCAAAAGGTGTTTCTAGACAATATCAGAGTGTGTAAACTCATGAAATTGAGGTATGGCATCTTTTTTCCATTTTCTTCATACCAGGTGTGTTTGTTTTTTGTTTGAATTGTGCAAAATACACAGTAAAATAAAATAAAAATGCTTTATTATGATTTATCAGGCTTTTTTCTTTCCATCACAAGAATGAAATTGACTGTGCAGAAGGGTGTTTTCTTTAACTGTGCATTTATAACTCAAGACTTTAAATATTTTAATTTTTCTTAAAATACTTCCTATGAAGGAAGTATTTCCTTCCTTTATAGAAAAGGAAAAATTAGTTTTTCCTTTTCTCAGGTTTATGTTATGATTTAAAAATAAAACAGTCAGGAAAAAATCTCTTTGGTCTGGACGAGACAGAAAGACATTGGAAATTGTGTGTAGTTTCTGGAAAAGTGCTTAACGCAGGTTACTCATATATTAAAATATGCTGAAAGCTGCCACCTACTCAGGTTAAAAGTTCACAAACAGTACAGAAAAAAATACAGAAATTTGTTAAATGAAGAAGACCTTATTTGGAAATATTGTCCACATGAGACATATTGAAACCTACAACATTCACGTAGAAATTAATTGATATTTATTATAGCATCTGTTATAATAGGCACATATTAACAGTTGAAACAGTTGATCTGTTAAAATTTTACTTGTGAAAGTTATTTGAATTAACACCATCATCAGTCACAATGAAAAGAAACGAGTAACTCACTTTGTAGACATCATGTTCCTCCAGCTTCACTCCACTGGCAGCAGAACTGGAGATGGCAAGTTTCTCCCTCAGACTGTCCTTCTCCTTCGCACTAATCTGAAAGATTATCAGGACGTTTCAGCACATCAATGTTAATAAACCGACATCTGAGGCTCAAGTTTGTTTTTGTTTTTTTCTCGTCACTTGACGAGATGAATTTTTTATAATATGTTTACCCTTTTTCATCTTATGCATTTTAGTATTCATCAACATATACTCTGCTAAAATATATCTCTCAATTGAAAATTTGGTCTACATGGACAGACAAAAAAAATGTACATACTATTTAGAAAAATATTTTATTACTTTACAAAAACAAATAATTAAGTCCTTTGTGATTAGGATGCTTGAAACCTAACTGCAAAAATAAAAAGTGACAAACATATTTGCCTAATGCATTACAATTTAATAACAGTGCTTTAAAAAACAGCAACAACTTCAACTAAGTCAGCCAATGGATAACGTTCAAGGGCCTCAATGATCAAACTGCCCCCCCTAGTGGACGACAAAACACTGTACAGCCATTATAGAGCGCTCACAACCTACTGCCCTGCTCCTTTCACATTACAGTCAGAGATTAAATTAAATTGGAAACATAAAGTACAATATGAAACCCTGAAAGTTAAATTTGTTTGGATTTTTTTTTTTATCTCCTTTCAACAAAAATGTTCTGCTGTCAGTTTCCTCACTCTGTGTATGTCAGTTACTAAACATTTAAAAATTCTCATAAAGTGCAATGTAAGAATGCCTTTTGCCATTTTAATCAAATATTTGCTGACAAATATAAGTGAAACATCCACAAGCCCTTTCAGCACACCAGCACAGAGATAAAATAGCTTACATGACGTAAAAGGTATTTCAAAATGCTGAAATATTTAATGTACAGAGTGTATTTACTAAAATGGAAACAAATACAAACACTTACTGTATTGTACTGAAGATTATTCTTGTGGAGAAATTTGAGTTTTTCACGAGAATCCAGTTTTTTAAAGCGGTATTTGAAGAGATCGACTTCCTGTTGAATAAACCAGCGCCTAAGATCTTCCCTGCAACATCAATGGAAAAATTGTTAGCTGCATTGTAACTTCTCTCTATGCAAGATAACTAAAATCATCAACTTACGTTTGACAGTAGGCCAGTCTCAGAATGAAGTGTGAAATGTGGTCTTTTCTGTGTTTTTCAGCCTGTTCCTTGGCATCCTTAAGTTAGATAACAGATCATTTATCAACCCATTAACATATAGGACCTGACATAAGAGAAGGTTGTAATATAATCTATAATCTGAACAGATGACAGTAATAGAATGAGTTGAAGGGTTGGGGTAACTGCAGAACAACAGTGCCAAAGAAGCCTGTGGTTTAAGGGTATGTACACTCCTGGGAGCACTACAAGTGTACATACCTGGATGTATCTGTATGCAATGATTTTAGAAGCACAGACCCCTTGCTTCAGTCCAAACCTTGAGAATTTCCCCTAAATTGTTGTCATTTTTGCTTCACAATTTTGCCAATGCTGCACTTATCCTTATGGCCTGTGCATCTGACCACTACCACTCACCTTTTCATTAATATAACTTCTTACAGTACTCTGAAACAGCCAACTCAGGCTTGGTCTACTTGTGGAGGGTGTGATAACTTTCTACTGGACAATATCAAGTTGCATTTTGCCCTGTGATTGTGGAGGTAATAACATATTTCTGCATTAAAAATCTATTTTCAATTTATCTTCAAATATTTCCATTTTCTGGTAACAAACATAGGCTTGAAATATGGTACACCGGTAAAGTAACATTTTTTTTTCTTTTCACCAAAGTACTGACAAATTATTTCAATTATATGCCAATATGTTCAAATGCATCTCAAATTGTGTTTCACTATACTCACACCACCTCCAGGTGGAAAGTTCAGCGTTTTAATCTCGTTATCAAGTTTTCTGCTGTAGTCCTCACTTTGTTTCACATAGCTGACTCCCACATTCTCCACAGTCTTCAGCACTGCAGTAGAATTAAGGAAAGAAAATACATATGGAAGCACATTAAAAGTAAGACACACACAGTCAAATAAACAACACCTGTAACAAAAAACTATGTTTAAATATAGAATAAAGAGATTACAGTCTTACATTTCAGTCTGTCAACAGCAAAACTCTCAAATTCAGAGAGGGAGATGTTTTCCAGTGGAGGTTGTCCATAAAACTGCAGGGGCTGTGAATAGATCTCAGCCTTGAGGTCATTAATAGCCTTGTTTTTTTTGCTAGAAAACTGCATGGTGCCTGATGGTTACAGAAACAAATTATCCTAAATATACAGACACAAAACAAGCTGAGTCGTCAAGTTTTTACATTTAGAATAACACATTTGTTGACTTTATGTGCACACATTGATCCAATAACGTTTGGAAAATAAGAAACGTTGTGTAAAATGTTTAAACATCACATAGACAATTTTATATCATATGCAGACAAAAGTAGGATACATGGCATAGCTATTACCAACTCGAACATACATGCCAGCTGATCGCAGTTTTTATATGGCAAAATCATTGAACTAGAACCTATGCTAATCCCTAACTGTGCATGTTTGCACTTCATAAAGCCGCCGATGCTAACGATGCTAATAAATGTTACCACGCAATGAGTTGAAGCAAATATCATTAAATAACTGCAAATTAAGCCTTAACATACCCGATGTCTAACCTAATAAAAGTCAATCAAACTAACACATTCATCAACGTTGATAAAGTCTCTTGTGACAAACACACATAAATTCTGAATAAAACTATTTCCCCATCGAACACTCTGCAAGCTACCACGTAACTTTTAATAAAGATATAAACGAATGAGCTCAAAACGAATAGTACAAACAACATTTATACAAATATTGTCAATAATATTACTAACAAGACGAGGAAGCAGGCTCTTCTATGTCCAATCCCGCCAAATAAAAGTCAGCAGTTCAACAGACGCGGCTAAACAGTGACGTAGCAGGAAGAGAAACGCTCACGTGGTAAAGTGAGCGCTCGTTTTGTCTGACACCGGCCCAAAAAGAAAAATAAATAAAAACTTGAGTAAAACACCGAAACACAACATGAAAAGTGACAAAGTTCTGTTACATAATCGAAAAATATCAAACACTTTTTTTGGTAAAAGGTTTTGCTTAAACTACTGTCTAGGTTAAAGAAAACATGGTCACATGTAACCTTTGCTGTCCTTTTAATTTGCGCAGAAAAGAGTGTTATGAGGCCAGGTGGGAGCTGAGGCCACTTCATAATCACACTAAAAACAAACAGACAGACAGATAAATAAATAAATATGTTTCCACGGTAAAATGCTATTACAAGTAAAGAAACATATTACACAAACTTGAAACACTAATATATATATATATATATATATATATATATATATATATATATATATATTATATATATATATATATATATATATATATATATATATATATATATATATATTACACAAACTTGAAACACTAATATATATATATATATATATATATATATATATATATATATATATATATATATATATATATATATATAATATATATATATATATATACACAAATATATATATATATATATATATTTATATATATATATATATATATATATATATATATATATATATATATATATATATATATATATATATACACATATATATATACACAAACTTGAAACACTAATATATATATATATATATATATATATATATATATATATATATATATATATATATATATTAGTGTTTCAAGTTTGTGTAATATATATATATATATATATATATATATATATATATATATATATATATATATATATATATATATATATATTAGTGTTTTCAAGTTTGTGTAATATATATATATATATATATATATATATATATATATATATATATATATATTATATATATATATATATATATATATATATATATATTAGTGTTCCAAGTTTGTGTAATATGTTTCTTTACTTGTAAAGAAACATATTACACACACATATATATATATATATATATATATATATATATATATATATATATATATATATATATATATATATATATATATATATATATATATATATATATATATTATATATATAGTTCAGTGGAACTTGAACTATTAATTGTTTAATTTAATAGACAGAAAATGCAACAAAAGCATTTTCTATCGGTCAGTCTGTGTTAAAACTGAACATTTTAATTTGAGATATCTTGCCCACAATGAGAAAAGTACATTTTCTTCTTATGTTCTATTGCAGTTTGTTTTATTTGCCGAATAACTTCCAACGGATCACGGCAATATGAAAATCTTGAGTTATGTGACTGATTTTGCTTCTTTTGTGCTCCCCAGTGGCCAACTCTGAAAGAAGAAGGCGTCCTCGTTTTATCTTTTTACTAAGTACAGCAAGCCATGGCAATATTCCTACATTTATTATGCTTGAACAAATAAACAAGCTTGTACTATGACATATATTACTATATACTGATTCATATTGGGATATATTCTTCAAAATATTTCAAACTGTCGTGAGTTTGGAATCGCAAACGATTCCAAGGCTCCTTTGAAATTCGCACATTTCCTTCTTTCCTCTCTTGCCTTCTGCACTCTTTGGCGCCGCTGCTTAGCAACAAGCATTCGCGAGCCCCCGCTAGCTTCTCAGCACCAGCGTAGCAAGCTGGACCTTTTAGCTTACCAAAGATAGGGATGTTTTTACACACAGTTCATGGAGTGAGAATTCACCCAGCTCTAGATGCTGAATAATTTTTTATTCGCCACTATAACAGGCGACATATTTTGTTCTGTTTTCTTGTCAGACAGAAATCGTTAACGCCCAGGGAATTCTCTCCGAAAAGTGGCTAACCTAGGCAAGGTAACCTTAGCGCCGTAGTCTCTCCACTGGCTGCGAAGAGGAACAGATCGAGGACGTGGATATGTCATTGTGGGTGAGCTGGCCGGTTAGCTGACCTAATGCTGGTGGAGACGTTTTAACTGGATCTTACAGGTAGGAAATTACCCAGTTGTGTAGTTTCTCCTTTTCCATTCATCCAGACTTGACGCGGCTGCGTCAGTTAGCTTTGAGAAGCAGTTACTCGGTTTTTCTACACCTCCCTGTCAGCAACAGGTCCTGCCTTGACCACAAAAGGAGTAAGATATGGAAGAAAGAAGCAGCAACGAATTACTAACATTTAGGTTCCCACACAACATCTATTGTCATTTTTGCATAAACTGACAGAAGGAGCATAGTTTCATGTCACTGAATTGGAGAAAAAAAAAAGAGATTTTAGTGCATTGAAGGATTGTCTTTCAGTCGTGTTAAGGCCTGGAAAAGTAAAGGTGAATCTGTGAAGATGTCATTCCTCGTTGCAGAGAGGTGTATTGTCTTTCGCATGTATAATTTAAATGAAGTGTCTGCTATTTTCTGTGTATACCTTTTATGCTTGATCAGTAAACACACTTTGCTGTACACAACGATTAAAAAAAACCGTATGCACTCCCTGCTGGGGTGGCCACTTTCAACTGTTACTCGCTTGAACCTTTAGTATTCTTGCGAGTGAACTCTTCTTTATCAGATATATTGCTTGATTAGTTCACGTTTAGAGTTCACTTTAGAGTATGTTTGGAGGGGAAAAACACACTTCAATCCGTTCATCCATTGTCTGATTTGATCGATTCTGACTCATCAACTTTGATGACAATGTTGACTTGCTGCTATTTGCCACCAACTAATTAATGTCAAGATGAAGAGATTATTTACATCTCCTGTCAGTGGTCAAAACGTTATGGTTGACTGCTAAAGGTGGACATTACTTGCCACACAGTTTGTTTGAGGCATATTTCATAACTTGAAGTTATTAAAGTTTTAAATAATGCTTGTGAGTTAACCTAATGTCCAAACAATGTTACACTAAGATATGTGATGGTAAGTGTCTGGGGTAGATTGTGATAATAAAGTAATTACTGACTCCAGGAGATTAGCCTGCTTTATTTTTAACTATGTTTTGGCTGCATGTTGTGATGCATCATGCAGCTTAATTATAGCTGATGAATAATCATTTTCCCTCCTGAACCAAACTCACTGAGGCTGTTGGACGGCCTCGTCACGCAGCAGGCTGCCAGTGTCCACTGAGAGCAGCTTTGCAACAATATGTTGTTTAGCATCGCACTCTGTCACTGCACACATACTGGGGAGGACAGTGTTGCCATGTAGAGCCTGCACTTTATATCACTGAAGGAAGAATAAATATGCTGATGGCTGCTTTAGATTGATTCCCTGTAGAATTTACAACATTTATTTTAGTATTTTAAATAGGGAATTACAGGTCTAAGCTGTTTACTGAGTGCATGATTATATTGCTGAATTCATCAAATGCATGTAATAAGAGGCCATGAAAGCCACTGATTTTGGCTTTGATAAGTATAGATAATGTAGTTTTTAAATACTGCATAAATGTTAATATGTTTTTTTATTCATTTCAGAAATATTAAGATTCTTTATTGGATACTTTGTTGTATACTATTTTATATTTACGCGGGGTCACTGTTTTCTTTCCCCCTGATTATGTCAACCTGCCATTTCGGCTACAGATAATTGGAAATACTTTTCAAGAATTTAGACACAATGGAGATTTCTGATTTCCATTAATGTTTTATAAAATATATATATATATATTTATATCTTGGATAATATATTGTTTTTTCTCATAATCTACCTGGACCAGTTGTCCTCTCACCTCATGTGTCGTTTTTAAACGTGAATTATAGATTTAAATTTAAGCTCTCTTGCTGACCATCTACTGAACTTGTACCAGGATGTAACAATCCAATTACTGAGTAACCAGGCATGGACTGGTATGAGGTTTTAGTATTTTAAATAGGGAACATGGTGTTTTGGACAAAAAATACAAACATATTGAAGTACAACATTAAAAAAGCAACAAGTAATTATACTGCTGCTGAAATATTAAAATGTTGCTCATAATGGTTACTTGGACTGTCATGCATTAATCAAAAATATAGAATGAACATCTGCTAAGTCTGCATCGGATAAATAAACATATATAAGGCAGAAAAATATTTTTTGACATTTTGCTTTTATGCTATAAATCTAGTAAGTTGATAGCTGTTAATTAATCAGGCTATTTGCTCTGGCTTGCAGTCAGCTTTTTAAAGAACATGTCACTCATAGTTTGCAAACTGTAGTTTAAAAACACAGATTTTTTTGTACCTTCTCGTCCCATTTTCAGTGGTCATTGGGTGAGAGGGGGGGGTGCATCCTGAATAGGTTGCTGGTCCATCTCAAGCCAGTACAAAGACACATAGGACAAACAATCATGCACTCACACACACTAAGGACAATTTAGAGAGACCAATTAATGGAACGGTTATGTTTTTGGACTGTTGGAAGAATCCAGTGTATTAATATTAAAAACTCATTGCAGAAAGACCCTACCCCCGAGGCTACCAACTGCACTACCGCACAATTGTTTCCAGTGCGCTCTTGTCATAGAACCTGTATGTTCAAAAAAATTGAACTTGTTTTATTTTATTATGTTGTTGTCTTTTTTACACTTTCAGTTGGTGCATGTTTGCGTCATATCGTTGAATCCACTGAGTGCAACTAAGCAAAGCAGCCACCATGTTGGAAGAGGACATGGAGGTGGCCATCAAAGTGGTCGTGGTCGGCAACGGAGCCGTTGGCAAGTCCAGCATGATCCAGCGTTACTGCAAAGGCATTTTCACAAAGGACTACAAAAAGACAATCGGGGTGGACTTTCTAGAAAGACAGATTATGTAAGCATTCTTTGTCCCTGGTGTTCTTCTGTGATTTACATTTAAAGTCACATAGTGAGAGTCTGAATTCATTTAATGAATTTCTGTGAATACATATCACCCTGTTGAATTGAAAGTTACATGATGTTCCTCTTCATTGCGTTCCTCTGTAGAGTAAATGGTGAGGAGGTTCGACTGATGCTGTGGGACACTGCTGGGCAAGAAGAGTTTGACGCCATTACCAAGGCTTACTACAGAGGCAAGATCACCCTGCTGTATTACAGTTTTATGCAGAAGTTTTATTACTTCTTGAATATTTTCACAGTTTGATAAAACAACACGAAGTACCACATGACTGTAATGTGGAAAGATTGAGCTTTTCCACAGTGTTTTCAAAGAAAAACCTAACAAATGAGGCATTCATATGTATTAGAAAACTTGAATACTTTCAACGGAAGATGCTATAGCCTGCACAACTTGTTACTTCTGCAGAATCACTCTTGAGACAACAGACTTACCTGTGCAATGAGGGTTGAGTGCTGGTATAGCTGTTATTAGAATCAGATGGTGAAAAGAGAAGGAGGTGAAGAAGATAAAGGTAGAAACACTCATAGCTAGGCAAAAATGGAGAAGTTTCAGAGGTGATCAAGGGCAAACACAGGGTCACGCTGTATTTAGGTGTGTCCATTTACCCATCAGCTGTGACCAGACTCTGTACTCAATCTGCTATTTGTTCATGGTGATGTGCAGTGTTCATTTTCTGTCACACACAGCATTGTCAGTTCAAGCAGATCTCCATGTCTTTGTAGGTGTAAAGTTGTCATATTTCTCCCACTTTCAAATTATTTGAACAGAACTTTGTGTGACGTTCAAATGTTTTTAACCTGACCCTGTCAAATTAGAGTGTACATGTGCATTTTTACATTTTGCTCAGTTGTTTCAATTTTTATGGTTCTGTCCACATATGGAACCAACATATCTGAACTGCAACTTTTAGCCACATCATAGATTGTTAAAATAATAAGAAACATTGGGTGTATATTTTTGAAGGGAGTCAACAGCTTAAAAACCGATTGAGTGTGTTGCTGTGCTGCAGGTGCCCAGGCCTGTGTGCTAGTCTTCTCTACAACAGACCGCGAGTCGTACCAGGCCATCGACAACTGGAGGGAGAAGGTGGAGGCAGAGGTTGGAAACATTCCAACAGTCCTCGTGCAGAATAAAATTGATCTCCTGGAAGAAACTGTAATAAAAAAGTAAGTCCTCCATTCAGTGAAACTGAATGTGTTTACAGTTGAATGTGTAATACGTAGAAAATAACTAGAGATTTATTTTGACATTCCTTTACAGTGAAGAGGCGGAAGCTTTGGCTAAAAGACTTAAACTGAGATTTTATCGTGCATCTGTGAAAGAGGATCTGAATGTCAATGAGGGTAGGTAATGACAATGCTCCCTCCTGGTGGGATACAAATGAAGATGCACTATTAATTATATGTAATAAATTAAAATCTTTTCAGTTTTCAAGTACTTGGCTGAGAAATATCTCCAGAGACTCAAACAACAAACAGCAGAGGAAACAGAGGTGATCCACTCTACGAGCAATAAAATAGGTACACGTCTTTTTTTAAATGCTACATTTTAGTTAAATTTCATTATTTTGGTTACATTATTAATAGTTTTCTTTCTCCAAAGGTGTTTTCAATACCTCTAGTAGTAATGTAACCAACCAGAGCTCCAGCAATGGGAGAGAAGTCATCACTTTACGACCCAATAAACAGAGGACCAAGAAGAGCAAGAACCCTTTTGGAGGCTGCAGTCTGTTCTAGAAAACATTTCCTACAATTTAGCTTTTGATTTCAGCGACTTACGTTTCTGTTTAAGATGACATCAGTCATTGTTGTATTACCTGGAGGTAAGCCCACAAAGACTGGGAATGTCAATATAACACCATTTTCAGTTCTTTGTTGATTTTGCACCTTTTGTGCAGCTGTTGCTCCTCCCATTGTGATTGCCTTAAATAACGGCAACAACTGCAGTTTTCTTTTGTGTCCCTAATAAATTATATATTTGATTGTTAGTGGATTTTTCCCCTCAAAACTGTCTTCACGTATAGAAATTGTCCAGATGTGTTGAAGCAGAAGTTGCACTCAGACTCTGGAAATATTTCTTCCAGTATGTAAATTTTATTTACAGCTACTCATTGCGGTGTTTCACATGAATGCTGTGCAATATATTTGCATGTATTGTAAAAGATACACAGATTATTTTGTACCATATTTTTCTAGCAATTAACAGAATATGGTTCAAACTATTACTGTTTATCCCTGACAGATCCAGAGGTAAATTGTATTTTTGTATTAAGCACAACAGTGTTGAGTGATTACTACGTGCCAAATTTACTCTCAACGAGTCTTTGTTGAAGATCACATTTCAGTGATTTGGATGGAACCTCAATTTTTTAGAAAACTCTCCTCTGAATTAACAATTGATAATCAAGAATTACACAAAATTATTCCTTTTTTTGTAGACTTTTAGTAAATGTAACGTTTATTTAGATGATAAATTAGTGATGCTCAACTCTTTGAGTCCTATGATATAAATTACAATTAGCGACACTATATTCTCATTGCAGGGATTTACCTTTTACATCTTTATTTTTTTTTTAAATCATTGAATTTATTTAGCTGTAAATACTGAATATTGGTGACACTATAGATTCAAGAGGAAATTATTTTAATTCTAACATTACAGATATTCAGGCATAAGCTTACTTGATTAAAAGGCCACTGCTTAATGACATCTGTGGCACTAAGTCTGTAACAGAATGTAAAACCATGACTCTCAAAGTGTCACAAGCCGGCCATTAGGACAGGAGATTAAAGTGTTTATGTTCTTGTCTTTGCCTGAAAGTAAAAGAACATGAGGATATTGACCTAAGACTATGTTTATGCCTTTTTTTTTGTATCAAGCCTTTCAGTTTTTTTTTTTTCTTTTGCAAACCTGTTCATCAAGTACAAAAGATTATGCGATGATATAATCTGGTATTATAACCAGAATCAAAGCAAACATTTGCATTCTACATGCAACTACATCTGTAAGTCTTATGATAATACCAATGTATGCATGTTTTGTTTTTAGTTTTTCAATCAAATTTTCTCACGTATTTAATCCTCATCTTTATGATGAATTCTGAAAATACAAAAAGGTGCTAATTGTGTTCCACAGTCACATGGTACTGAAAGTGTCCTGAAAGATTCAAGTTTTGTTTTTTTGTTTTTCTCCACATTGGCTTCATGTGAAGTGTATGTTATTTATATATACAAAATGCATGCAAGCCTTTGTTTCACATCAGTGAATGTTCAACAATGTTTACATTAACAACTCGTAAGCATTTTAATCCCATCTCTTCCCACTTGTGTGAAACTGCCTACACAGTAAATCTGTAAAGAAAAATAACACTCCTTAAACCGTTTTTTTTTTTGTTTGTTTGTTTGTTTTTTTTGTTTTTCTGTTTGGACATTGTTTACTTTATTAGTAACATCATGACTGAATGACTTTTGTGCACTTTATCATTTAGATGAAATTAAGTCTTAAAACATTAATAATTACTATTCATATGTATTGTTACTCAGGTGGAATAATATCTCTGCTTTACTTGTATTCTGCTTTTCTCTCACATCTACCTTGGTAAACCAAATTGACACATTTAAACAAACTGACACGTACCAGTATGTTGGAGGTTAAGGTATGGCACTCAGACGTGCACCAGACGTTATTTTTGGGGAAAGTATTTGTTGGAAAATTGACAACTAAAAATGTTTTTTTTTCCACTTGTGTCTTGGTGGGTTTTTTTACCTCTTCTTCTTCACCCCATACTTTAAAATAGAATAGAAATTCAGATTACTGATGTTTTTGTAATGTTTTTATTGAGTTGTTTTCATTACAAACTGCTTTATGAAAACATCATTTAAAATGTACAGCATATGTGACTTGCTGCCTTCACACAAGGAGGAGGTAGTGCATAGCATATTCATAATCCTTCTCTATCTAAAGGTGAGGTTTAAAAATTAGAGTAAAAGATAGTCTATTGAATGATTGTCAACTGGAGTAAACCGGTTTTAGAATCATGTTTTCATAATTTATCAAGATTTGGATTCTACACATAATTTATCCAATTTTAATTCTGAAAAATTTTATTCTGACTGTAGAAATATAGTTTTCAATTCGTCTCACATTGTTGCTTTATCAAATATTTGGTAAACAGCTCCTGACTTAATGAACATGCATACAGTTAGTGTAAAAAATACTACATAGTTAACTCCATTTCTTTTGTCTTTAGGGTTTGATTCAGTGTCTTGCACATGTATTTATTCCTCCTAAACTCAATATTATGTAGTATTCCGTTTCAGAAGAACCAATAACAATGTACTTTAATGAAACCGATCAAAGTGGTGAATAATTGTGAAATGTTGTCAAATTGATACATGTTTTTTCAAATGTTTTGTATGAAATAAAATAATATGATTATGTGTTAATCTATCACAAATCTCCCAATGAAATACACTGTTGTATGAGATAATACAGTAAACAGGAGGTTCAGGGGTGTGGCTACATTTGCAAGGCACTGAATCACTGTACTTTTCCCACAAGGACTTGCTTTGCTGCAGCATGATAACTCCTGAAATTAAGTAAACACATAAAGGTTTTCATCAATTTTGTGTGAGGTTAGCGGAATTCAACACGAGTTTTAGATGCTGCTTAGGAGCCTAAGTGACCTCCATTGGTTTTTGGATCCTCGAGTTTTTGGTGATCCATGATCTTGATGTTCTTCTCAGCGTTTTCAGTGTTCCTCACCAGAGTCTCCAGCCTCGTTTTGATCTTCTTCTGGTCCTCCAGAGCGCAGCTGATCACTATGGCCTGAAACTTCTGGTCGATGGGGACAGGCGGCGCTTCAGTCACGCAGGCTGCGTGCAGAGCCAGCAGCTGCTGCCGAGCACCTTCCATGTCATTCAGTAACTTTTTCACTATTTCATCTATTATAGACGTGGCCTTCTGCAACGCCTCCTCCTGCTGGGGGTTCCTGATTGTGCCAATAGAGATCTCCACAGACAGGGTTCGGCCCATCAGACGGTTTGCCGTTAAACTCAACTCTTCTCTCTCACCTTGAAAATACGAGGAATCATTAGAAACATTGTGCATTTTAAAACCGCTAAACCAATAGTTAACTAAACATATTTTGACTTTTGTCAAATATTACTTGATACTTGGTCGTAGAGACAACAAAATCTGATATTTTCTCATTTTACAAGTGAACAATATGCACAGTTGTTTCTCAACTGGAGAAAATTGAATCAAGAATATGAAGACAGTTGTACCATCCTTCCTCATCTATGCAAGCCATTCATTGCAGTTCCTGTTCTGTCGTGACTTGGGCACTGGAGTCAAAATGGCTGGACCCCTCACAAACCAAAGACGACTTTGAACAAATCAGAATCTGTCATTCCTTGATCAAATGTACTTATACACACTTAAACCGGCTAATGTTAAATGCCTCTGCCTCTTGTGATGAGAGTCTCCAGAGTCTGGAGGAAGAATCTGAGAGGCACAGAATCCAGGCTGAGTTCCAGTGTGAAGTTTCCACTAGTATGATTTAAGGAGCCATGTCACCTCATGTTGGTTCACTGCGTTTCATCAAGTCCAAAGTCACAATGACATCTAGGGCAACATTGAGGAGCACTTCCTGCTTCTCTGTGCCGACAAGCTTAACAGACATGCTGATTTTGTTTTCCAGCAGGAGCCTGCAGAGCCTCCTTGCAAAAAGTGTCAAATCCTGCTTTAATGGCCCTGTTATCATTGTGCTTTGTTGGACACAAAACTGCCCTGACCTAAATCCCAAAGAGAACTGTCAAGAGGAAGAAGAGGAACACCAGCCCTGAAAGATGCAGTTGAGATGAAGGACTCTATTGAAGCAAACTGGGCCTTCAGAGGGTCACTTGTCACACCTCATTAATACAACAAGTCATATATAATGCAGCCTGTTAAAGCATTGAGGGCAGATACTGTGCAGCACATGGACATTTCTATATTCTGAATCTTGATTGTGTGATATTCTATATTTCTGAGGAATAGAGTTTTGCGATTCATTAAATGTAAGCCACCCTCCCAGACCCCACTAGGGACAAAATGGATGGATGGTGGATGGATGGATAATTGTAAGCCATAATCATCAGAATTAACAGACACGTTTAAAAATATATCACTGTCATTTATGAGTTC
This sequence comes from Poeciliopsis prolifica, assembly GCF_027474105.1. Lineage (NCBI taxonomy): Eukaryota > Metazoa > Chordata > Actinopteri > Cyprinodontiformes > Poeciliidae > Poeciliopsis > Poeciliopsis prolifica. The sequence goes on from NW_026562380.1 coordinate 7,693,242, forward strand.
GTCTTTCATTCATTGAAATCTCTACACTACTTGCTGAGATTCGAATTGAGATGCAGTTGTATCTTTAAATGGTGACGAAATGATCTGGATGTAAAACAGTCGAGGCTTAGTATAAAGTCACTGTGGGTGGAGGACTAGTTGCTTCGTGTTCATCTATAGCTTGCTCATCGTCACGATCACCCGGGCGTGAATGACCTCACTGGATCACAACGTCACACAAAGCAACTGAAAAACACCAGATTTCAAAGCGCAAGCCCAGCTCCCCTCTCGGATATTTATGTTGTGCGGCATTAGAGCTGCGGATGACTTTTTTTGCCCTTATGTAAGTTGCAAGAATTAGCAGCCTCACCCGGACAGATGTTTCGCATTTCCTGGCTGTTCTGCACGGACTGAATCATTTCCAGGATGCTCTCCCTTTCCTGCTCCATGGCTGATGCGGCGTCGCGTAAAGCCTCCACCCTGATAAAAGGCACAAACAAGCGCACTGTTGCCATTGTCAAGCAAATTAAAACACAGCAACTTACAGTGAAAGAGCTCTAGACTAGACATGGTTCAGACGTTATTCTCTTATATTTGGAATCGTGATTATAAAGTGAAACAGTAAATATTTAGGTGGTCAGACATTACAGTACACAAACGGAACATCGGACAGAGCTGACGTAGCGCACATGGTCTGGCCTGTTTACTCCACTGTACCTCATTTCCAGCTGATCCAAACTTTCCAGGAGTCGCCCGGAGCGATCTGCCATAGACAGCGTCCTGCTGAATTTGCTGCAGGCAGATTCGTTCATTTTTGCGTGTATTTTTGCCTGTGCCATGGTAATACTGCTTGTCCGCTGTGCTCTATGAAAATCTTCCGTCCGGGAGCGCTACTGTGATATGAGTGCAGCACTCGCTGTTCTCCAGCTAATCGTTATTCTTCGGACTGAAGCGGCGCCTCGGGGGAACATTTCCAAACATGGGCTGCGACTTCCTTCACTCGCTTGTAGAAGCTTCCCGAGGAGACCAGAGCTGCGGTTCCTAAATGTGTGGGTCGTGGACCTCTGGGGGGGCCAAGGGAACAGTCACCTGGTCCACAGATACAGTCTGCTTTAGGATATAGTTTCTTTATATTTGTTTTGTAAAGGGAGCCGTTGTGCTTGGATGTTATGAAACTGAGTGAGGAACAAAGTCTTCAACTTTTATTGTAAACTTTTAAATGGCAGTAGTAAAATATTTTGATAATTCTTCATAGAATCCTAAAGTATCTTTTAGCTTTGCAAAAGGCAAGGCAATTTTATTTGTCCATCAAAAAGGTTTTACATGATTAGGAGGAAAATGAATCAACCCATTGTTGTGAGAAACTAAGAGAAAACAGTGACAGCCTACACATACTGATATTCAGATATTAATCAGACTTTTTTAAATGACTGCCTTTTTAGCCTTGATAAAGGAACACATAATTCAGCAAAGATAGTTTATCTAAAACCTTTCCCTATATTGTCTTAAATTCATTATATGCAACAAACCCAGATTACTTATTTTTTTTTACGCATAGAAATCAGAGAAGTTTGGCATGAAGCCAACCTAAATTTATTACAGGTTGCCTGGCTCCAGACAGACAGTCATGTTTTTGTAGGTCTGTAATAAAGAACCAAATTAAGTTTGTGCTTTTGTCAACTAAAAGTCTGATAAAACATTAGTGACTGTAACATAAAAAAATTGGAATAAAATGGGTGTAAATGCCTTTGCAAGCTTTAGTTTCATCATTTAAAAACAACTCAAACTTTGATGTTGTGCAGCTGTCACCTGCCTAATTCTACATGCAAAGATCCAGTGTCAAATAACATGTGCATACACACACAGGCTGCACCTCCTGAACTATTAGTTTTTTCCTTATGTGTGATTGAACATTAATTTGTCTAAGTGTATAGAGACAAATTCAAATTGTAAAAATATATTATTCTATGGTAGTTAAATTTGTGCCCCAATTGTATTACCATACTTTCCTTTTCACATGAACCAATAATCTCAATTGTACTTATGTCTTATTAAAAAAAAACAAAAAACAAACTTGGATACGTTTTCTCGTCTTTAAGGAAACCTAAAACAGATGTAGAAATAGTCAAGAATGTGGTCACCAGGCCAACTGTGGAATCTTGCAGTGTCACCAATGCCAACTATAGCACATGTGTCAACACACCAAAGTGTCAACACAACCAGAGAAAGCTGGTTGCTTTCTCTTGGCAGAAAGCAACCAGCTTCCACTAAAACCCCACAACATGCAATCAGCCCATTTGCAGAAAGGGCAGCATGACTTGTGTTGCCAAACAGAAGAAAGATGATGACAAGATACATTTATTTATTAAATCAGACAGCAATTTAAGTAGAAAATTGAAATTTTCAACAGCAGATGATTTCAGTGAAGTTCCCATTTCTTAGAATTCCAGAAGACTTCGTTGTAGAGCTTCCTCCAAATCTGTACAAAAAGAATTAAAGACAAGATGAGCATTTACAGAGAAAAAGAAAATCACCTTATTCTTTTTTTTAACTTTGCACATTTGATTACTTTTGAGTGTAATCTTAGTATGAGCATCAAATCGAATGGCATTGGTTTTAATGGAGACATACTTAGAGGAGACATACTTAGACCAATTAGTTCTGAAAAAGCTCCATTTCTGATAAAGTGCAATGCAACACCAAAAGCTAGAACTGATGTTTTGTGGAATGAACACCTCCAATCTTCAGACTTTACAGTGACATAATATTTGATTTGTGTTCAGCTAGCAAGAAGAAAAAAAAAATGCTTCCTCGTTACTGAAAGCAAGCTTATTGGATACTTTTTGTGTCACTTGAAAATGCAGAAAGAATGAAGCAGCAGGATTTATAAAGTTAAATTAGTATAACCAAAGCAGGGCTGTGCCAATGGTCAGAATACTGAGAGGCTACCAATTAAGCTGAGAATTACATCAACATGGAAAATATAAGACATGTAAATAACGCAGTAAACATTAAGAATTTTGAAAATAAATGTCTATGCATTATTTAAATATTATAGTAAAAGATGATTTAAGCATAAAAAGAGAAAGTCTTGAGGTGTTTTATAGGTTTATATTATTTTAACAATGGTTCCATCCAAATAACACAAACTTAAAAATGTCAACATCATCATTTTACATCACACCATGTTAAAGTTAAACTCATTTACTCTAACAATGGACAGACAAAGCAACATGTATCCAGAATAATATTCTTCATCAAAATTTTAAACATTTTAAAAGACAAAAGAACAGATACAACATGCTTATGGGCAGCTTCTGCAAATTACATAACAGGAAGAACTACTTGACAAACAGCCAGGAATAAAAATCAGTCTGGTTTTCTGTAATGGCTGTTGAAAGAGCTTTCAGTTAAATCCATACTAGAGCAGTGAGGACTGACTTTCCCCAAAGAATCAAATAGGTTCTTTATGGGATTCAGGTCAGTGGAAAAGCCCCGACTAGTCTTGATTTTTTTTTTTTTTCCCCCCCTCAGGAACAAGCATACTGCCAAATAGTGGAGTCCACTGTCTCAATAACACAGATTTCCACAAACTCAACTAGTGGATGTAAAAAGTGACCCTAGTTTAGTTAAAAAGTTGCTGTGGGTGTATTTTTGGTCACAATGAGGTCACAAGTGTTTTAATAAAAATAATTGTCACAAATTAAAGCAGCTTCTCAAGCAGCAGAAAATATTTGTGTTAAGCTGTCATAAGCATATTTAATTAAGCCTTTTGTTTTTCAATTCAAGCATAACACCTCTAGCATTGTCCTAGACGACTGTTCTCATTTAAAGACACAGTCATAAGTCTTAATGAAAATTTCAGAGTAAAGTTAATGACATCTTTACTTTTCAAACTCTTACCTGGTATCTGCAGAAGGTCGCTGACTCATTGATACTGAGCAGGGTTCTGCTGGAAGACTCTTCCTTTTAAGAGAGAGTCGTTCCTTTTCACTATCATATGTATGATTAGGAGAGATTAGAAGTGAATGATTTTTAATCTCCGTTGTGTGGAGTCATTGACTCCTGTTCTTCAGGAGTCATTGACTCCACACAACTGGCAGTGTGGCTTAGATAGGGAACATTTCACCAAAAGCCATTAATAAACTTTACTTGTCTATACTGTTATTCTAGGATTCAATTGGAATATGACTGCATATGAATTGAATTGACCAAACGTGCTGAGATGATTTTCGTCAAGCAATTCTTCTGAAACAAAAAAGGTAATTGTTTAATTTTAGGTGGATTTGGATGCTTAGGAAAACATAAACCTCAAATGAAATGTTTCCGTTTTCCTGGATTTGGACATTTAAATCAATTAACTCCCAGCTGTTTCTTCTGACTGTAAAAAATGGAACTCTCCATAGGAACACATCTGTGTTTAGGCTTTGTTTTATTGGGTGGTAGCACACCAGATTGTGCAACAAGTTCTGGACAAACCATGTTGGTAACAATCTGGTACTTCTGATGTAGGTAACCGTGAATAATACACCGAAGACAAATGCCTTTACAAAAAAAATACTCTTCAGGTAATTGCAGCAGAAAAGTTCACCATCAATAACAGAAATAAAGTGAGTTATAGTATACACATCCAGGAACTGAAAGAAAAACGGTTTCTTGCTGTTATTTAAAGCTATTATAACAGATCCTTCTAAATAGGAAAATACTCAGCACATTTCCTATTAGAAAATAGGAAATGTTAGTCATAAGACAAACAAGTTTAGTCCCAGTTTCGTATGAATACATACCAGCGGACTCTCTTGCAGCCTCTCTTGCTTCTTCAGCACTCAAAGACAACACACGGCACATTTCTTCATCTATTTGCTCTGGAATAAAACCAGAAAAAAAATGCAACTGATTGATTCTAAAAGTTTTAACCAAATACGAGGAATCTGATACATACAGAGAAACTCAAATGAAGAGTTATTTTCACTTCCTGGATATCAAAAGGGCATAACATAGATCATTAAGTTTGCTGACAAATTGATCTGTAATTTCAACTGGCATTTTGCACCATCCAAACAAAATCAGAAGGGTCCAGCTGAGGAAAATGAAAACAGACTTTACATATATTTGACACATATTTTTGGTAGTAGAAATCTTTTTTTCTTACAGTAAGTGTAATGACTAGTAGCTTGTTTACCTTCATGCCCTTCTGGTTCATCACTGACTTTATTGGTGCTTAGAATCTTCACCAATGTTTCATCTTCAATCTCTGTTTAAAGCACAAACCAAGATTGAAATGCGATACAAAAAATGTGAACAAACAAGAAACTAACTGATTTACCGTCACTTCCTGAATTGAGCTCCACAGCATTGATTATTTTTACCGTTTTGGGGTCTGGCTTTGAATCCCTCATGCACTCCTGGGAGCTAAGGCATGGTTCCAGTGTACAGTGCGTAGAATGATAATGTTTATGAAACTTCGGCACACTGCTGAAGCTCTCCTGGCACTCTTGGCACACTATGTCAAAGGTTTTGTCCAAGTTCAGGGCCGCATGTTTTGTGTGGATATGATTCTTCATCTGTGCATAAGAGGGAACAGACACGCAGCAGGGTGCGCACATATACAGACATCGTCCTTCTGCAGCGAGATTTCTCATGCACTGGGTGTAAGTGGCTTTCTTTTCCTCTATGAACTCTTCTCCATTCATACAAGGACATGCATTCTGACTGGTTTCCTTAGCAGCAGGAGGCTGAACAACTTCAGGCTCATCCATGCAGTAGTAGTCCTTACTGTGAAGATTCCTGTAGTGATCCATGAACTCATCCTCAGTGTCAAACTGCATGCTGTCGCACAGGCCACAGAAGTGGGAACTCTTTATCTGCCCGTCGTGCTCATTCATGCAGTGACGCCGCACGGTGGATTCTTTGAAGAACTTCTGCGGACAGTGTCCACAAATGAATTTCTGGAAGCTGTGACTGCTCAAATCGCTGCAGTGTTTGAGAACAGCCGCTTCTGAGTCAAAGACGTCTTCGCACATCCTGCACATCCAAGTATGTCCCGCTGTCGAAGAAGGCGTCTCCACTGCGTCCTGCCGCAATTTGGAAGCAGGGGGCGAGGGCAATGAGCTTTCGATGCTAGTGGAAGGTTTGGCATCAAGGTCTGAGATGAGGTCGTAGGGAACCGCTTTCTCTGTGAGGTAGGTGTGTCCGCTGTGGACTTCGGACACATGCAGCAAGATATCTTCGAGTCGGGGCATTTCCACGTTGCACTTGTGGCAGAAGAACAGGAAGTTGGAGAGGTGCGCTCCCCCGTGGAAACGGCTCATATGTAGGCGGGCGATTGAAGACTCCCCCATGTGTTTGCCACAAACGCCACACTGGTGGAAAATCTGGTTTATAGCCAGGAGATGCTTACTAGCGTTGCCCTCCTCAGAAAACAGCAGGCCACATTCGCAAAACCAAGCAGTCACCAAGGTCCTGCTGCTGCTGTCGTTCAAGCCTGGGCTCAGTCTTTGTCGTTTGGCTGGAAATCCATGTCGGTCACTCCATTCATCGTTTCTTTTTTGAAACTCAACCTCAAGGCCAGACGATATTCTTTTCTGATGTTTTTCTGCATTTCTTAGACTTTGTTGCATTTCAACAAAGCGACTGTACTGAAGGAGTGCTTTCGCCATGGTTTGATTGACCTCGACTTCATGTAGCTTCGACTCTTTATGTCTTTCGATTTCAGCCTGGTTGAGAAAGATTTTAGAGCAGGGAATGCACTGGCCTCGGACTTGGAGCTGTTTCATAATGTCCACTATGGTTTTGTCAGACTTGGCCACAGCGCAGCCTTGCCTGCAGTGCGCACTAGAAGAGAAACATGAAGAGTACCAGATAAATAGACAAATAACAGCTATTGAAAACAGTGCCTTGCAAAGACAACCACACTACTTCAATTTTTTCCTCAGTTGATGCAGTATAGCCACAAACTATGTTGTATTTTATTGGGAATTACTTGAAAGACCAAAGATCATCAACATTCAAAATGTACGGAGCCATTTTTGCCTACATCTCTCCTAAGTAACATTTGTTGGAAGCCACAAAATCAACATGAGCTATTGAAAAGAGAGAGCTTGTTGAGTCTATAAATGCTAACTTTGGTTAATAGTTTGATTAAAGAACAAAATTCAAGGTTCTTTAAATTCCTTGTGCAATGAATTACATATGTAGAATTAATAAAGACATGAAAAAACCTACTTGAAGTGAGCTTGAGCAGTCTGATGGGAGATCAGCACTTGGTGACATAAGGAGCAGCGGACCTTGAATGCTACATCCTTACACAAACGAATGAGACAATCCTTTGCATGATGTGGGACCGGAACTGGCTGCGCTGCTCCTTTTCTTTCTTTAAAAAGAAAGTGAAAGAAGTTAAACACAAACTTGATCATTCAATTGGTTTTAAATTTAAAGAAAGTATGTATACAAATTCCAGCGCAAATTTATCAATAAGAATATGTGCTGCCACATCAGTCATTACTTAAATCAATAAACCTTACCGGTGATAACAAGAGACTCAGCGAAGTGGTTTTTGTCTGACATGTGCTGAAGACACTCGTCTCGTATGTTAAAGAGGAGGAAGCAGGCGGGACAGGCAAAGCAAACGATCCGCTGATAAGTTTGATCCAAGCTGTGACTGTCAGTGCTGGACGAGGAAATCTAATAATGAAAAGCAAATCGGTTTTAAATTTATCAACTGAATATCTACATTTCACTGAAACTCACCAACCTTGGATTCAATGTGTTTTTTACATTCTTCCTTGGTCTTAAAGCACAAACAGCAGACAACGCAGGCAAAGAGCTCAGATGGACTTCCTCTGAGGTGAATTGTTGGGTCACACGGAGAGTGATCAAACCTGCAAAACATTTTCACAAAATGACCCCTTTATGTACATGGAAAAAACTACACAAATAATCCTGCAGTGAACAGAGAGTCGACATTACCGCTTCAAGTGGCCATCAAGGAGGGATATGTTCTCGTAAACACGACCACAGTTAATTACTGGGCAAGTGTGACCAGTTGAACTGCTTCTAGGGAAAGCGGCATGAGTGCGTCTTCTTCCTGAACCGGCACTGATCACTCCAGGCTTAGGGCCTAAATAGACACAAAAAATAATGATTATTTATATTTAATAACGCACAGAGATCAAAAGAGCAAAGCTATTTATATTCCAAAATATTCCAGATTTGTATGGAATATAGATTTACCTGGCATCTTTAACCACATGTCCACACAGCGCTTTGCTTCCATGCTTACACCATTTGCTGAAGAACCAGCCAACTCTTGCTTCCCATGAGCTTTTTGTAAGATTTGTTTTTCCTAAAGAAAAAAGGGACAGTAACAAAGGTATGACAATAATCACAAAGTTGTGAAAACCAAGAAAGAAAACATAATGCCAGTGTTTTAAATGATAAGTAGTGATTGAATACATGCGGCATTGCTTATTTATAGTTGATCAATTGTTTATTCTGGGCTTTGGCCACTGGAGGGCACTTTCTTTGTCGTATCCAATACAAATTTTCTGTTTAAAATGCAGTATAGAGTATGATCATTTCCATCCACGTGCATTAGAAAGGCAGAAACTTTGTTCTTTCAGGTCTTACCTTGAATGCTTTACATTTATCCGCTCTCTCTTTTTTCTCCTGTGCCACCTTATGTGCCAGTCTGTCAAGTGTAGATGTTACATGAGCTTTGTGTCTGTTGATTTTGTCTTCAAACTAGGAATTTAAAGAAAGATACCACACATTTCAAAGTTTGTATTATCACTTATAAACAAATTACCCATTTTGTCACCTACCTTGCCAGGCAGTGACGAGCATCCTTCATCCTCACTGTCACTCAGCAGGTCAATGCATTCCAGTACTGGTCTAAAATGGCCCTCCTGAAGGAAGAACATAGCTTATCATCACAGAAAATCACAACTACACTAAAGATCTATGCTGGAACTTTTTGTGCTTTGTTACATTTAATGCAAATAATTTGACTAACTCAAATCAAAATAAAGATTAATCCATGAGATTTATTAAATAAAATCCTACAATCACAAATGAAAGAATGTAGAACTGACGTGATTTTCTGATAAAAGTGCAATGGCTTAACAAGGCTTTCAATTAATGCTAAATGACAGACAAAGGACAACGACAATAAATTTCTTTTGTCGTCATTTCAAACTGCAGCTCTCTGAAAGCTGATAAAAACGTAACGTAAACGTGACCCACCGATACAAACTCCACTTCTTCCAGCTCGTCGTCATCGTCCAATGGGGTCGGTGAAGACATTTAGCTTGAAACAACAACAACAATAAAGTTCACTGGCAGAATTAGAGCATAATTCAATCTATGCTCACCATTTAAAATCAGTGTTGTTGAAATATAACCTACACAGCCAACAGGGGCAGACATGAGCTCGCGCCTCAAAATGCCATGTTCAAGTACTTGCATGAATCCAATGCAAAATGCTCGACTTTGCATTTATTCGATCAAATCCGTATATTAAATACATTTTGCATTTTCCTGTGGGTGGACTACCACGACATGTTAACTGTACAAATGCTTACCACTTGCTTAGCGACTTTAAAGGTTGGACAATCTTGAACTAATGTCCTAAACGGTGGGGCATTTGTAAGCCTCACTAGCTTTACAAGTAAGCTAGTAAGGCTAGCTACTTGAGAAGTGCAACCATAGCAATGTCTTAATTTCGCTAAACTACTCCACAATCATAAAAGCGTGACTTTTTTTCCCCAACATACAAATCAAACTGAGTAGCTCGTTTACCAAATTTCTCCTACTGGCTTCTCCGTATGCAGGGTGACGACTAGCTCCTGCAAGACTCCAAATCAACGTGAACGCATCTAATCCAGACTGCTACGTCATGACAAGCCTGTGCGCTTCTTTCTCATAACGGTGTGTACCGGACAGGCGGAGTCTATATTTTTCTGTCACTACGTTCAAGTAGCCACCATGATATGTTGCCAGCAGTTAAATCGTATATATTTATTTATATTTTAACAGTCTTATAAAAATTTAGTTAATCCCCTCTGAGTTGTTTAATTAGAGGGGATTACAGCAGTTAACTGAACACTCGTCTTTTGCTATCTGTAGGCTATAGCTAAGTACTTTGTTTTTGGTGAATTCCAAAACCGTAAAAGTTGAATTAACAATTTTTTGAAATTTCTTACGTGAATGTGCAACTAACGTCAGTATCACGACAAACTACGCAGTCACACCCAATTTAAAACCTTCAGATCAGAACTGATATTTGCTCGTTTTTAGTTCCCATTTTATTAGCTTATTTAATTGAGCCAAATTTCTTAAGTTGTACTGTGGCTGTAGGAGCCATTGTTGTCACCACCAGAGGGCGTATTGTTTTGTTTTCTGAGTGTCTGAGGGGGATGGGTTATTTAAGGTCAATTGTAATGGTGTTCAGGTGTTGGCCATTGGGAAGAGGACACAGTTAGGGACTGTGTTTGGTTTGAGGGTTAGAAAACGAACTTATATGTATGTAAATGGCAATTATAATAAAAGACTTTCATGCAAAAGAAGATCGGCATTCTGAAACTTAATCTGAACGCACGTAAAAACGAACTACCCCCAGAGGCAACCACCAGTAGCTCTAAAATAGAGGCTTTTGGACGCTACAGTGGCTGTGTTTGCAATTTTATTTGTTTTTATCTAAACTGGTCTCTCTTGTAAGAGATGAGCTCAATGATGCCACTCACAATATGATGGAGGCGTTGACGCATGACCTTGAAGCTCTTCTCTTCTGGATATGCTGTCAAACGTCAGAACAACTTCCCACATGTTTGGGCTCGTTTCCTAAGAGACGTGGGACATTGTGGCCAGCTTCCGTGCTATTTATGTCTGAGTCCCAGCCTCACCATCACAATTCACTTTGATGAGGCTACAATCAAAGTCAAATACGCACATTTTTTTTCGGTAGCCTGAAGCAATCAGAGGTCTTCCATACTTTACTTTTGTGATTATACCTCTGCTCCTCAGTTTATTGGATTCCTGTTTGACTCTCATTTTACAGCAGAAACATTACATCATTCAAAGTTTATAATCAGAAAAGATTTCTGTGTTGATTACCTTCCCGCATTCTGAAAATGCTAGAATACAGTCCCATTTTATGTAGGTATATTATTTACCAGGTAGGTATTTTTAGGACATCAAGATCTGTATCACACTGGAAAGCTACAGACTATTACTAATACCAATACCGTCAGAAAAGCAGTCATCATTTTTGCATCTGAACTGGGCTGACACAACGTGACTGACACAGATATCCGTCCGACCGTCCAATAGGACAGTGTGAAATATTGCAGCGTTATCCTGGTGGGCAGGCTGCTCTGCAGCAGACGCAGCGCTGCCTGGGATGAATCTGCTGACTCTCCCTGCCCCTTGTGGAAATGAAATAAATAATAAAAGGTGCGCCTCTCTGCTGAGTCATGCGTTGTACCTCACAAAAAATTACATCTCTAGCCTGGACTGTCCACTCTGGCCCTGTGCGCTCTCCGCGTTTGGCAGTGGGATGCGCCACGTATGCCAACGAACGTCTTTCGCCGCATCCCGAGCTCTGAGTGGTGAAAAGGCGCACGGGAGAGGAGGCAACTGTCTGGAGCAGAAGGAGCTGTCCTATATTTCGCCTTATGATGATCGCTGCGGCGTTTTTGGTCCTGCTCAGGCCATACAGTATTCAGTGTGTTCTGTTGCTTTTGCTGCTTTTGCTCGGGACTATTGCGACGATTTTATTTTTCTGCTGCTGGCATCGCAGGCTCCGAAATGGGAAGCATCCTATGAAATCTGTGCTATCCGGTGGACGCTCCAGGAGTCGCGGTGAGTACAGCGCAGGCCAGCCGCATCTCATCCTCCCTAACTGCTTAGTCCACATTATTGTGCATGCTGTTTCCTGCGTTCTTGCGTTGGTAATGAATACACATCATAAATCTGAGAACTATTGTGCAGTTTCACTCTTTTAAAGAATGTTTGATCAAAGTCTAATGTAATATCTGTTATCTGTTCTGTAGTTGGTCTCCGAACGCATCATTTTCGATCGGAGGTAGGATAACCTTTCACATTGTTTTGTCATTACTACACAGACTAAAGTTTGGTCCAGTAGGCCACTTCTGAAATACACGAGCTTCACAAAGTTTGGCTCTTTGAACTTTTGCCCAGGACTGCATGCCTATTTCAGGCACTGTAGATGTGCGCAATGCGCAACCATTATCAATAAATAATGTTGGCGAAGAGGTTTTGCAGTTTGAATGAATTAAGACTTTGCATGTGCTCTTGTAATTGTCAAACACGAGGTGTAATTGAACCAACAGAAAGCCTTGTAATTCAGGCCAAATAAAAACCAAAACCACAACATATTAATCTAGGTGATGTGTTTGTTTTTCTTGCTTGCTTTTCAATCCAAACAAATCATGAAAATGGTCAATATCAAGTGTGCAAAGCTGCCTTAGCCTTATACAAGGGTTGTTGTGTTTTGCTGAAATTCTCTGACATATGAAAGACATCGTTTGAGTGCCTCTGTAAAGTAATATATTTCTGTAATGATAGTACAAACTGATATTTTCCATCCTTTTTAAATAAAAAAAATACAAAAACAAGAGCTACTTTAACATAGTAGGTCATGTCACTGAACCCCTGGGGTTCTGTTCTCATAGAGTATCATATTCAAGGACATCAAGGCTGTTGTGGACCATCAGTTAAACCATATCCTTTTGTCTTCTAATAAACCTTCTAGAGTGAGAAAAACAAAAGTAGGTGCAAAAAGCTTTATTTTTTTTTATTTAAAGCTTCATTATTTACGAAACAAAAACATGTACTTAATTTTGTTTCAACATAAGTTCTAAGATTTACACAGTTCTCCCTTTTGAAATTCCACATGCCTGTAAGAAAAAATTTAATGAATGATTAATTTTTTTCAAACACATGTAATAACATTTGTGTCCTGTACAACCCAATTGTGGACAAGACATGGAAGTCAAGTGAATATCCTTCATTAGTGTGTTAAAACAACCTTCGATGCAATTTCTGCATTGAGACATTTTTGTTAGAAATCTGTAAGCATCTCACATCTTGACTTGGGAGATTATTATTAGTCTGCTCCACCTGCAAAACTTCTTAAAATCAAATATGTTCCAGGTTGTAGGATCCCCTCTGGTGACCTCACAGTCTTTTTGTCAGATTTAGTTTTTGGCACCAGTGCTTACCAGTGCTTTACATTCTGCCTCATGAGATAATTTTTTTGGTGATTGATGAAATCTCTCTTCATCTGTGCCTTTCAAAGACATAAAAGTTTGGGACAAAATTAGATAATATTTTGACATATTTTTAAACTTAATTCGCTTTAAAAAAAATCTCAGTTCCATCTAAAGACAAATAGGCAAAATAACTACATAAGATTATGCTGCCGCCATCATATTCCATGAATATAGTGACTTTGTCAGTGACAAGCAATTTGTTGCATAATCCCCATCTGTCCAACCGCTTTGTGTTTCAGTATTTTACATTTTTTTACATATTTATTTCCTCAGCTTTCCCGCAGCCTTTCCCATACCTGTGTGCAGCTTGCTCATCCCGCCCTCGTCTCTGTGTTTGGGTCTCTGCCAGTCAAGGCAGTGTGTTTTTTGTGCCAAACCCCCTATTTGAAATTGTGGCTTAAAAATTCTAATTTGGTCTCATGAGTCCATTGCATAAGCTTTTAGGAGATTTTAGAACAACGACAACAGGTGATCTTAATTTCAACAAGACGAGCGTCGCTATAGTTGCTGGGGAATATGAACTTAAGAAGACCGAATGTTGAAATCTGATCAAAAGGGGCTTCAACAAAGTATGCACATTTATGCAACCAAGTAACTGCAGTTTTAATTTTCTTACAATTTTTCATCACTATATATGATTTCCACCTCGATTACACAGCAGTAAATATTGAAATAATTTATTCAAGTAAAATGTTTACGTCTCAAAATTGCTAATTTTAACATAGGTGCAAGAACCAGTTTTTTCAAGTTTGTTCTTCAGGATTTTTCACACTAAATGCTTTTCACATTTGATGTGAAAAACTAGAACTCAAGATTTTTGCATCTTTAAATGTAAGCTGGTTTCTGTGTTGAATGTATAACATCTGTGCCTTTTTGACCTTTCATTGTTTTCCGCAGGGTTTCAGACACAGTCCACGTCACTTAAGAAGGACTGTGCATGCCCGAGTGACGGAAGAAAAACCCAGACTGGTCGAGGTTCCAGAGAGTGAACCAGATGTATCCTCGACTGTGAGAAAACGCAAAGTCAAGAAGAGACTCCCGCCAGAGTTTTACCAATCTGTGCAAGTCACTCCCACTCGTAAAGCTGTAGGTATCCCTCCCTAACGGTAACCATCATTAACACAGATGATGACGTGGTGCCGGTCATTTGATTTATCCACTACTGGGGCCTCTAATGTGTGTTTTTGAACATTAAGTTATCTCAAAACCATGTTTATTTAAAGGGCTTGCAGATAAATGTGCTTTTGAACTTTGATCTCTACATAGGTAATCTCTGGAAAGTTATTATGGGTAAGAATTATGTGACATATGAAGATAAAAACTGCAATTTCATTCAGTTATGAGTGTTCTTCTAACATATAAAACTAGCTATTGTGAGCACAACATAAAATAAAGCCCCTTCTGAATAATTTTAGGGGATATTAATGAATTAATACTATTTTCATTTGAAGAACTGGGACAGAGAGAAAAATATTTTTTAAGAAGAAACCAGAATAAAACGTGTGTAAGTGAACGTTTTGAGTAATAAAAATTATTGATTAAGAATCACATTTAAAATGTATACATTTATACAAAAAAAACTCACAAAACTTGTCACTGAAATGGTCATAGCTATTTCTTGCTTGATACAACTTTGCGGTTCAAATTCAAAATAATTCATTTTTATGGTAATATTTGCTGAGTTTTATTCAGTCTTCTTGTTCAAGCTGTTTGTCCAGCCATATCTGTTCATTTCAGTCCTTCGGCTTTAACTGTAAACATGAGATGTCCTGCTTCTTATGTGCCATATAGCGCAAATGTTTTATTCTCAGCAGAGGACTTTATTTTTTCGGATTGTTCAGATTGTGTGGTCAAGAAGTTAAGGTGAGACAGAACCCGTCTCCTGATCAGAACAACAATTGCTTGCTTTTTATTGTCTAGCTGGAAAAGTACAAAGAGCTCTAAGCATACGGGATTATCAGGTGTGGAAAATACTTCGGAATCAGTTCCTACGGAAAGCTGGCCGTCCAAATATTTGCATGAATGTTACTTAAAAAAATATATTCGCATATAACAAATATTTGAAAAAAGTCATATTTTACACAAAAACTACTTACCACTTTCACACCGTAAATGCCATTGTATTGCATTGGGATTTATGTGATAGACCAAAACATAGTAATGCATAATTATAAAGTGGCTGGAAAATTTTAAAGATTTGATTATAAAAAATATCTAATAAGTGTGGTACTTATTTGTCAATAATTTTCTGAATGAAAGCTTTACGTGTTTTGGGGAACATCTCCTTTGGTTTGGCACATCGAGGCACTGAGACTTTTGCCACTTATTTGCAAATTTGCTCAAGCTCACTCAGACTAAATGGAAAGCATTTGTGAAAAGCTATTCTTAAGTATTACTAAGATTTTTAGTTGGATTTAAGTCATTATAATTCATATTTATGCTTTGAGCAAAGGCCATTCCATTCAGCTTTGATTTATGTTTTGTGAAGGTGAACTTCAGCCCTCACCCTACCTATTCTGCAGTAGTTTTAGTCGGGATCTCTCTGTCAAATTTTGTGTTATGTTGGAAGTGACTAATAGTTCAAAGGAACCTATTGATTTGTGTAGACCTGTTATTTGCTGTATGATAGCTGGAGATCACAGGGATACACATTGGTTTTCAATCATTGCAGTCTTCAACAAACAAGATCCAGCATAGCTGTGCCAAAGCTTGGTTTTACATAATTTGTTTCACTTATTTTACTTTCAACTAAGCAATAATTTCCTTAAATTGACCATAAGTGTAACCTAAATAGACAAGTGGTAAAACTCTTGACCTAAGTGTGTGAATAAACATGAGCAAATTAGTAAAATCCCAAGAATCCCAGGATGACCAAACATATTTTACCATGTCAGCCTGAATCAGAAAAATAGTAATGTGTATAATTAGTCTTATTATCATCCCACCCTCTTTTGTGGTACAGTCCTAGATTGTCAAGATGACAGATTCACAGTGGTTGTGTCGATAAGAACATGTCTACAGTGTTTAATCTGTTTAACTGGCCCAGACCGGTGCAAAGGAGCTAACGACAACACATTTTATTGACAGGAAGTGAAGCCGATGCAGACGTGTCTTATTTCATGTCTAGCTCTTAAAGATGTTCGTTGCCTGCATGAATCTTGTCAAAAACTAAATCTTTTATCAAATGTGCATAAAAACTTTGTGTTTTTTTCATGTTTTACTCACAATGTTTTTTTTTAACTTGCCAACCACAGTATAGATTTTGCTAAGTACTAATATAAGGCCACTCCCAGGAGAGAAATGAGTCATTGTGAGGTGGTTCTGTGATCTTTCTTGTATCCTTGCTTCTGCAGGGATTTTGTACAGTATCAGATTTACTCAGCAAAATTTTTATTTAGAAAAACAAGCTATCTAAAGTAATATATGCTTTCAGTTTTTCATATTCTGAATAAGTGGGAGTATGATCATAATATAAATGCAACATTAAACTGCCTCTGCAGGACTCGGCTTTAATCTGATGAAACAGGAGGCAGTGATGCTGCTATTATAGTGTTGCTTTCATCAATTCTGTAGCATCTATTTTAAACTGGAAATGATTCTGTGTGGCCCTGTTGAAAAATTCTTCACACAAGCAATTCATCTGGTCTATTTATAGATGCAAAAGAACAAAAGTGGATAGAAATACCAAACTCTTATTTTGCAAATATGTGTCCCTGCAGTCTAAAAAATAATGTATATATTTGAACTATTTTGGATAAAGAAAAAAAAAGTAGTTTTACTTTTATATTTATAAAAGTTTGAGTGTTGTGCCCATTTTTAACCAGAAATTATTATACATTGAATGTTTCATTCATTGTATTTTATTTTTATATAATCATCAAGATGTCTGCACAGGGACTGTTTACCTTATGTTTATATCAGCTACTATTTTAACACAAGATCCATGTGTTTCAATTAGAAAAAAAAAGACTTTTCACAAACAGGGTGATACATCAGATTTCAAGGTTTTGAGTCATATTTATATTTTTTCTGTCTAATACATTTCTTTTAAACTCATCGTCGTTTCTAGAAATATCTTCATCCATCCAAAAGGTGAGACAAAATGTTTAAAATTCATGCCACTCTGTTATATGGTAATGTAACTCAGTCACTGAAGCAAATCAAAGACAAAGAAGGAGGCATGGAGCACGGAGTATCCACACGTTGCTTTCTGTTTGCACTGTGAAGTAAGATTTTCTGAGTTCCCAGTCAGGAATATAACATAAACACCTCTGAAATAAAAGTTCTGAGAGGGAAAGGTTTCAAAGTGTCCATAAGTTTAGAATCAAGTATGCCCGCTGCAAACATTTTTGAACATTTCTGTTGCTTTGAATGTCATTAAATCGGTATATATTAACCAATAATATATATGCAATATCTACACAGCTTTAAGCATTAAAAAATGAAAGTGAAAGCCTATTTATTTTTAGAAATCATATAGATTGATTAAGCTAAGTTGCTTGGGGTCAAAGGTGAGATTAACATCATTCTTTACAAAAAGTTGCTTATTCATTGTCTATTGTCATACCAAAAATTATTCACACCCCTGACAGGTTCAGCTTAAGATATTGATGTTGACATTTTGGAGTTGCCCGGTTAGAATCCCAACTGGAATCTGGTAGAGAATCACCAGCACCAACTCAGCCATGTTTATTGCTATGTTAAACAACATACCAGACAAAAATAAATAATGACATTGGCTAAAATCTGAATTGGCAGATCAGGCATTTTCAAGATCACTAATCTGTGATCGGCCAAAAACCTGCAATCAGTGCACCCCTACATGTTTATAAAGAAATGTAAGTAATAACTATTTTTTGATTGATAGCTTTTATGGTTTCGTAGTATCTTTTGAGAGATGCTTGTTTAATTTTTTTGATAGACTTTTTGGTCTATTGATTTTCTATAGAAAAGTGCCCAATTATTGAATAAAACCGCCATCTGTTCAATTTTCAAAATAGAGTAAAACAACAATAAAAACAAAAAGTTAATAATTTTGTTGTTCCAATGCAACTGCCCTGATAAGCCCTGTTAAAATCCCTGATTATCAGGCAAATTGAACGTGATTGTACAAGTATATAATTCACCCAACCCTCTTCCTTAGGGATGTGTGTGTCTTTATTTGTTCTGTTGCTCAAACTGGGAGTGTCAGGGTGCAGCAGAAAATTACTACAGAAACACAGGCATTCACCCCTTACTTTAGCCGATGAATAGCCAAACTTAAAGAACTTCAAAGGATTTTGGAATTTTGGAAACAGAAATCTTCATTTGCATCTAAACTTTTCTCAGGTAACTATCCTATGATCGGTGAAAAGGCAAGTTGGTGCGTTCTTTGTGCTGAGCCCTACATTTTGTTGTGGAATTACGTCTGAAGTCACCATTGTGAAAGCAGCGTGTCTCTGGAACTTATTGTACCCTTTATGAGGGGGGATGTTTATAGCCACCAGCTTCCTTTGTGTAAGAGATGGCGCTCTAACACCGCTGTGCAGAACCGAAGCTGCTGCTGCTGTTGGCTGCCGGTGTTATGACGCGCAGACACATGCAGTCTGCTCTCCCATCACGGTCAAGCTCAGCTCAGCCTCGACACACAGCACCCACCGGCATCATCCTCTGTCGGTCCTCAGGAGATCTTGCATCACTCCGCATCCCTGATGCTGCCTTAAGGGGGAAACAGAGTCCGGAGCATCCCTGGAAGGGTGTGGCACCCCTAAAATAAATGACTGAAGGGGGAAGCTAATGATACCCGAATAGGATTATATATGTTTTTTTTGCCTTCTTCTTATTCCAGCTGACAGGTCTCCATGTATACTGTGGTAAGTCTTAGACTTGACCTGGCGGGGGAGCTAGATGCTATTGCTTTTCGTCTTGCTTTTATTTGGCTCAGTATTTTATTGTTTTGGGTCACCATGAACTGGTGGCCCATGTCACTCATAACATTCACGCACATTACGCGCCTTGACGAGTCATGGTGAGAAAAATGCGATCACAGCCTAGCGGTGTTTTCTGTCCTTTTAGCCTTTATGCGTGCGTATATGTAGCCTATATATGCATGTGTATAATCAAGACATTGTTCGCTTCCTTTTGTCTCACAGAGCTCTAGTTCGGGGAACCCTTCCCTGCACTGCTCCATGTCTTCCTCGGCAGACATCTCGGACGAGGATGACTACAGCAGCGTCAAATCCGGATCGGCGTCGCCGGCACCCGGCGACACTTTGCCCTGGAACCTGCCGAGACACGAGCGGTCCAAGAGGAAGATCCAGGGAGGATCCGTACTGGATCCGGCGGAGAGAGCTGTGCTCAGGATCGCAGGTGAGGGACGCGCACCTTGTTAAGTCAGAGAGAGAGAGAGATCGAGAGAGAAAACAAGTCAAAACAAGGATTGAATGCGCAATAATGGGATTTATGTACGGGTATATGGTCCGTGATGTTGTTGAAGTGCTCCTATATATTTAGAATTTCCTGTGGATATTATTTTCAACGTTGAATGTCAGTGAAACAATAAGACGTTTAAGAAATCAGGTTGATAGAAACGTGATGAAATGCATGGTGAACTGCCTTTATGGCACCTTATCGTTTTATAATGTTACTTTGACACAGCTTGATATTGTAAAAATGTGATTACAATATTTTTATAACCATTATTGGTTACAACATATTAATTGAGATGGCGCCCTGTCTCAATTAAAGCTCATAAAGATCTGTTCTGACAGTGAAATCCCTGTTGATTTAAATACAAAATAAACATAACTTTAGTTTTGTGGATTTTTGAGAGTCAGACGAAATCAGTAGCAGGTATGAAGAGTAATAGAAAGTGCAATAATAATAACGGAGCAAATTGACAGGACGCTCATTTTATGGACACTGTAAAAAATACCTTCATTACGATTTTATTTACAAAATACTTTGTTTAACCTTCTGGACCAGTTATGCTAATAAAATAAATATTATAAACAAACAAAATTTGATTTTTATTCTGATTATTGTGATTCTCAATCAAAATTACAAATACCACACCCATCCTCCATAAGTCCAAAAAAAAAAAAAAAAAAAAAAAAAACCCTCAAGAATTTAAGTTTTCGGGCAGGTTGTTAGACACTGAACACATCATGTCTGCAGCGGAATCTTGAGCATAATAAGCATAACACTGTGGCCATACTGCAATAAAGAAGACAGTGAAGTCTTTTGCTTGAATGTGAGCTAATACATATGTCACTGTATAAAGGTTCTTGTAAATTTTACGACACTTAACAGCAGTAAGGTAGTCATTTAATTTGCAGTACCTTTAATTTATTTTCAACACTATATTTTTATATACAATACTACATGTTTGAATTAATTATATTTAAAAAAGACATCTTGTGAGGAGCACCTTTCCAGGTGTTTGAGATCGAAAGCTAAGTCGTGACTTGGAATTTGTTTTTGTATGTTACATGTTAATGTTGAAAAATAAGAAATTTTAAAGAGACATATTGTTGTTAAAGGAGATTTTCCACTTATGGAAACAGTTTGTGTCTAGAGATTAAAATGGCACATGGTACTTTCTGCGATAAAGAGAGCAGTAGCTTTGGAAAACAATGAAAAGGTTGTTTGCATTAATATTTAATGCTGTCAATTTTGGGGGCGGTTTCCATGACATTAAAATAATGTCGGCCCGTTTTTAGTAACATTTTCTTCAGAATCTAACTCAGTCTGGTCTAGTAAAACTGTGCAATATACAACAATTAAACATCTCTTAATGTTAGTTTTGATTTCAGTTTTGGGTTGGGTTGTGAAGACGGGCATTGATTATTTTTTACAGTGCGGTCCTTCCTATCAGTCCTGTAAAGTCACAGAGGAAGCGTTTCCTATTGGTCAGACCGCAGACAAGGGAGGGCTGCAGGGCGTTTCCTTCAGAACGACAACAGCGCTGATCACTCTCTAGCCCACAGCCAATACACACGCACAAGCGCACGAACACACGAGCATGTAGAGCTACACAACCACACACATGTTGTGTCCCAGTCCGTCTCTGGTGAGCGTCCAGTTTGTGAAGCCCGGGTTATGGCTCAGTACGCGCCGCAGGGGTATGTGCTCTCGGACGAACAGGAATACCTCCAGGCCTATGAGGACGTATTGGAAAAATATAAAGGTAGGAGCGGGTCTTTGAGACGAGGCTTTTGAAGCGATGAAGAAATCTGCCCGGTCACTGCTTGACAGTTGAGTGGCTAAATGTCAGCCTGCTCCCTTTTCCTCTCCGCTGACTGGGAGCTTTCAATGGGAAAACGGGAATATTTCCCGCATGACATCACATTCAGCCTGAATTTTAGAAGTAAAATTAAACAAATTCTTGTAACAGTAGTGGTTATCGTGTTTTAAATTTATATATATAAAAAAGTAAAGGGCAGAAAATAAGAAAAAAAAACCCAGCAAATATTTACATGTAGTTTGCTTGCTTAAAACCTTATTAGTTCTTACTTTATCAGAATAAAGGTCTGTACATTTTTGGAATTCTGCAAATTCTCCAATAATAATACACATGTGCAAAAGAATTGCAGGTCTAACAATTTATTCTGTTGAGTTGTAAAATAACTTCCAAATGAAACAAAAGATCATACATGGCAATTCTCTGAAAGGTTTATTAGTGGTTAGAAATCAGTTAACTAACTTGTATTTGCCCTGTTTAACTATTTTATTACTGTAGAATATATTTTCAACATTTAAGGCAGCAGAGAGCATTGTGGCTTGAACATGGTGGACATTTGGCTTACACTATTGTTCAATGTAAAGTTTAAAGTTATTCGGTAATTGCAATACATTTTTCAAAAGAAAAAAGAAAATTGAAGTTTAAAGATGTACTGATAACATTAATTGACAATATTTGATCAATTTTATCTCATACCCCATGGATTCATAGGACCAAACCTAGCAAATAGCTTCGGTTTTGTTTTGCAGTAAGGTGTGGGCCAATGTGATATTAGGATGATTACATTTAGTAAAAATAACAAGGTTACATGATGTCATAGTAATATTGTCTATTAAATTACTTATGAGTTTGTTGCACATACTAGAACAATTACCCTCCACATTGAGAAGTCCTTTTTGAGTGTCTAAATTGGATAGACTTGTCATAAAAAATTATCCTTCTTGCCATTTTTCTCTCTATAAAGTAGCACCAGTGCTACATAGTAGTACTTCAGCTTGTATTAGAGTCTGTGGTTGCTCGTTTGTTGCTAGTTTGTGGGGCTAGCAGGAAGTGGAGTTGAGGCAGCACTCTGCTGAAGTAGTCCACTCTATTTGTCACCAGAATTCAGTGAATGAAGCCTCCTTACTAAATCGTAGACACACAGTGCTTGGTGAGTCATTAACATGACCAAATTAGTTACAAAGTGGATTTAGGACAAGTGATAATTTTTGGAGTGACCATCACAACATTAGCTGGTAAATTAGTAGGGCTTTGTAAACTTTTATACTAGTAACCATTCCTATTTGTTTAGTTGACTTGGTTTGATTTCTTGTACAGAGATAAAATTCATTGCGTGGTGCTGTTATGACCCATGCAATGAATTCACGGGTCTCCTAATATAGGAGACCCGTCAGGAGCCCATGTCACTTCGCATTGCCATGCCTTTTGAGAGTACCGCATTAATTAGAATCATTCCATCACAGATTCGAGCTCCACTCTGCTTGAGCTTGGCGATATCAGACATATGTATCCTCAGGACAGGCCAGAAGACATAGAAAAAGGCTAAATTCAAACTGACAGCAGTGGATTGTTAACTCTTTGTGTCTCAGTAAAACACAGAGTAAGTCAGTCGAACAATAAGCAACAAATGCCTTGCTCTTTTGTGATACTCAGCATATGTGTGCATGTTCTTTCAGCTGTTGAGGATTTTTTTGCCAGTAGGTCCAGTCAGCTGTGCTGGAAGGTTTAATCGCTGTGAGTAGGCTCTGAAGGAGTCATATGATGAGCATCATTAGGAATCTGTAGCTGTTGTCTTCAGGCAGATGGGCTGTGACAAATAGAAAGCTTACTTATTTTCTGTGTTTCTAGCCATTGCAGCCAGTCTGCGATCAGTTTCCACATGTTATGGACAGATTTTTGGGAATATTTGTCTTCCCACCAGCTGTTGCATGAACGATGAATTTTTTACTGAAGGGTAAGGGCACATTTCCAAAAAAAGTATGATTTTATAATTTTCCAGTTTATTGTATCCCATGTCGTCTTACAGCAGCAGTGTACTTTGTGATCTGTGTTTTCCTCACTTTATGCTAAAATAAGTTTTGATTAATTGTATAATTATTTGTGATGTTTAAGCCATTGCTGCTGCAAATTAGATCCACTATGAGCTGATAATTTGTTTTTAGCCAACTCTGAGTTTCCTGTTTCCATCTACTCAGGTTATAGATTACATCATGGAGGACAAATTGAAGTTGGAGGTTTTTAACATTTATTCACCAGAGAGTTAAGGAGTCAATGAACAGTCTGTTTGAAGTGATACATTAATTATAAGGTTAAAAATGCTTTAGTTTTGACAGTAGCATAGAGGCATTTTAACAAAAATATTCACTGAAGTTTTATATCGACACATTTTTATTTGCAGAGATTACTGGTTTCTGTAACACTGTTAGAAATGAACAACAAGCTGGGAAATGTGTCTTGGTTGTCTCTTAGTCTACCATTAGAAAAGAAAATCAAGATATACCCTTTCAAAGTGTTCTTTTCTTAGGGTTAGGGTTGGTACTTGAATCATTTCCCATCTGAACCGTTGTCTAAACCGTTGACAACGTTGTTGTCTTTATTATTACCTAAAGTTAGCTTGATCTTTCTTCAGCTACATAGAGCCTCGAGCTTTGCTCCTTGTGATGCATGGAGAATCAATGGGATGCATTTTAAAAGTAAAATCAGAAGCAGTAACCAAGCAAACAAGCCAGTAAACAAAACAGCTGTAGAAACAGTTATAAAACAAGAGACAGTTTACTTCAACCTAACAAACAGACAAATACATTTTTATATTAAAATGATCGCTTTTAGGTTGTTGAAATCAAAAATATATTTTTTAACTAGGTATTTAGAGGAGGTATTTAACTGATTAATATAATAATAATAATAATAATAATAATAATAATAATAATAATAATAATAATAATAATAATATAATAATAATAAAAAATATATATATATAAAACTTTGTGATTTTAAAAACATTCAACGCAGATAAATTTGTAAAATTTCAGAACTAGTATTTCTTGAAGATTCCAGCTCTGAGTAGGTCAGATAAAGTCTATGTTGTGCACCTAATAGGTCTTCACAATTATATTGCAGTTAGTTTTACATCAGATTGTGCAATGTACCATAATTATTGCAAAGTTTGGGATTCAATAAAAATATAATTTTGAAATATAACAGAATCTCACTTCAATAGATTTTCACATCTGTCACAGATTGCAGTCCAAGAAAATGTTGAAAGGACACACGAGAAGGAACAGAACGGGAGGAAAATGTGGATTTATAGTGACCGATATCAATATGCACTTTTTGTATCACCATCTCATGATTTTCACATATAATGCAGCCCTACTTACCCAAGAGTTACATTAATCCTGTTGCTTATATATGTTTATCTTTTGTTTTAGTCAGTTCAAGAAATTGTTGAGCACATATTTAATTTAAATTTATTTTAATAACTGGAGAAATTGGCAAAATTAAAAATTGAGACTTCTCTGATTGAATGCAAAGTCACAAACAGTTCTTCATGGTTCAGTTGCTGAAATAACACATACTTATGCAGTTTTGTGAGTTAATAATACATCTAACAGTGTTGAAAAGTAAAACAGGTTTCTTGGACAAAAGATTGAAAACTTTGGGAATGGGTTAAAGGAATGGCTTCTTAGGCACACAACAACAGCCATGCTGTATTTTAAATGGGAGCATGCTGTTCTCGCTGAGCCTGCTGGGTAGAAGGGACCATTTAAGTTTCACAACAGTGGATTTTGCTCTGTCATCAGAGTAGATTAAGTGGATCAGTCAGTAGTTTTTGTTTTCCATTTTTCAGGTGATGTTTGGTCTCAGTGGTCAATCTTTCTTAAACACTATGCTTTCATAATTAAGAACCTCAAGCTGTATTTGTTTTACTGCTGTCAAAACCCAATTTCCGTAAATAATTTCTTGTGATGGTTGGTACAGCAATGTAATATTTATTACTTCAAAGTTTTTTCTAAACATTAAACTGTCTTAATTTCCCCAAAAAAGAGAAAACTAAACTTAAAAAAAATACAGATTTTCTTTTGTTTTCTTTTAACTTAGTAGCAAAATTGATCAAATCTTGATGTCCAAACAGCATTAGCTGTTGTTCATCTTGCTCTAGATATTCTGCTGTGTTGTAGGGTGTGGTCTGCAAGAGTCTCTGAGGCTGTGCTGACTGTAAATTCATTTATTCTGCATTATCAGCAAAAAGATCACTGAAGATTCTTAAAGAAAATCTCGATATGACTAAACCAAGTCTTTAATACCTTTATAATCACATGCAGTGGGGAGTTAGATAATATTCAGTTTTTTTCTGCACAGTCACTGCCTTTGTCTGGCCTCCTGGGCTCAGCCCTGCCCCTCTGCTCTCTGTTGACAGCCCACTCATCACATTCATATGGCCCACTGGCCCATACGTAGACGCCAGGCCTCCTCTGTGAAGCCTGTCTACTTTTGAACAAAAGATACATTGTTTATATGGGAGCATTGTCCAAGACTTGTGTTCTGCTCAGTCGGGTGAACTTCTTTGTTCAGATATTTTATTACAATTTAAAACTAAATGAATTTAGGTGCACTTTGAAAATAGGCAGTGCCACCAAATGTCTCATCTGAGTCTCTGATATTCCCAATTACTGAAGACTAACTCACTTTCTATTCATAACATGTAATAAGGAGGTTTAGTGATGCTGCACCTCCTTATTACATGTTACTGTATTTATAACTTGTTAAATTAATGGTTATAAATACAGCATAATTGTTGGAACTTACACTACTTCCTGAAAGGTGACATCATCTGGGAGGTCACTCCTGGTGTTGCCCAGTGGCAAATCTCCCTCAGAGAACAGGAAACAAAAACAAAATGAGAGCATCGGTCATTCAGCCAGAGGTGGATTCTGCACTACACTTACTCAAAGATGTATTTATACAGAAACATTGATCAGGCATAACATTATGACCACCAGACTAGTGGTAACATCTACTGCGAGCACATCACACATGTTCAGTTTGGTGGACAAACTGAAGCTCCTGAAGGTGTCCCTTTAGCCAATTTGTGATTTGTGCTAGTGCAAATTATCCTGCTGAGTGAGACCTCAGCCGTCAGGGACCAGCACGACCACTCTGTCACTTTGCAGCCTGCAATGCACTGTGTATTATAACACCTAAAGCTCTTGTCATACTCACTCAAATTCCTAAGCCTTCCCTTTCTTCCCCAACAAGTCAACTGTGAGAACAGGTTAAGCACTTATTTTCTAATGTGCCCCTCGCTGACGGGTGCAAACCTAAAGAAATTATTAGTCAAAGATCACAATGCCATTCCTGATCAGTGTACATATGTTATATTCATGGGGGAAAAAATCTGTGGATAGTTGGTTAGATTTACCTTGCTTTGCACAAATGGTAGATTAGGTTCAACAAAGAATGAACATATAAAATCAGTGTGTTTATTATAATTGCTGATCATAATATACATCAGTTCTGACTGGAAACAGGGAATGCAGGATAATTTTGATCATTTGCTTATTCTTCGTCAGTAATTTTACAATAGCATCATGAACAATTTAACTGTTTTATCCAAGATATCCATTATATTTACCGTTAAATAGGTTAGATGTTCTGATCTTGCAGAATAAAACACAACTGTATCCCTGGGATGTCATATTGAAGGTCATATAAACTATGCCTGCACTGCCGTCCCATGCAGTTGCATCATATCGATGCCTGAAAATGATGCATGCTCGTTGTTGTATTTGTATGCTGTCATGGTGATGAGAAGACCAGTATGACTGGGCCTCATACCACAGCTCTGTTTAGCTCCTCTTACATGAGATCATCTTGTGAGTCTCTCCCTCCCCTGACTCATGCTCTGCAGCCTTCCCCCTCCCTCTCCAGCACCACTTCTCCATCCAGAGGCACTGACAAACTGACTTCCTTTCTTTAGTTTTAAGATAGATGACCAATAAATGTGTTCAAGTATTTATTTTTGTTATTGCTAAATTTGTTTTTAGAAGAATGTGAGATTTTTCTTTTAATTGGATTTAAGACCTAAATCTGGAAGAAAGAAAAACATCAAACAGATTAAACACATGCTGTTCTGGCACATTATGAATGAAATTGGGGTGCTTTTGGCTTAGTAGGATAAAAAGTGACAGAAATGTGAATAAGCTGTTGTCTTCATTCAACTTTCAACATGGTTTATATGTGTGGGTGGCAAAATGAGTTTGAACCTCAGACTTTAAAAGTCAGGCTTCCAAATATTTCTGTGAGGAATGCCAAAATTTTAAAAAATCACACAATTTGAACACTCCATTGTAACTGTGTAAGTCTTTGTTGTTATGTTTACTGATCACCCAAATGAGAATATTTTACTTTAAAATGGCATCTTCACATCTGCACATATGAGGGTTGATGATGGCTTTGTGATGGTACTCATGTGTGATGTTCAGACAACCATATTTATTGCATTCTTCTAATCCTACATTTGTCCTTTAAAACCTATTTTTGAAATTTAGGCAATATTTATGCTTTAAATAGAGTATTTGGAGTCATTATTGGACATTGTAAAGTTTTTTTTTTCTTATCCTTTGTCTCCAGCAATGGGAAAAACAAATACTCCCTCGGCTGCTTTGAATGCTGACAACCTGTTTCAATTACAGAGCTGTTCCAGTCACATAGTTGTGATGCTGCCCTACCTTTTTGAGAAGACTGCAGTTTCTCACTCACGAAGAATGTCAGAAATGTGATGGTGAAGTATCTCACCATCACTATCAGCCTTGTGCTTGTTGTTAAAAGTTGAACAGAAATGTTTTTTTGCCACCTTAAAAAATGTGATGAAGTAGCCATAAGGTGAAAGTCAGAATGTGTTTGCTGATTATTGTTACCTAAGTATATGTAGGTTCATATAAGACGTGAAAGAGTTTGCCAAATGGATCAGGGTTTTATTCTGCTGCTTAAAAGATTACATAAAGGTGAGCTCCCACCTCCTCATACTAGTGCTGCATAAAGCCAGTTCATGCATCTTCTCTTGGTTCCTTAAAATACAAATTTGGTTAGCATATACAATAGAAAATGGCTTTATTACATTTTTAAATGGTCTAGCACAATAACATATGTAATTGTATTAAGCTTCATTATAGTGTGAATAGTCTGCAATCATTGTTCAAAACAGGCTTTCAACCCTTTTCCCCCTTTTCAATTATACAAGCATGACTCTCCTTC
Organism: Poeciliopsis prolifica; assembly: GCF_027474105.1. Classification (NCBI taxonomy): domain Eukaryota; kingdom Metazoa; phylum Chordata; class Actinopteri; order Cyprinodontiformes; family Poeciliidae; genus Poeciliopsis; species Poeciliopsis prolifica. The sequence continues at coordinate 7,721,991 of NW_026562380.1, forward strand.
AGTTTTCCATAGTGCACATTAGGAAATGAAGGATGTCACCTAAGTGGCAGAGATTATGTGGCTTGCACTTGGAGTGCCAGGATAGTTTAGGGTTGTGTTTATTTATAGCCATGCACATGTGCTTTTGCTACAAATAGGTATCTGAGGCAGCCAGTTTGCATGCTGTGGTGGTCTCGCAGGACGGGCCGTATCTACATTGACTGTTAGCAGCAAGTATTCAGCCAAATATGAGGTACAACTCTTATATGCAAAAGCTTGGATAAAACTGTCTCTTGCAACATTTTATGTTGGTTATCATTATGAGAACTTCCATAGTAGTGTGCTTACCCCTTGCTTTAGCAAAAAACACCCAAACACCCATTCCACTTGACCCCTAAAGGTGTGTTGTGTTACCTGATGCCAGCTTGTTAGCAGCAGGTTTCTTAATGTCTCATAAGTGGTGAGGTCAGCCATCACGTATGGTTGTGGTCCTCAATCAACCATTCCTAAAGCATTTTTTATTCTTAGAATTGCTGCACCATTTTCTGCTGAAAGGAAATATCTTTTTCCTATCACTGCCCGTGGAACCAACAATGGGCTTGTGATCATCACAGTTGAATCACAAAGCAATGGAAGATGTTGACCTAATTTATTTACATCACATATATTGCTAGGTGCATGTGTGCTGCTTTTCCGGTCAAAACATGTAATCAGAATTTGCTATGGAAAGAACACAAACTGGCAGAAACAGTGTGTTGCTTTGGGCGATGTTCTGTTAGAAAACCTTAGTTTATGCCATCTATGGAAATATCCCTTGACATGTATCACCATTCTAAGCATTGTTGTGCTAATATTGTGAAAGAAATTGTGATTTTAATGTAAGTGATACAAAATAAATGATCTCTTTAAGATTCTAATTGTATTCAGTATCAATATTTCACTTTGGCACAGAGTTTTTCACTTAGCCTTTCCCTTTCACCTGAACACAGATTTGCTGACGAACAAACTGTGCACCTCTACAGGAAGTTAATCACTAACATGACAAGTACTTCCAGAGAAGAAGAAAATGTATGATTCTCTTTGGTCAAAAGGCAAAAGCAAAGGGGTAGTTTGTGGGTACTTTACCTAGGAGGGAGATGGACAGGAAAAGGCAAAGGATGTTGATAAGCTCTTAAGTCATTAGTGCTGCTGTGTTGGCCACAAAGCAGAGTACCACTACAGACTTTGTAAATCATCTAAAACAACCCACACTGTAAAGTTAATGAGGAGTTAAAAAAGGACAGTAATTATGATGGTTGGCACAAGCTAATGTTTTTTGTTTGGAGATTGGTGACCTCTTGATAGCCCCATTATGGCTCTGACCTTTTACTGGTGGGAACTATGAAATGGGAAAGGGGTAAATTAACCTGCATCTTTTCATTACAGCGCTTTTTAGTACTTAAAGTCTGCAGGATTGAAATTTTGTCTTAAAACTGTTTTATCTATTTTTTTTAAAGACCCAAAGTGAAGCTGATGAAGATAAACCAAAAATGTGTCAGAATAAATGCAAACAGCCAAACTTTTTAAAGAAATACTTGATAACACTTGATATTGTGGTGAAAATAGTAGTGTTATGTATTTTTTTTACTATGTACATCAAGTTTGAAATAATATTGCTACTACAACCCTATCATACTCACCCTTTCAAGAAAGTCTTATTCTTTGGTAGTAGTAAGATTATGTTTTTGCTTTTAAGCAAAATGATTTGAGGAACACAACAATGAGTTTTTAAGTGATGACTAAAACCAAAATTTTCCTCTGATTTCAAAATAATTTGTTACAAACAAGTCTAATATGCTGGATATTTGTTTTTGAGAACGGGTGGGAGTCTGGTAAAAATGTGACATAGATCATGTCTATAGGTAAAAAAAAAAAAAAAAGCTTCTCAAAACGAAATGGTTTCTTATTATGTTAAAGCAAGACATCTTGGTCACTTATAAAACTGGTAGTTGTAAACGTCTGATCAGCAGGGCCAGATTTGTAGAGTGACCATTAAAATATTTCTTAAAACACAAATATTGTGATCAATTAAAATTGGTAAAAGTCTTATTTCTATTTTTTAACTGGAGACCTTAATTTAGCTTTTGAAGTTACATTTTTGTTTTGATTTGGTTGTTTTGTGTTTTATGCTAAACCTTTACATTGAGGCTGATATTGATATTCAAAAGCTTTGATTGCTGCTGAAAGTCAATAGGAATTAAATGGAATTTTGGTCGAAAGGTGTAATGTTTGTTGAAACAAGCAAAAATAATGGAAGCTTTGACAGTGAACAACTAAATTGAAGCAATCTTGTTTACTTTAGCTGATTCAATCAGTTGAGAGAAACATTGGGTGAGCCTCTAAGTATCAAATGTTTTGCTCACTGATTTTGTAAGATTGGATAACTATAATGTGTGTGACAAAGGTGCTGAGGTTGTTTAATAACAGATTACGGGAATGATCACATTACTTCTCACCTTGGCACTGTTTTGTATCATGTCTTTGTTGTTGTTAGTTTGATATGGTCCCCATTCTGTCCACTTCATGGCCAAACATTAAATGACCTTTATTGATCTGGAGAATTACCAAGAATCCTGCTTTTTATTCTTAGAAGATCCTCCAGAGGGCACCACAATATAAATCTTCCTTGACTATTTCTCTTGGAAGTGCAGGTCAACTCTTCGTCATTTTTTCTGATCCACAATATATTACTTTCAGACATTCATGGTAGAAATAATAATGATAAAAGAAATCTGTTACTGTTATGCTATCTCATACCAGCTGATGTGTCTGTGTTTGTCATAAACCTATGCGTGTGCGTGGGTGTATGTGTGTGTGTTATCAGTGAACTGTCAACATATGAAGCATGGTAATCATTACTGTCTGGCTCTTCGATGGTTTCTCTTTCTGACCTGACCTTTGCTCTGAACTGGGCAGTTTCCTGGATTATGTAAGCAACTTGTCTATGTTATTTCCTTTTTTGGATAAATTTGTATGTAATGCAATGTATGAGTCGGTGTCCTTGTTCAGTCTGAGCAGCTTTCCCCATCTGTGATTCAACTACACGATGATGTAAGGATCAGCGATGACACAGCAGAACTGCTGAATGTCTGGTATTTTCCTTAGATATCTTATGTTTTCTTGAGCTTTACCAATATTTGGTATTTTATTGGTGATGTCGCTATCTAACCCTCAGTTTAATTGACTTTATTGTAACATAACATTTATATTGGATTCGATTTCATTTGTTATCAAAATCAAATAAGCATAATAACTTATAAGTCTAAAGTATTTTATCAAAAGATTATCTGATACTTTAAATTACACTTAAAAAGAAGAGTAGATATATTTTAGGGATATCAACTGATTAAAATATTTAATTGCAATTGATGCATGTGAGGGTCAAAATGTACAGAATCCCGTGCCTTAAAAAAATTCACAATAGTAAAAGGAATTTGTCTTAACTCATGATTAACAACCCTGATTTTTACATTCTTCAAAAAATGATAACCATTGCAAAGTTTTTTACGGGTTATAGAGATATAAGGCACATGCATTACTAGTCAATATCTACTTATTGTTAGACTCAACTACAGTAAATTAAATTTGATACTGTGACAGAAAAAGAAGTTTTTTTCCACCACAACATACATTAATGTCTGTCAGACATTATTTTACTCCTAAGCTATACTATTTGTTGACAAAATTAGAATCAGACTTGGAGTAGTTTTCCTCTAAGGATTTAGATGATTCCTACCCTAAATCTAAGAAAAAAGTGTTTCACAGATGTGCAGAGGAAAATTACTTTTCCTTTCTAAAAGCCTAATATTAATTTTGGGAAAAAAAGTTGAAAAGTTGAAACTCCAGGTTTGGTTCCACAATTTTTTTGGAATCAACCATGTGTGTTTTTGTCATAGTTCTGCCACCTGAACACCCATTGCTTCTCCAGTGGCTCAATCTGCTATTGCACACTAGCTGTCTCTATTACATTTTGTGTGGCTGAAGCCTCATGATACCGGCTATCTTGGATGTCCCGAAGCTTTTCTCTTTGAATTTGGAATCAGGTTATTTAAGGTTATTTGAGGTTATTTAAGGTTATATGGCAGGAAAGTGGAAAGATGAATATGGGTTGGTTCATGTTACAGTGACATAATGTGACACTGAAATATTTAATCTTCTGCTTGATATTTTTATTCAGAATAATTGTCACACCACTTTACTTTCCAATTCCCAGTGCCTCTTACTCATGGACTATTTTTAGATGAACTAAATGGAAAAATCTGTGGAGGATAGACTACCAGAACACTTAAAGTCCCCTTGTTATCATGGAGATACATTTTCTGGGGTTTATGGTTGTTTTGAAGGATTTTCTATGTGATAGGAGCTTTTTTCACCTTGAATTTGAATGGTGCAAAGAAAGCTACAATAATTTTTGCAGCTTAACATGAAGATTTCTAACATTTACTGAAAGTTGCCATCCACTTCTAAAAATCTTTGGCTTAACAAAGCAGTTGGTTCATTTTTAAAAGCAATCATCTGTTAGAAATGAACACTGGATATTTTTAAATTGTATCGCCTGTTTTGGTTGTTTTCACCAATATTGGATGTTTTTAGATGAATGTGCTGATTAAAAAAACCCACAAATAACTGCACCAGACAGCTATTTTTTTAAGTCTTTGTTTTCTTTTCTTAAAATTAATTATTTAATCATTAATATGCTGAGTTAATTCACCATATATTATGGTGAGTTGAAATCATCCTGGGACTAAAAATGGATGCATTTGTAAAAATCTTTCTATTTTCACTACCTTCACGAGCTGCTGCTGGAAAACCACCGAACTGCATGGAAACTCAAAATAGCAAGTAGCCATGGAAAACTTGACAGGACTCGCTCTGGATCCTTGATGAGAGAGGGAGTTGCAACTCCCTCAGAGGCTGTTAGGCAGAAAGGAAAGCTCAGAGAGACTAAAACAGCTTCTCTGGTCGTTCATTTACATGACATTCGTCATATTGGACCATTAGCCTGTTGTCTGCTGGTCGGAAGCTGCCACACAGGATGAAGTACCTGCTTGAAACCGAAAGGGATCACAGAGCACATCTGGTAACTCTCATGTGCTGCATGGGTCAGTAATTATGTTAGCTTTCTTAAATGATGGGGTCCGTCATTGTTTGCTCATTAATGATTGTTCTGATCTACCTGAGTAAAAATTAAAGTGTAAACTACCATGGAGACTAAGAAAGGTATTTAGTAATGTGCTGTTGGTTCTGTTGTTTGGGTTCAGGAAATATTTCTCCGAAACCACTGATGGTGGTAGTTGTGGGACAAAAAGTGAGCTGGCTGACAGATGTTGCCTTTATTAATATCGGCATGTACACGTGTTTTTCTTCTTCTTCTTCTTCTTCTTCTTTACAATCACTAAAGATTGCTCTGAGGAGAGTGTATACACACGCGTAAGCACTGGAATGAGTCACATGCTGTGGTGTCTGGCCAGGACTTGAGGACTTGACATTTGCAGGAACAAAATAGATATTTTAATTTGAAGTTACCAGTTTGCTTTTTCCTAAAATGCATGTGCTTTTACAGTGGTGTTGTCATTGTCACAGGGTGATGTCAGTACGGTTGGTATGGCGATGCAAACAACAAATAAAACATTGTGGTGCTTTTGACAGCATGTAGCTAAGAGTGATTTCATCTTAGCCTCTGGGAAATCACAATCTTCATTTGTGTTAATGTAACACTTTCCCATCCTCAAAAGTTCCAGCATTGCTTCATGTCTATTTTTGAAAAGTAAAAGTCCTTTTGTTCTGGATAAATTGGTTAGGGCTAGGGTATATTTTTTTATTTCAAATGTGGTGATTTGTTTTTTGGGTTTCCAGGATTTTGTTCTTACTGTCTTTTTGTTAACTTGTTACAATTGTTAGAAAGAAAGCAATTGATTATGGTGATAGAATTATTAGCAGAGTTAACTTTTTTACATGTTTTTTACATAACAAACTGAATATTTAGTATAAGACTTTTAATGATAAAGTAATAGAGTGTTAGAAGACCTTAGTGAACAAACAGCATACTTTTGAACAGGGGAAGACACTGTACAGGTCAGGAATAAATTTGTGGACAAATTCAGATTTAGCTTATAAAATGACATCAGAAGCTTCAACCATGTCATGGATCACTGTTCAGTCCCTCATATGAAAAATGATCGACTATGACATAACTGCAAACCTACCAAGAAATGACTTAAAGCCTTTTCTTGGTTGATGTTAGAACTCTAATACCAAAGCTCAAATGACAGGATTTTTGGTGTACAGTAAACATATGGAAGAAGGTCTTCAACATGAAACATAGCGGTGACAGCATTATACTGTGGGGAAGCCTTTCTTCAGTAGCGACATGGCTACTGGTCACAGTTTAAGGGAAAATGCGTAAAGCAAAATATAAAGCAATGCAAAAGAAAACCTGCTAAAAGAAAAAACTTGAGACTTGGGAATATTTTCAGATGCTCTCCAATAAACGTGGCATTTTTGTCACTACACGGGTGAGACATAAAACATTTACACCAAGGGTAGTTCTGCGTAGTGTTGACACAGACGGGAAGAGTAAAAATAAGCATGCTACTGTCTTCAGGGTTTCCTTTGTAAAAATCTTGAAGAGCATTTAAGATTTTCCTTCAGCTTCACATTTACAAATAATTGAAAAAAAATCCCAATGAAATGTATTGAGTTTTGTGGTTTTGAAGTGACAACAGTGATTTTATGTTTGTTTATGTAACTGGTTATCTAGGTTTATGTTATTTTTGTTTTTCTGTTATTAGTGCAGTGTTTCCCACTAACCTTTTCAATGCCTTGTCAATATACAACTGACAGGGTTAAGAGTTTGCTTAAAAAGTTAAGCTATAAAACTTTGAAATCCCCCAAGATAATGAAAATGTAGTATATCTTACAACCGCACTTTTGTATCATGCTGTGAGTCACCCAGCCTTTGTAATCCTTTCTGCTACAATAAAATACATACTAACCTAACAGTCTACATAACATGTATTGCTTGGAGGAGTTTCAGTTTTGATGGATTTTTCAAAAACAGATGTGCCTAAACAACTGGAGAAGAAAACAATTACAGTAATGTTGTGATGTGTTTCCTTTTTCTAGATGAAAGAGACAGAGTGCAGAAAAAGACCTTTACAAAATGGATAAATCAGCATCTATTCAAGGTAAGACATATTATCTGGCAGTAGTTTGCAAATGTTTGCTTATAAAAACTAATAGTACATGAAAACTGTACTGATCATATGTTGGGCAAGTCTTTTTTCTGTCATATTTATCAAAACCATTTTCATGTAACATGCACAGTAAATCATTTATTGCTAGTTTTTTTGTTAGGTTCCAACATGTTAACATTCCTTCTGAGATGTTATAAAAGCTTGCTGAAATTCATTTAGGAAGACATGTGATTGCTCTGCAGCAGCAACAGGTTTTCTTTTGTTGAGAGGTAAATTTGAAACGCTTACTATGTGGTTTCATCAGTGTTTGGAATTTAATGAAACACTTAAGAAAATAGACAAGCATGGACATGTCTTATCTGTCACGCCTTTTTGGAATATGAAGGATATGGAGAGGATATGAAAATGTTTGTATCTGTGTTTCAAATATCAGATGGAATTACTATTAAATCTATTAAATGAGATTTCTCAGAGTTGTCTTTTATTGTCTGATTTACCTGTTGAAGAAATTTTATTGGTTGAAGTTTGGCTGCTGTGAACTGAATGAAAAGCCTTGCAGAAAAACAGAAACTTTGATGATCTTTGCTAATTAATCTGGCATGATGACAACAGTTTTATAGAAAAAGCATGCAGGAAATCATTGTGTTGGATGTATTTGTGCATACAGTGTGTTGCATAAGTATTCATAGCTGAATTTAATCAGTTTGTCACACTTTGTTCTTAAGTCTTTTTGTATTTCAGTGGTATTTTAAAGAATTAATCTAGAGAATAGAGGACATTGTGGAGGAGAAGGGAAAAATATGATACACTGCAGTGTAAATACAAGTGAAAGTCACATTTTCAGATTTGCTTTGTGGTTTGGGGTCAGTGTGGGAAACTGGAAATGGGAAAAATGTAAAGATTTAGGAAGTCTTTTAAAAAGTACTGGACATTATTAGTACATATTTACAGTATCCACGTAGGGCTTTACAAAGGCCTTAAATACAATTTGTAGAAGTACACAACAGTTATAAACACAATACTGACATTCAGTCATTAGCAAAAGGAAATACACCCTGTGTAAAACTGAGAGTTGGTTTCTTATCAAGACATAAAACCAAAATGTAGAAACTGTCATAAACTAAACACACGTCTGATACGTAAATCATTTTAGAACCGGAAGGGACCAGATAATTTTTAACTCGTTATATGGAGAACCCTGGCATTAAAGGAGGATATTCTTTCTTTTTTCCATTATAGTATGACAAGAAAAAATACTAGGATGAAATTCTTCTTATAAATGCTAAACAGGTAAATAGGTTTTCACTAGTTTTGCTCATTTTCCTTCGAAGCCTATATTGTTTTTCACATTGTAGTTTCTCATATTCTGTTTGCTTTAGCCCTTCCAACAGGAAGGGAACATATATAGAAACTTTTGTATTAAAATTCAAGGCCAGAATGTCAAAAGAAGAATAAAATCTGAGCAGATTTTTTTTTTCTCAGAAAAGAGACTGTCACTACTCTGTCTTTTGATTTAATGATTTATTTTCTGGTTAAAAAGTGATTTTACTTCATAACTAATTAAACCAATGTGGTTTAATATGTAGGTAAATATTAAAGCGTAAATGCTGATCTTGTATGACCAGATAAAAACAAAAAACAGGAAATATGATCCACTAAACACATTGAGCTCAATGTGTTTAGACCTGTCAGTGGACCTGTCAGTGTCCAAAGGATCAGTCTGAGAGAGGCGGGGTGTTTGTGCTACTCCATCAAGATTACTTTACAGAGTACCTACAGTATGACCTGGGGAAAAGTAAATCGCTTGAATAAGCACAATCAGGCACAATTTGAATAATTTTCTGAAATATTAACTTGTATTTGGAATTGCCCCCCAACCAGCATTTTAAAAATACAGCATGAAAAAACTGATTTCATGTCATAGTCAGTCAAGTAGCTCTGATGGCTTAAGGCATAGACAGATATTACTCTGTTATTCATTTTAAAAGACTGTAGAAAGTGTTCAGCTTGAGATCAGAGTGTAGTATCCTTTAAGTTCTACCAGCCTAATGATTTCATGACTCTTCATAATTTTTACATGTATTTTCAGAGATATTGATTTTTGCTTTGTATGTTTTAGCAGTATGGAGTGTCAAACATGACACAATTCAGAAAAGAAATTTAAAAAATATATGTAAAAAAGCATAGGTTTTTCTTACCTGCTAATGTGACTCATCAAGACCATTAGTTAGGTATACATTTGCTCCAATCAAGATGATTGATCTTCTGTGTACTTGCAATGTTGGTGACCACAACAGTTGAAATAATTTCTTTGTGCAGCTCAGTCATTTAAACCGCTAATCATACTCAATTGACACATTAATTCATTTGGTCAGTCGAAATGTCAATCACACATCTTTTTATTTTGAATTCTGGTACTTTTTCTCTTCATACAAAGGGTCTCACATGTAGTCCATGAGGAATTAGAGGTTAAGATTTTCTTTGCAGACTCAATAATGCAAACATACTGATCTATTCTGGATCCACAGCTGTGGTTGCTATCAGGGAATAAAGTCCTGAAAGTCCTGTGTTAAAGCAGGTCAATGGGCAGCTGACTGATTTTAAAGGGGTGCTATTTAGGCCAGGGAGGACAGAGTCTCTGACTGCTGTTGTTTAGCACCTCTCTTAAGTTGCTTGGTGAAGTGTCATGCTGATAACCTTGGAAGGCTTTAATGACAAATGCTTCTCTGCATACTTTAGTTATTGACTTTACTGTGAGGACAATTTGGAAGGTTTTAATTGTGTATTTGAACTATTCTGTTTTCAGCATTGAAAATAGTAATGTAACTATTTTACAGAGTTTTAAAAGTATGTAAAAAGAATGATTTTATTGTGAATTTTTAGCAAAATTTACACAGGGTAAGAATGTTGCATAAAGGTTCAAACATACACAAACAGCATTTGGATAAATATCTCTAGGCAAGTCGCAGAAAAAAAAGCCCTCTTTTTTGTAGCCTTCAGCAGACTTCTGGTATAAAAATATTTTTGTTAGAAATGGTAATGCTAATTTGGTTGGTTTTCAGACATGATTCCAGATTTTATCAATTTTAGTATTGAGTTAATGAGATTCTGAGTTGTCGGTAAATGTAATAAAATATGTGTGTGTAAAAATAATGTCTTTTTAAACTTCTCGGATAATTTAAAATTGAAAAGTTCAATAATAATAAAGAAACTTGTAGCTGAAACCGTATTATTTTGCACAAGAATGTTTGAACTTTAAACAAACTCTATCTCACGTATAATCTATTAAATCAATTTAAAATGTGAATGAACAACAACAAGTCAGTCACTTGTGCAACTTGCAGAGATTTTATCTTCCTTTTTGGTTCTGCAGGTACGGAAGCACATAAATGACCTGTATGAAGACTTACGAGATGGACATAACCTGATCTCACTGCTAGAGGTTTTGTCTGGAGACACACTGGTGAGTTTATGCTTTTTATTTTCTATGCTTCATAAAAAGACGAGGGCTCAGATTTACATGGAATAAAATCTGATTATCTTTTGGCTCACCTTAAATTGGATTTTGATACAGAAGTTAGTGCCACTTTGAAAGAAATCAGTCAGATAACCCAGACACAAAGAAGACATCTAGAGATCTTGTCATACAGCACAGATGATCCTACATTTTCATTGTGGTTGCTCTGGTACTTTCTTTTTGCTCTTATGTAACTTTAACTTAGTGAAGAGGGAAATCCTGGGATTTTAATCCCTGTAATCAGCTTTTCTACTTCATCTACTGAAGTAAAATAAAAAAATCAACTTTTTTTGCTGGTAAAACATCAAATATTAAATGCTTTTTAAAAATCTAACATATTAACATAAAATTGCTGAATTAATTACATGACACGTGTTTCTAAACGTTGTGTTGTTTTTGTTTTTTTTGTAAATGATTGGACTAAAATTGTGTTATTGGCCTTGATATGTAATACAAAAACCTAATTTCTTTCCTTGTGAGGTATACAATGTTACTCAATGCGCTGTTTAGCATTTTCTTCTGCGCAGCAAAATACTACAAGTGTATTTTTTTAAAAAGATCAACAAAACCTACTTAACAGAAAGTTGTTAATGTTGTATGGAATGCATAGACACTCAACAGCGATCTCAATGTTAAGATAGTACGACATTAGTGTTAATGGATCACAGAAAGTTTGGATAACCTCATTTCAGAGTGAAGACAAACACAATTCTCCTGAACTAAACCTGACAAACCCTGTTGCTTTCTTTGCTATAGCATCATATTGATATGACCAAATGTACCACTTCTGCACTCTATCTGCTTCCACAAATTCTAATATCTGTGAAATTTAGGTTTGTAAATTTACAAATTTATGTTGTAAATTTACTTCCACCAGTTTGAGTTTTCCTGTGGTGGAGGAGGGAACACTATATTTATCTTCATCAGTTTTAACAGCATCAGTTTTACAGCGTTTCTGTAGGTTGTACAGTAGACAGACAGTTGTGTTGAAACCACTGTACTTTCTAAATGTTTTCTACTACCAGTAAAAACTGTTTACTATTTTCTTAAAAATATGAGAACAACTCAACTATACTAGAAGATAGGTCTGCGTCCTATTTTTTTGTTGTTGAATTTGGAGCCTAAATGTTTGTAGTTTGTTTCTCTGTAAACCATATATATATATCTATATCTATATATATATATATATATATATATATATATATATATATATATATATATATATAATATATATATATATATATATATATATATATATATATATATATATATATATATATATATATATATATATATATATATATTTGCTCTATGCTGTTCTATGAAACAATACAAAACATAAGCTGACATAAAAAAAATAAATAAATGTCATTACAAAAAGAAAATGATCAAAGTGTCTGAATTTGTCGGCAAATTCAAATTTAAAATTGGTTTATTGTCTTTTTGTATTTCCATAATATAATAATTTGCATTTGATAACAAAATTGAAAATTGAAAAAGGATTTATAGTGAAAGTCATATGTAATTTGTGAAGGTTCTGATTATGTGCAGAATTCTAACTATGATAATTCTGCTCATTCATTTGTTAAAATATGTCTAAAAACTCTTATTTGCCTACATCAGTGTATGAGACTTTTATGTTATCACTTCCTTCATTCATCCAAATACTGGCATCCCCCCCCTTGCATTAATGTTACGTTCATCCTCTAAGCACCTGTTTGTTTTTTCTGTTTATTTCCTACTACTCCTCATCCCTCTCTCTCCATTCTTTGACTGGTTTCTGTCCATTGTCCAACTTTCCTATGATTTGGTGGCTGTGTGTGTGTGCGTGTGTGTGTCCATGTCTTCCTTTTCTTCCCTATGTGTTGCCTTTTCGGTGATAAAGCAAAGGGAGCGTGATTTTCTGAAGACATTGCGGTTGGTGAGTGGGAGAGAAGCATGTGCGGTTGAGCAGCATGGAGACACGGTGGATGATGATGATGATGATGATGATAAGGGGGTACGTGTGGCTTGCACCCTTAAAATAGCCCACTAATTCAGCTCATGTGGCATTTGAATAGAAGCATAGAAATATTCATACAATAGGGTTTCTTTTCTTACAGGTCTGTGTAGTTATTTCTCTAGCTGTAACAATTTTTTGCCCATTGTTGAACATATTTTCCTTCTTTTCACATTGTTTGAAGGCACTTTTGCTTTGGGACTTTTTTGATGAAGGCATAATGAAATTACATTTAAATTTCATGCTAGAATAAAAATAATGCATAGCTTTTCCTGGGACCATTCACTTCAGTTCTTTACAAAAACTGCAACATAAGATCAGCCACACCCATGTATAAAAAGCATTAAAAAAGTCTCGCTTGAAGGCTTCCACATCCACATCTCTAGCTCCACACATCATGAAGTCATACAGTTCATTCTGTCTGAACTTTTATGATGATTAATATTTTCTTTGCCTTTAAATTGTGGATTTGGAAATATTTAGTTGCTGAAGCTCTCTGAACAGCCTTCACTAAACCTTTTTTTTAGTGCCGTTGCTTTACTACAGAGAGGGACAGGATCGCTGGATGCAATTCAAACCTTTCATTGCTGCCTCTGCTGCCGCATCCTGGCTCAAATGCATTTTCCATTTCATTACCTCATCGTGCTGTGGCCCGTAGCCCTTCATGAGCATTTGCCACAGAAGATCATAATGCAGCACTATATAATCATTGGTGGCACTGAGATACAAACGGATGTTAATTTATTTCATTCATTCATTTTGGCTTTAAGAATTGCTTTTCCTTTTGGTTTTGAGATTTATTTTGTTTTGAACTAATCTATGTGGCTTGAGTAGATGGAAAATGTTCAGCACAAGGGTGGTTCACCACACTTTATTCAGAGTATGCACACAATTTGAGTGGATTTGAAATGGCAACAATTGTTGTGGATTCTATGTCTGTCAGTTGTGTGTTCTTTTACTTTTTTTTTTTTTTTACCTCTTCAGATGTGGGGGTAAGATGCATGTTCTGTGTCATTTGTTTTTTACCTAATCATTTTCCCACCTATTCCCTGATGTTAAGTATCTGATTAAGCATGCAGATGTTCTTTCCTATTTATCTCCACAGCCTCGGGAGAGAGGAAGGATGCGCTTCCACAGACTCCAAAATGTACAAATAGCTCTGGATTATTTAAAGAGGCGACAGGTAAAGGACTTGGTCATGGTCATCTTCAGGTTTTTGTTTCATCTTGTAAATGAAAAAGGCCATAAAGAAAATTTAGCCTTCTCTTCTCATGAATGATCAATAATTATTTTTGATATTAGCAAATGGAATGCTATGTCATACTTTAGCTCCTCCTCACAGATTTTTGAGAAAATTCAGGTCAAAACTCAGACTAGGGCTTTCCAAAAATATTATTACATTGAGACAGAAGAAACATGTTGGTAAAATTTACAAATAACTTTAAATCTAAAATAAAATGCTAAAATAAACAGCTTAAGTTTGCAGATAAATCATATTTTGAGATTGTTAGCCATTTCCTCATTTCCATTTAGACACTGACAACAAAGAGATGCACATTACTTAGTAACAACTGATGCGTTTATTTGTTTAATTTATAATTCCCTGATACCTTAAATTAATTTTAGCTGCTCTAAACAGAAATTATGCCATTGAATTTGTACAAATTAAAATTCCCATCTGAGAGAGTTTAATGCTCTCTGGTTACATCCCCTCCCCCTCAGCTGTATGCAGGGTGTACAGATGAACACAGCCTCATTGAGCTGTAGCCAGATGTGACGTACAGCCACAAACAAAGGATTCATGGAAGACCACAGATGAGATATTGTATTACTTCAGCTAAATTAGAAACAAAATGTGTTTGTGCAGTGTTGTTATTGATAAAATATCTAGCTATTAAAACATTTAGATCTGCCTTTCCCAGTGTGGACTGATTACAGGTATTCTAGTTAAACAAGGCCATCAGGAACTAATGGTGGCTCTTCAAAAACCCAGACAGTGTAGTCTTTACTCTACTTAAATTTGAGAGACAGTTCAAAGACTCATCACTTTCTGATTCGGGTATGTGGTAATGTCCTAGCAAGTTTATATAATTCCCCTAGATAAAGCCATTATTGCACAGAGTTCACCTGAAATGTTACCGTTCAGAAGTTTTGGACGAGGGTGCCATCTGGTGGTGGTTGTTACACAGGAAAAGTTAACAAGAGAGTTGCGGTTATTTTGTGTGAGATTATTACAACTAATAAACATATAAGGATGTGTTGTACTGATTGTTGATCTTATATCTCTAGGTCAAACTTGTAAATATAAGAAACGATGACATCACTGATGGAAATCCAAAGCTGACCTTGGGATTGATCTGGACCATTATTTTGCACTTTCAGGTAAGTGATGCATCTCATTCTGTAGTAACACAGCTTCATTTCTTTCAATGACTCTTTGATCTCTTATTAATAAACTCATGGCCTTGTTAATTATAACCCCCTCACCCCCTAAAAAACACTTCGTTGGTGAACTATTGCACTTCTTGAAGTTCTTTTTACTGTTTCATCATATTTGCAGCCACTAATTTTTTTTCATTTGAATTTTATATAATAATCCTTAAAAAAGGCATATAATTGTAAGTGAAAGTTGGTAAAAGTACTTTGTAAAGGTGTCTTTTTCTGTAAACATCAGTTTGCAAGTCTTTATATTTTATATTGACAGGGCCTTTCTCTCTGATTAATATAGTTTGAGCTAAAACATTCTGCAATATTTTAACTCCAGTTGTGTGTTTAGGAAAAGTGACTATCTGCTAGAGGAATTAAGCATTTTGCAGCTTTTTTTCCCCTCTTTTTGCCCTGTCAGTACTTGAGGAGCAATTCTCCAGAGGCCAGATGATATGTATTTTGGAAAGTAAGGGAAAATGGGATGGGGTAAAAAATTCTTGCCATTCATTTCAGATTTATATTTACAGAGAATTTTTAAAATTAAAAGTCATTTTCTTTTAACTTTAGAACTGTACATAATTTTTGTTGATCAAAACACAAATGAGTGTTTTTTGAATATGTTGGAGTTTGTAATTGTAAAGAGATAAATAAAAAGATACATTTAGAAAGGGCTACTTTCAGAAGATCTCTAGTTCTAAATTACCTTTTTTAATGTTCTTTATGCAAAACATCTCTACATTCAAATAGACTAGGCAAATGATAGGTCATATTCATTGTATAATTTGTATTTTCTCAAATCTGCCTTTCATCTACAAGGAAAAAAAATATAGTTTTGAGCGTATCGATATATACAATCATTTGAGCCATTCTGTGTTATTTATAAGCACTCTAAGTATTCTGTGCACTCTAAACTCTAAATTGAGGAATGGTGCTGTATATTCTCAGTATTTTCCTAAAAAATGTTCCCCCTGGGAACACTTAATCACGCTAATGCTGTTACATAAATCATGTCACATGAACATCCAGGTGCCCAGTGAGGAAATTCTTCCTTTTATGTTTACTTCAATTTTCTCCCACTTGGAGACAGTTTGGTTTTTAAAACTTCATCATTTTGGATCAGGAATATAATTACTTTAAATCAATGTCATTTCTACTTTGAGTTTGTGTTCATGTTCTGATCTTAAGGATAGAATTAGTGCACGTCTGATTGCTCTGTAGCGCCTGAATGAATAGAGTGAAAGCAGCAGATTAAATTTTGCCTGGACTCAGACAAGCTGACAGGTAGCGTCCATGATGTTGCCAACACCTGCTGCTGTCCTTCTCATGCAACCCCCAGGGGATTTGACGCTGCGGCACTGGGCCTGTTTCTTCTTGCTCTGCAAGGACATCAGGGTACCTGATGGGTTCAAATGTTGAACTTCATTCTAGCTGCACACTTTTGTCTTTTATTAAAAAACTCGGTTGACAGAAAACTGACAGGTGTCAACAGAAGGAATTTTATAATAAATACTTTATTTTTAGGGTCTGACAGAGGAATCCAAGATTAACCTCTTCACCTGAGGACAAGTTTTTTTTCTTTTCGAAAATGGTGTTCATGCTTGTCTTCGTGCTTGAGGCTAATTTTTAAAACTTACATAAGTTTTATCTCAAATTTTCAACTTTCTACTTCATACGATGCTAGCTTTTTTTACTTGTAAAGTTTGTTTTTTAGTCTTGTCTGAGCAGGGATGTAGACAGTGCTGAAATAAAGCATCCAAAGGTGTACTCTAAGATTCTGCACTTCTGTGTGGCAATCATACTGTTTTGAGTCTGTGCTGCCATGGTACCACTGTAGCATTTCACTAATGTCAGGGGTTTTAAGCAATTGTGTGACGTCTTTGTTTATTTTGCCCTGATTGTGTCCCTGCTTCTCTCTGCAATATATTTGTTTTGTCATTATGTAGCTAGCACAAACATAAGTCGAGGAGCCACTGTTACATTTTGCTGTTATTAAAACTCTGTCACTGACGAAGAATGCTGCAACCGGAACAGCAAGTCTTGCTGCATGTCATTAACTTTTAATTTACTGGTATCTGGAGAGATAAGCTAATAATACAAAACAAATAGGATCCGATCTGCTTTTATGCTACATTGTTAGAAGAAGGACTGTTATTTGGACTGTACTTAGTGTCTGGTGTCTGTGACCTCTGGAGAAATTTCAATATTATGCTTCAAAGGGATATATAGTTATTTTTAGATTTACCTGCATGCTCATTAAACTTGTTGTCAGACAGTTCTAATAGCTCTAATGGTTTTATAAACTGAGTCACTTCCTGATCAGACTATGAGCGACTTTCAAAACTGTTAGTTGTAATGTTTGCTTTTTCTACTGGAACTCACCCCCAACCCCTCCTCTGGCACAGTTATTGTAGTTTGATCGATAAACAAAGTGAAATGACTATTTGTCCAGCTGGGATTTGCTTCAGCCTCTCAGACTCTTTTTGTACCATCCTGTTTTTCAATTATCCTTCCTGCTCTTCTGAGTCTCTGGTTCATGAGGCCACAATTTTTGTGCAAAAGCATAATATGTCGCTTTTGCTTCACAATATGTTGTCACTGCTTTAGAGAAATGTAGAAACAGCTGTTGTGTGTTGAATAATTTTCTTGAAAAAAAAAAAAGCAGACTAGCCAGATTTAAACTGGTTTGTCTGCAAGTCTCTTTCATTCTCGGCCAGCTGAGTGCCAGGAGCACGTGGGCCACGTCTGTGTGTGCATTTATGGTGTTTGTGCCGGATTAGCAAAGCTGGGAAAATGTTTCAAAGGTCAGCAAAGACTGCAGTGTAAGAGGAGAGAGCACGGAAGAGGCGCAGCGTGAGAAAAGGCTGACTGGTTCTCAGCCGGAAGTTTAAAGTTGAAGTCGACTCCTCTGAGTGCAGAGCTTCTTTTCTCGCTGCCGGACTGCAGCTGCTTTTGTATGTTCCTTTGCTCTAGTTATCTAATGGCTTTCCGTCAGTGGGATAATGCTTCAATGGACTGAGAGATAGCTCACTGGATGTTTAAATCCCTCTGCTGTTTGGGGTTCCCGCACTGTCAATGGAAAAGTATTCAAAGATCTGAGAGCCATGGGAAACATCTGTGGCTGTGTTCGGGGATCTAAAGAAGAATGCTATGTTGACCCCAAGAAAGCTCCATTAAGTCCTGGATCTAAAGAGTTCAGAGGTCGTCAATATTTTCAGAGGAAAAAGAGGAAATCAGAAGATTTAAAGCTGAATGGACCAAGTAGGAGTTCCCCGGGTGAATTCATTGGAAGCAGTATTGTCTGTAATAGTTCTGAGCTTCAAGATGACTCAGAAGACAACTCTAAGCGAAACCAAACAGAGATTAATAAACTCTCCCAGGTGGAGAACCAACTAACCAGGCAAAGTAGTCTTAGTAAAGGTGTAAATATTGGAGAGGTACCAGTTACTGTCCTCAGAGGCGATGGTAATCCAGTTCTTGACACAAGGGTGGCATGTCGGTTGGAGAGTTTGTCTACAGACATTGAAAATAATCACAACTGCAGGAATGCTATTGAAGGAAAGCTCCATGGTGTTAGTGCAAACTCCAAGAATGTCTCGGCCAAAGACGGTCTGCTTGTAAAGAAGCTCCTGCAGCGCCAGCTGAGACGGGCTGTTAGCTTCGGAGCGGTGGAGCATATGTTACGAACTCTGAAGGGCAATGACATACCTGGGAGCGAGGAAATGTTTGCAAAGATCATATGCGGCTCTCAAGCACACAGAAGGAGGAGACATAGAACATACACCTGCCCTGGTTACATCGAGCCTGCTCTAGCTCCTGCCAAGTCTGTTTCCACCCAACACAAGGTAAAAGGAGAGTGTGCTATAAATAGTTGCCATGGGGGCGAAGAAGCGGTGCACCTGAGTGCAATGATAGTGTCAGTTTATAATAAGGTGGCACTACTGCTACATAAAAAAATGTAGCTCCTTCATTGCCGAACATAATTTTAGATTTCTTGTAGATAGTCAAAATTGACACACATTGGCGGTTTGAACGTATGCTTTTTACTGTTGATTGGTTACTCATGGGTTTATTTCCTGTGGAATTGAGATCTCAATAAAAATGTACTTTCTTTTAGCTACTCCTCAACTTTATCTGGACATATTTGGGATATTAGTCATTCTGGAACAGTATTCCATGACTTTACCATAGATTCACATCCTGCATGCGCTTTGGCTCCATGTACAGTATGAGCTCCTCAGGGTGCTGAAGTTATCTTGTGTCCTTAGATGAAACTGCCCATAACACACTAGGTTTTCACCTCTGCTTCAATGTCGGAATGGTGTTTTTCAGATCACACTCACCCGTTTTTTGTTTTTTTTTCTTCCAAACACAGCAAGATAAGTTGATGACTTGGCATTATCTAATCTCGGCATTTTATTCCAATCTTTCTCTAAATACTTTAGTCATATTCACTGACAGATTTAAGTTAAGCTTGTTTAAATCTTAACTTAAGATTAAACAAATATTACATGTAAACATGTAAAATTTGACAATGTTGTCGAATTTGATAATGATGTGATAAGTCCACAGATTTGGTTGTCTTTCTGCTTTTGCATCAATGCAAACATACATAACATGATGCTTCTTATGAACTTTACCTTGTCACGATTTTTCCTTCTTTACCATTCGCATGCTGCATTGAACCATAAGTGCTATCAACCATAGTTTATACTAGTAACTATAGAAAAGTTACTTGTATTTCAATGCTGGACACTTAAAACAAGCCCTTCTTATATTATTAATAGTGTGTACAGTAATGTCTATACATTATAGTTTGATGTGTTGTCAAAGATGAGGTTAATTTGTGTGTATTATAATGTTTGTTTAATAATTTGTCTCTCAAATTTCAAGTGAAGCTACCATAAAACTTAGATGGTTTCTTTTGCACAAATTAAGAAATGTACTAAATCTTCAGTGGATGATATAGTTATTTCTCTCATTTTAAATGTCCCTACATAAAACATAAACTTAGCTGTTATTTGCTCATAGTATATTTTGTATCTGCTTTGTGTTGCTGTTTTGTTGCATCCTGCTCATTATTATTATCTTTTTCATTATTGATTTGCTGGTGTTTTTGTCTTTTATGTAGTGTTTCCACATTTTGGCTTCTCATAATATTTAAAAAATTTCCAAAATTTGAGCAAGTACTATAGACATTGTTTAGATGTAATCGGAGTTAACTCTCAGTGCAACCTGTGAAGTGGTACTGTTTGCTTTGTGGCATGTTCAGTGTTCAGTGTATATCTCATAAAGATTTATGAGTTGTTCATTTTATCAGTCCTTGAAAGTGGAATGTCATACTTTGCCAAGGAGAGGAATGTTGATTTAAGATGGTTCTTCTGAAAGTTTTATTTGACAAAGCTGAACAGAAATAAGATCAAAACCTAAATACATGGAGATGTTGAAATGGTTATTGCAAAATGCAGGGCACAGTAAAGACACTGTCAATGGATAGGTTATCAAATATATAACCACCATGGAAAACATCTAGAGCTGTGTTTTTGGACATAAAGGAGAATGCCGCTTGTCCTTTAGAAACAAGCCTGTCCTTTAGAAAGAAAGAAAAGCAACAAAGAAAACACCACTAAGGCCTGGATTTAAAGAGCTCAGAGGTTGTTTGTATTTTCTGAAGAAGAAGAGGAAGTCAGAAGATTTAAGATTTAATGGACTAAGACAATCTGTTCAGCTCAGTTGAACAAGTAGCTTATTTTTACAGCACCAAATCACAATTATTGTCATCTCAAGGCTCTTTACAAGACAAACAAATCCAATGTACACACAGAAATACAGAAGCAATTTATGCTTGATTACTTGAAATAATTGAGTTTGTAGCATTTCTGCCTCCCCCTACATGAGCATTATGATAACAGTGGACAGTTAATTGCATCGAGTTGTTAAACTTCCAGCAATTTTTCATACTGATCATGTGGCAATAGTGGAAAGGAAAACTACATTTGAAAGGAATAAACCTCCATAGGAATTCAGCTTTGTGTAAATGGTCATCTCCCGTAACAGACTGGAGGTTTTAGAAGACAGGGAGAATACACAAAAATATGGAAGCATTGATCCTGAAGCTCTTTCTAAGTGAAGGAGAACATAAGCAGGGTTAATGGCAGAAGCACCTGCTTTACTGGCTTTATCTAGCAGAGAAACACACCTATTAGATAAGATTTTTGCCAATGGCATTCGGTCAAATCTCTGGAATGAAAAGCAAAGTACATTTGACTAGGAGAGAAATGTTTAGCAGAGACAATCAGCTGATCTATTTCTGCAATTAAGTTATGGTTCTCTCTCCCAGGAAGTTGTGACAACTGAATGCAGACACCAGGCCATATGTATGAGAAGGAAAAACTAAAAAAAACTACATGTCAAATTGCAGCAGTAATTGCAGATAATGCATGATTAAAAAGTAATTAGAGAAACTAGAAGAAAGTGTTGGTCAGTATTTCCTTCAGAGGCTTAAACCTATGGCATCATAACTAGAGATGACTTAGGATAACCTCAACCTCTCTAACAATAAATCTTGTCAAAACAAAGAATTTATGCCTTGTCATAAAAGTAGACATTGGGTGTGTTGCTAGTTTCCAATGACTAGGTGACCGATAGCTTGAAATCTGAGACTGAAAATGTATACTTTTAATATCCTGATTTTGCCAATAAAACAGGCTGACTCAATAACTTGAGATATTACTATCTGTCACAAATTCACATATACAATACAGATGTCAAGCTTGAAGCATTAAACTCTGATATTCAGTACCCATAATATTAGCTTATACTTAGAATACTTCACCATATCTAGTAAATTTAGTCACATGCTGACGTCAACTGAATAACACATACTTAATTTTAATGAGAGAGATTGTGAGATTTTAACAATGTGAGATGTTGTGGCTCAAGATTTTGCCAAGATGTATAAAACATTTTTGGATGGACTTGAATGAAGCTGTGCCATTAAAGGCAATGGAAGAGAAGAAATCTGGAGTTGTAAACAAGTATTTGTACTTTCACCAAATTCTTTATTAGGTACACCTTGCTAGTATGGCCTGAAAATTTGAATAAGTGTGCCCTTTCATGCATACCTTATATTTCCAAGGGCAAAAAAGTAAAACGTATTGTGGATTTGCAACAAATGTTTTTTGTATATCCATAACTGGGTGGTGCCAACCTAATGACTCTGTAGCATATCTGTGATGCTGGAACACTGGAATAATATTATAGTTTTAATGCGAACAATCCTGCTCCAGGCTATAGCACTGCTGGGACAATGAAGCCGTTTTAGTTACAGTTTTTAAAAAAAAAATTATTATGGAATAACAAAATCATTGTTTTAAGTGAACTCTGTGACAATTCTTTGACCTATAAACATGTCGGTGCATTGTGAAACACCTTTCTCCCTCTGCTCTGTGGTAGATCTCAGACATCCATGTCACAGGGGAGTCCGAGGACATGACAGCCAAGGAGAGACTACTGCTCTGGTCTAAACAAATAACAGATGGCTATGTAGGCGTACGATGTGACAACTTCACCACTTCCTGGAGGGATGGGAGGCTGTTTAATGCCATCATTCACAAATACAGGTACAGTTTCACAGAATGGTAATCTGTTTGATGAGACTACTCTTCATTTCAAATGGGCTTAACCTTTATTCTTCTATGCTCCATATGTTTGTTTAACAATTATTACCTATGTGGGTTTTCCAACTTACATCTCAACATACTTTAAATAAGTCACACGTTTTCCTTTTCTTTTTTTTTTTTTCCCCTCTTACTTCAGACCAGATCTAGTTGACATGAGCCGGGTGTCGACACAAACCAACCGCTCCAATCTGGAGCAGGCGTTTACCGTAGCTGAACAGTTGGGGGTGGCCAAACTGCTCGACCCTGAGGGTAAGACCTGTACAGTGTCCCCTGTGCATGGGATAATAGTGAAGACCTGTGCACCTTTGAGTAAGAAATTATCTCAGAACTGGGATAAGCTCATTTTCATCGAACCTTTAGGGTGCAGTTGGTAACTATCATAAAATGTGTTTTTTACCTGCATGTTATGAAAAAAATCAAGCTTCACAGGCTCCTTCCAGTGATCCTAAACTGATCAGCAGTAATGCAGTGCTCCCAGTCAGAAACAACCAAACAGATCCAAGAGGAATGTCTTAGCATTTTCGATCATGCTTATTGAAGCGCTACTCACATTCTTTCCCCACAGAGTTCCAACCGTTGTTCAAGCTCAAAATTGACGTTTTGTTGCAGCTGGAGATACAATCAGAGATGCAACCAGAATACAACCGAGAAACATGAAAGCTATTCATCTGCCATCATTGGTGGCCATGCTTTCTAGCCTGCATTTTCTTGGCAGGGTCTGTTGTGGACAAAGGCCTGTAGTGCATCAGAAAGCAAAGAGGAGGAACCTTGCAGAGAAAGTTGCAGAGGAAGTTACTTACTGCAGCTTTAAGTGTACAAACTATGTTTAACCCTCCTGTAGTCGTAGCGCTAGGTTAAGGGAGAGTGCAGCTGATGTCATGGTCGGACAGTGGGGAAGTGATGGGGTGTCCTGTCAGCTCTTCAGTTTTTAAAACCACACACACACAAAAACTCCTAAAAGTGCATTCAGGGTTTTTATTACACTGCTGTGACTGCACACAGGGTAAAAAAAAAAAAAAAACACATTCAGGTGTTTAAAGAATGATTTAAGATGATTTGGGCTTGTTTTGCAACTACAGCTCTTTGCAAACATTGGGAAGACCATGGGCTAATCTCTATTCAAAAGTATTTATCAACTTTGCTTTATTCCAGTAAAGTTCATGTTTACTGGAGTATTTTAAAGTCACATCGAAAGTCAGATGTTCAAAAGCTGAAGTTGGTCAAAACAACTAATCTGAAAAAAGAAAAGAAAAAAAAGAATGGTGTTAGTAATTCTGTCTGCATCCTAACCTGAAAGGCGGTGCTGATATTCCAATAGAACTGTCCACAACTGTTGGTTTCAACTTTGCTCATCAGATGTTGATGTTCAGTCACCGGATGAGAAGTCTGTGATTACATACGTCTCAACTCTGTATGATGCCTTCCCCAAAGTACCAGACGGTGTCGATGGAATAAGTCCTAATGTAAGTTCCTGGCACTGACACACCTGAAGGAAAGAACTGTTGACAGCTGCTTGATGGATGATGACTCTCTGTCTTTCAACAGGATGTTGATATCAAATGGGTGGAGTACCAGAACATGATCAAATACCTCAACCAGTGGATAAAACATAATGTGGCCGTTATGTCAGATAGATCTTTCCCCAACAATCCTGTGGAACTCAAGGTTTGGTTCTCGATATATTATAAATTTTAGGCACCACTAAGAGACCAACTGCAATGTTGGTAGCACATACCTTGCAACAAGTAGAAGGAGTAGTAGCAGTCATAGCAGTAGAAGTAAAAGTAGTAGTAGTAGTAAACCTGACTGTAAGGTTTTGAAAGGATGGTTAGATTTGTGTCTTTTACTGTACAGAAAACTGGTTAAACGGAAGTACATAGCATACAACAAGATATCTGACCAGTCAAGGTTAATTGCCTGCTTCAAACAGCATAATGTGATCCCTGTCTGCCGCTGTAGGTACAGTTGATGGATTTTGGAAAGAAGCATCCATTAGCTGTAGGATATTGATATCTTGCAACAGTGAGAGTAATTCCTTGGAGATATATGGACCTGGTTATTAGGGTAGTTGAAAAGAGGGGTGGCTATTTTCAAAAATGCTATAAGAGGGTAGTATTCCTCAATTAAACAGAGTGATTTTTACTTTCTGACTTCTTTTCTTAGGCACTTTATACGCAATATCTGCAGTTCAAAGAACATGAAATACCACTAAAAGAAAATGAGAAAACAAAAATTCAGAATCTCTACAAAATGCTAGAGGTATGGAAAACAGAAAACAACTTTATTTTCTCTTTAACTTTCATTGCCATTCATTGTGTGTCACACCAATAACAAGCTTGGTTTTGCTATGGGTTTCACAGATGTGGATCGAGTTTGGGCGTATTCAGTTACCCCCGAGCCATCATCCAAATGATGTGGAGAAGGAGTGGGGTAAATTAATTGTTGCTATGCTGGAGAGAGAAAAGACCCTGCGGCCAGAACTGGAAAGGTATGAGCAGAGAGTGAGAGCTTCAACACTTGTTTTTTCAATCTGACCCATCAAGAGTTATTAAAAGTTTGGTCTTAAAAATGTGAATTACCCAAAAGACAAACACACCTGTTTCCAAATTGTACCTGGTTATATACCTGTTTACAAATTGTCAAATTATGACAATATGACTACATTATGAGGCATTGAACTCATAAAATGTTTTTCTAATGTGCTGCTTTGTGATTTGAAGCACACTACACTCGTCAGCGTATTGCTCTGTAAGGTTTTCACGGGCAGAGTGCACCCATATCATATTTCAAGCCTCTTAATGTCTTTACTGAAATTAGATACTGAGGGCACTGCTGGACTCCTGTGTTTAATTAGCAGAAATCCCCTTATTCCAATATTTTTGCACTGTCAGTAAGTCACAAGACTTAATGCACAAATGCACATCAGTGAGCACAATTCATAGATGTTAATGTTCAACATGTAATGGAGTGATCTGCAAAATGTCTTGCAAATCATACATAACACATTTTATACTCATTGAATATACGATTAAGACAATTTTTTTTAATTCTTTTCATTTCATAACATAATGCTGGGAATGAAATAAAATGTAGAATATGAAGTCAGAATGATGATAGTGAAGTTAAAAAATTGTTCTAATAACAAACGTAAAAAACATTTTTGATGTTTTTACAAGAATGTGAAATATCTGCCCACAAATGTAGTGCCTTGCAAAGTATTCATACCACTTGATTTTCAGCTTGTCAGTCTCAAGTGGTTTCATGACCTGCAACTATGCTGTGTTGCAAGTTCTCACTTTTGAGACAACAATGATAGCATGAAATGTCAACCCTTAGTTTAACTTTATTCTCACAATCTTATCTATACTGTTTAGATTTTTTTGAAAGACTGCTTTTATTCAAGACACGTTTTAGCTCATTGTCAAAGATTAAAAGAGAAAAAATTCAGTCACCTTGTGCAGCTATTCCTTCATTTTTTTTGTCATGCCAAATTATATGGAGAGAAATGGCTGTGTCAACAAGTTATCCAAACACAACAGTTTTAAAATAGTTGTTAGCTAACTCAAGTACATGCCAGTTGCATTTTTTTTTCTTTTTTTGCATTAATATTATTTTTATGGAGATGGTGTTTTGTGTTCAGTTCACAGTAGTTCAAACATCTTTAAAAAATGAAGTGTCTGATCTGGGTGTGGCTCTTTTGGCTGTGGTGCTTACAGTCCTGCTACCTGTGAAGTTGCTCTGTCCCAACATGCTGTTTAATTTTCATCCCCTAAGGAGTGGGATTGTATTTCAGGGTGGCTTGTTTTACACACCCCTTGCCTGGATGGAACGCTATAAATACTAGATAGTTGGAGATGGTTCTGTCAGTTCTTTCTAATAGTGCTTGTAGTCAGGCTATCAAGGTTTCAGACTTCAATTCTGACTGTGTCGGTTCGTGGTACACTGGTGAAAGTAATGCCTGCTTAAAATGTGAAGTAAAATGGCATTTTTGAGCAGGACCTCTACTGTTAGCAACAGTAGCTTTAATACTAGCTTTGGCTCTTGTGACAGCATCCTCACTGAGCCGTTGCAGATTAACAGCTCGGTCTTTCTCAATAACAACCTCGCTTATGGATCCAGGTGAAAATACTTTCTTCTTTCTTGACTTTTACAAAACATGTTGTTTTTAAGTGTGCTTTTTTTTTTCAATGGCAGTCTATATCTTTAATATTCCTATGTTTTTCAGGCTTGAGATGTTGCAGCAGATTGCCAACAGAGTCCAGCGAGACTGTGTTAATGGAGAAGACAAACTGGGACTGGCGAGATCAGCTCTGCAGTCTGTAAGTGTTTTGTGAAAGCAAAAGGTGATAGAAAAAATTATTCATGGTGTTGATAATATCTTTCCCGTTTTAAGGATACAAAACGTCTCGAGTCAGGGATTCAGTTCATGAATGAGGCTGAGATTGCAGGCTATTTGCTGGAGTGTGAGAATATCCTCCGACAACAAGTGGTGGACATCCAGATTCTCCTGGATGGAAAATTCCCATTTGCAGATCAGCTTGTTCAGAGGTATGAAAGGAATCCTAATTCCCCACTCAGATACTCTATTTAGGGATATAATAATTTTAAAATCTTGTACACTGCAAAAACACAAAATCTGACTAGGTATTTTTGGTCTAGTTTCTAGTGCAAATATCTTAGTGCACTTGAAATAAGAAAACACAAGCGTACAAGTTAGCTTTCAACAAGAAAGATGAATTTTAAGACAATAATTCCATAATACTGATAAAAAAGTAATAGTTCCACTGTCCGTTTATTTCACTTAAATATGTGAGAAATGTTTTGTTCCACTGGCAAATTACTTAATGTATAACTTTCACTTTTTCAACAATATTAAGGAATCACTGACTTAAGGCAAACTCCTATATTTTAGAAAAAGTTACTTGTAAGTAGGTTTGTTTGATTTGAACTGTACTAAGATAGTTTCACTGGAAATTAGAAAAAAAAAAACAACTCAATATTTTTGTTTTTTGCATTGTAAGATTATTGTGTTCAAATTTATAAAGTTTGACATCATTAAAGGTTTTTTAAAGTTGTTTTGAAAATTAAATTGAAATATTACACTGTAGTAAAGGCAGTACTCTGTTTTTCTGCAGAAAAGGCATTAGTCTTACAAGGGAAAAGTATAATTACTTTAATTAATAATATGAACATTTATTTAACATATATTTTAATTGAAAAACAATAACAAAAGCAGTCAGAATTTCTATCAATAAAAATTGATAACTGTTTTCCTCTGATATTTTTAGGGTCTCCAGACTCCGAGATGATCTCTTGGCCCTCAGAGCCGAGTGTTCCACTGTGTACAGCAAAGGTCGCACCCTAACAACAGAGCAAACCAAGCGCATGATCTCCGGCATCACGCAGAGCCTGAACTCTGGCTTTCCACAGAGCATTAACTCCAGCTTTACATCAGATATTACTTCTTCTCTCACATCAGGGGGTTTGGGTACCCCCGGATCCACGTTCACCTCTGGCCTTACCCCGAGCTTCAACTCGTCACTGACCTCACCTTTGACCCCTTCCTTGACACCAAATCTGCCACCAGCTTCCGTCCCAAGCTACATGGGAAGCGGGGGCAGCATGGAGCCTGGTAACCTCATGCATCTGAAGCACATGCAGATCAGAAAGCCGCTGATGAAGTCGTCGCTGGCAGACCCCAGCATGACGGAGGAGGAGGTCAACCTGAAATATGTGCAGGACCTCCTGAACTGGGTGGAAGAGATGCATGTGAGCAGTTTATGTCCTTTTTATTTATGTAGGCTTTAAATATAATTTTTTGACTCACTGCTTCTTTTCGTTTTCTGTTTAGATGCAATTGGAACGCTCAGAGTGGGGAACCGATTTGCCCAGTGTGGAAATGCATTTGGACAACCACAAGAGTGTGCACAGAGCCATTGAAGAATTTCAAATGAGTCTCAAAGATGCACGACTGAGTGAAGTGAGTTAGTTTTTAAACTTTCTCATAGATAAAAAGCATGAAACTTATTTATTTACAAAATTGTTTTCCTCCTAGATTCAGATGAACATGCCACTAAAGCTGACATATTCAGACAAACTGAACAAACTCGAAAAGCAGTACGAACAGCTGTTGGTGAGTATGACCCTAGAGCTCAGCTGAATTATTTTCCCATTTTAAAGTTGTAGTCTGACTGTTTGAAATATTTCAGAGCTCTTCGAGGGATCGGCAGAGCCACCTGGAGAGCCTTCATGACTTTGTGTCACAGGCGACTCAAGAGCTCATCTGGCTGAATGAGAAAGAGGAAGAGGAGGTCGCCTTCGACTGGAGTGATCGCAACAGCAACATCTCGCAGAAAAGAGACTATCATGCTGTAAGCCATTTCTGTCTTGACCTGTTGGTATCTTTCGTGCACCCAGGAAAAAAAACAAAACAAATCAGTTTACAGCATTCATTCAGAATAGATAATTTCAGGGAATGGGTTTAAATGGTACCTTGAATGATTGCCTCTACTCTCCACACTGAGGCAGGATGTGAGATTATGTGAGACGATGGAGTAGTTGATCCTTCACCACGCCTTAGCACCAGGGGCATTTACCTTAACGTCTTTACACAGGACCTGATGAGGGAGCTGGATGAAAAAGAGGACACCATTAAGTCTGTGCAAGACAAGGCAGAGCGCCTCATGCTGAAGAATCACCCAGCCAGACTAACCATTGAAGTGAGGGCAATGTACTATTTTCTGTATTTGGGCCTGGAATTGTGCAGACAACTGCAAGTTGTTTCCAACATGCAGTTTTCCAGTATGTCTGATAATTTTGCTTCCTCACAGGCATATAAAGCTGCAATGCAGACACAGTGGAGTTGGATTTTGCAGCTCTGCTCCTGCGTCGAACAGCATCTTAAAGGAAATGCGGTATATTTTGAGGTGCGTTGCTCCCAAAGACTGTTCTATTAAATGCATTTATTTGTTTATTTTCACATCTAACATTTATGCTCCCTTTCATTTCCCCTATGCAGTTTTTCAGTGATGCCAAAGTGTCCATGGACTACCTTAAGAACCTAAAAGATTCAATTCAGAGAAAATACAGCTGTGATCGATCAAGCAGCCTACACCGGCTGGAGGATCTTATTCAGGAGTCCATGGTAACACTGATGCAGTGATATGAACTGTATGCATTTGTGTGTAAAGATGAAAAAGTACAATAGGTTTCCCACATTTTGTCCACATTTTGTCTGGTCACTTTTTTAAGGGTAGTACACAAAGTTAGTTTGTTCTTCACAAACTCATTTATGGGAAACAGAGCACCTTTTTCCACATGTTTTCAGTGTCTTTCCAATAACCTGCTGCAAATTTTTAGTAGTACTTATTCAATTATTTCAACAATGGCTTTATTCTTGCCACTTTTGCAGAAAGGCAAAAGTGCTCCTTGAGATCTTTTGAATATTTCGACAATTTGTAACTCTTTCCACCATTTTACAATGATGTGCTACTTTATGTAAAAAAATGTCATGTTACAGTCACAAGTTTTCAGTCATAACATTGCAAAGTACAAACATGTTTTTTTTTTTATTTTTTAAACTTTTTATGTCATGGTACAAACTATATTGTTTGTATGTATTCTCAGGATGAGAAAGAGCAGCTTCTTCAATACCGTAGCACTGTCGCCGGTTTAGTGGGCAGGGCCAAAAACATTGTGCAACTCCGGCCGAGAAACCCTGAAATTCCCCTGAGGTCCTCCATTCCTGTCAGAGCAATATGTGATTATCGGCAGATAGAGGTATTGTTGTCTTAAAAACATGACAACACAGTTAGTCCCATTTCATGTAGAAGCTTGTGTAACAGATCTCCGCTGTATCTGTTTGATAACTCTTTCAGATTACCATTGATAAAGATGATGAGTGTGTTTTGGTGAGCAACTCTCACCGAGCCAAGTGGAAAGTCATCAACCCAGCAGGGAATGAGGCCATGGTTCCCTCTGTTTGCTTCACTGTGCCTCCAACCAACAAAGAGGCCGTTGACTTGGCAGCAAAGTGAGCCACTCGGAAACTAGGATCCATTTTCCTGAAGCATTCATTGTCTAAATCGCTTCTCTTCTATTGCAGAACTGAACAGTTATACCAAAATGTCCTGACGCTGTGGCACCACTCCCATGTCAACATGAAGAGTGTTGTGTCCTGGCATTACCTAATGGCTGACATACGGGCCATCCGCAACTGGAACGTAGCCTCGGTATTTATAGATATTTGTTCCCCCACTCCCTGTTAATAATTACTACTAATTAGCTTTAGTTTATGATCTTATTCAGAGATTTGCAATGCTTTCATTTTTGAAACAACTTCAGATAAAGACGATGTTGCCTGGCGAGCATCAGCAGGTCCTGAGCAACCTCCAGTCCCACTTCGATGAGTTCCTGGAGGACAGCAAGGAGTCAGAGGTGTTTACAGTGGCAGACTGTGCACAGCTGGAGAGAGACGTGGCAGCCTGTAAGGAGTACTACCAGGAACTGCTCAGATCCGCAGAGAGAGGCAAGCCTTCAATTTTCCTTCTAATAACAGCCCAGCCTCCAGCAGAGGCACTTTGGTCCTTATGGCCCTTAAGCTATAAATTAAGACTGTGATTGTACACAATTACATAATTTATACTTTTTTTAACATTGAAATGTGTCTATTAGTTTATTTCTAAACTAATAAAAGTCAGGGTTGCATTTCATGAGCCATAACGTGACGTACACTGTGATAATGCCACCACCTAGTGGTGTATAACCCACACAATTTATTTTGTTTTTTACATGGTTTCGGTCAAACACTACTGATTACAAAAAAGTCCTTTCTTAATTGATGATATCTTTATTGTCAATATTTTTTATCCACAGAAGAACACGAGGAGTCGGTGTACAATCATTACATCTCAGAAATCCGCAACATCCGTATGCACCTGGAATCCCACGAGGAACACCTAATCAGGCAAATCCGATCACCACTGGAGAGAGATGACCTGGAGCAGAGTCTGCAGTGCATCACTGAACACGAGGTAATCAAATTAGTATTTTTTTTTCTTTTATCCTTCTTACATAAATAGGTACTTATGTGATGTAACTATTCATAACATTCTACATTCTGGTTTGCAGAGGAAGATGTCTGAGCTGGAGAGGCTGAAAGGCGATCTGGATGTCATGAGGGAGAAGTGCGAGCAGTTCTTCAGACAGGCTGCAGGCTCTCCGTCTGTGTCCATGCTTTCCTCTGAACTTTCTGTCCTTGTTCAGAGCATGAGCCAAGTGTACTCCATGTCCTCTATTTATATGGAAAAGTAAGCACTTGTATTATTGCATGTCAGGGAGATATTTTTTTTAACAGGAAATGGTTGATCTGAAGTGGAGCCTCTGTTTTTGTAGGCTGAAAACAGTGAGTTTGGTGGTGAAGCACAGTCAGAGCGCAGAGTCTCTCGTTAAAGCCTATGAGTCCAAACTATACGAAGAGGATGCTGTCAACTCGGATGTCAAATCCATTGAAAGTGTGATTTCTACACTTAAGGTAGCGCTACATTTTTAAAAATATAAAAACAAGCTGCTTGCACTGTGACAACTTGTTTTAAGTAGTCATCCATTTTTCTGTTTGTAGCAATGGCGGACGGAGATTGACGAGAGGCAGGAAGTATTCCACGACATGGAGGATGAGCTGCAAAAAGCCCGCGTCATCAGTGATCGCATGTTTAAAGCCCATAACGAGCGAGACTTTGACCTGGACTGGCACAAGGAGAGGGCGGATCAGCTGAGTGAAAGATGGCAAAATATTCACTCCCAGATTGATAGCAGGTTTGCAGGATGTGTGTTTTGTTGCATCCCTTCTGTAGAGATGCACTGATCGGAATTTTTTCACAACTTTCTGAATCAAATTTCCATTTTTGTAGAGCTTTGACCAGCCAAAATCAATTTTAGATGATTTGGGTTTTTCTTAAAATACTTTTATGAAAGATGTAAGAACATTCAAGCATTTGCTCTAGATTCCAGCCTGTAATGGTTCATTTTTTGGATAAAAGGCCATATCATGGCTTTGTGTGAAAGATTCTTGCATAAAAAACCCCCCACACAATTACACAGTTCTCATATTTAGCTAGTTTTAGTGTCTTGTAAAGCTACTTTAGTGCTGCTAAAGTAGCTTTATATAACAACCGCCTATGTTTTTACCAAGGATTGTAGAACTTGACTCTTGAATTTCCAAAATACAGTACACAAATTTAGCACTTCATATGTAATGAAGGTTAAACCCTCAAAATATTAGAAGGAGAAAATAATGCTTTAGACAATTACATTTAATTGTCTTGTAAAACATTTTAAAATATATAATTTTTGAGTTTTTGACCTGCCAGCCATCATCAGGGAATATAGTCCCTGCCTGATCCCAAATCAGTTTCACCTTTTCTCTCCACTTTTATTTCTTAAATTTATTTGATCACAGGATTTGTGTGAAGAGCTCTTATATTTTTTTTATGAAGGTTTCCTATAACAATTTCAGGCTGCGGGACCTTGATGGAATCAGCAAGTCTCTGAAACACTACAGAGACTCCTACAGCAGTGTGGATCAGTGGATCTCTGAACTGGAAACAGCACAGCTGAAAGCCCAAGAAAACAAACCTGATGATAGCAAGGCTCTTGCTGAGATATTAAACAAACAGAAAGTAAGAGAGAACTGAAGTCCCCTTCTCATAATAAGATGTATCTATTTTTATAGTTTTCAGCCCTAAAATATGTTTTTTTTAGGTTCTTGTTGCTGAAATGGAACAAAAGCAAAACAGAATCGATGAGTGTCAAAAGTATTCGGAGCAATACTCATGTGCTGTTAAGGTAATTTGAGACTTTCTTTGATTTTGCAAAGGCAACACCTAAAATATTTCAACTAATTTTAAAAATTTTGCTTAAAATTCCAGGATTATGAGCTGCAGTTAATGACATTCAGGGCGATGGTTGACTCCCAACACAAGTCCCCTCTTAAAAAGCGGAAGATGCAGAGCTCCTCTGACGCCATTCAGCAGGAGGTAAGACTAGATTTGCATTTTATTTATAGTGCAAAATATTTTTTGCTTTTGTATTTTCTGCACATTCACACATTAATTTTTTGGGGATTAATTTCATGCAGTTCATGGACCTCCGAACCCGCTACACTGCTCTTGTCACTCTTATGACCCAGTATGTGAA
The DNA here is from genome assembly GCF_027474105.1 of Poeciliopsis prolifica. Taxonomy (NCBI): domain Eukaryota; kingdom Metazoa; phylum Chordata; class Actinopteri; order Cyprinodontiformes; family Poeciliidae; genus Poeciliopsis; species Poeciliopsis prolifica. Next base: position 7,756,020 of record NW_026562380.1, read on the forward strand.
GTTTGCCAGTGAAACTCTGAAAAGAGCCGAAGATGAAGAGGTGAACTGGTTTCAATTTAAAAATAACATTTATGTACAATGCTCAAAAAAATGCATCCTGTTTTGTATTTGCTCTGGTTCTTGCAGCTTCTGGGACATCTTTTTTTTCTCCTGATGTTGACAGCATCTTTGTCTTTTCTTCTGAAATGGATGATATTTAGATTCACAAATCTTCCATATGCTTTACTTCTCATCCAACTTGACTTCTTGACTCACAGGCTCATCATGCTGACAGAGAATTTGCTTCCTTGAGCAAAAGAAGCAAAGAAAGTGCATAAGTGTGTAAAATAGCTGCATGTCTGCTGGTGATGGTGAAGTGGGTAGAAACATCTCAAGCATTCTTGGACAGAAACAAATAATAATAAAAAAAATCTCTCTAGGAGTTTGTAAAGCAGTTTCTAATAGCATTTACATTTTAGAGATTTTAGATGAAAGACTCATATTTATAATTTTTATCTACACCATTCCTTTTTTTATTAACATGACATTCTATTCCATTGACTGAAATATTCAAGTTAAAGGCTGCTACTTTTCTGAATTGTCCAGTCTGAGATTCTGCTGCTCCAATAAATATGGGTGGCAAAACATATGTATGATGAAGTATTTAAAAGTTTAACAAAAGTAATCAGAATTCTATTAAAAATTTTTTAGATACTGTTCGCGATATGAACTAAATTAGCATTCTCTCATAAATATATATATTTTTAAATCTCAAACTCTTGGAGAGATTCTTTAGGAGAATAGCTGCATATTTGAGGTAACCATGTCTATTTAAATGTGAATCTGTGGATGACTAATTTTTTTGCATTGTAGAACAGGAGGGCTTTCGAAAGAGCAGAGGATGCAAAAAGGACTGAGAACATGGAGGTCCAAAAAGCCAGAGAGGAAGTAGAAATTAGACAACTTAAGGAACGGATCCAAGAACAGGAAGCTTTGCTTACGGAAAGGGAAGCACAGGTGGAGAAGCTGGAAGTAGAACTAGAAACACAAAAGAAGATCGTTGAGGATTTAAACTTTCAGAAAGCAAAGCTTGAGCATGATGTCAGTCAGTATAACACTGAGTTAGACATAGTGATTAAAGACAAAGCTGCACTTGAACAGGAATTAAAGTACACCAAAACTTTAATGGAGCAGTCGGAGGCCACCTCTTCTCTGACTCAGAAGAAACTTGAGGAAGTCTTAAAGAAAGAAAATGATGCACAGACTTCCAGCCTACAAAGAAAAACAAATGGACAGGAAGTAGATTTAGCAGCAGAGGAGTTACAGAGTGAAGTTCCAGCTAAAAGCAATGATCAGACAGCAAAGTCTTTGGGACTTGAGAGCCAATCAGAACTGGGCACCCAACTCGAGGAATCTGCAGACAGAATGCATGATGTCTTGCAGCAGAAACTGGATGAACTATCTCAGGTCCAGAAAAAAGCAGAGATGGCTGAGGAGAAAGCACAAAGCTATAAAAAGCTTCTGGATGACAGCAACAACAGACTGAAAAAACTGCAGATGGAGATAGAAGGAGAACGTGTCCAGACTAGACAGAATTCAGATGATTTCCACCAGGAAATGCTGAACATGAAAAAATCCATCTCTGAATTTCAGGAAGAAATCAGAACTCTCCAGAGAGCAAAGTCCTCATTGGAGCAAAGCAACTTTTTCCAAACCACCGAAGTAGAAGGCCTTAAAGAGCAGCTGAAGATCACCCAATCAGAGCTGCAGAAGAGAAGCTCTGTAGAGCAGGAGAACTCCTACAAGATAAACAACCTAGAGGAAGAGGTAGCTTCCAAACAGTCAGCCATAGATCAGCTGAAAACAAAATGCAATGAGTTGATGAGGATGAACGTCTCGTCTGATAGTGACATTCGAAGTCTTCAGATCCAAATAGAGTCCGTGGAAAAAGAAAGATCATTCTCTGAACAAAAGATAAAATCTTTAAAGAATGAGGTGGAGAGCTGGAAACAACAGCTTCAAATCTCGAAGGATGAGAGCAACACAGTGAAGAGATCTGAACATGCCCTGCAGATCAAATACAAGAACCTCGAGGCAGAACTTCAGAGGAGTGAAAACGTTACATCTCAGCTGCAGAAGAAGATTGATCAGCTCAAGCAGATCAACTTAGAAGTGGAGCAGAATGCCAAGAATGTGAAAGCCAAACTTGATCAAGTGATGATGGAGATTGAGAGCAAGGACCAGCAAATTAAAATCTTCAAGTCACAGATAGAGGGTGCTAAATCTCAGGTTAGAATTATTGATGAGGAGCTAACTAAGAAAACGCAGACCATGCATGAGCTTCAAATTAAATTGCAAGAACATAGTGAGGAGACAAAGATCATTGTTGATCTGCAGCAGAAATTAAAGTCCCAAAATGGAAAAATCATAAATTATGAGAAAGAAATAGCAAATCTGAAATTAGAACTACAATCTGTATTTGCCGAGAAAAACATTGTAAATCAGAAAGTTCACGTGCAGAAAGCTGAAATAAATGATTTGAACGAGATGCTGAAGAAAATAAATGTGGAGCTGCAAAAAGAATCTGATGAAAGTCAGAAACATCTGCATAAACTTAAAACTCTAGAAGAAGAACTTTTACAACACAAGGAGAGCTTTAAAGGAATAGCAAACAACTCTGAAAAAGTAATCGAAAACCTAAAGCAGGAAATTTATACGCTTCAGAATGAAAAGGCAGCAGTGGAAAGGAAGGTAGTGAGTCTGAATGTTCAACTTTCAGAGGTTAGCTCCGTAATGCAAAGAGCAAAAGATGAACTAGCTCAAGAGACAAAAGAAAGAAAATCGAAAGAATCTAAAATTATTCTGCTAGAGACTGAAATCAAAGAAATCATGTCCAGCTCTGACAAATCCCAATCAAATCTACAACGTGAAAACACAGTCCTGAAGAGGGAGAAATCAGAGATGCTGGAAAAAACCCTTTCTCTGGAAACAGAACTCAGAATGCTAAAAGACAAGCTGCAACATAGCCAAACAGATGCAGAGATAAAGCAAAGAGAAAACTTTACTCTTCAGCTAAGGTCCCAGCAGATGGAGGAACAGCTGGAGAAATGTAAGAACATGCTAGAGGAGCTAAAGGGTAAACTTGAACTCCAGAAAGAAGGCTATGAGAGGCAGCTGTCACTTATGCAGGCAGAAATTGAGAAGAAAATGATTTTGTTGCAGTCTGAGATTGCAAAGGAAGGCCAGCAGTCACAAAGTGGGGAATTAGCAGAGAAACTCAACAAATATTTTAAGCAAGATGTAAAACTGATTAAAACTCTGCAACAAAACACAGTAGAATCAAGGCACCATATGGACAAAATGGAGAAAATGGAGCGACAAAGAACAAAGCTTGAGCAAGACTTGTTGAAAGCAAAGTCTGAGATTACCCAACTTGAGGATGAAAAACTGAAACTCTCCACTAAAATAAATTCTCTGCAAAGCCTCTACAATCAACAGTCAGTTGAGAGAACAAAGTTTGAACAAAAGCTGTCAGATAGTGAGCACAAACTGTTACTGAAAGAAAATGAAGCAAGAGCCCTACGAGAACAAATAGAGTTGTACGTCAGAGAGCTGAAAAACCTGCAGAAAACTTTGTTGACTCTGAGAGGAGCAGTGACTGAAACCGTCCATTCAAAAGTGGAAAATAGCAAAGCTAATCTGTTGAAGGCAAATGTTCCCATGGAGAAGAAAATAACGACAGTAATTGAAGGAGCAAAGAGCAGAATCGAGGATGAACCTCTCAATATTCAAAAGGTATGAAGAAAGCTGTTGAGTGAAATTTAAAGATATTTTATTAATTTAAATGAAATTTAATACTGTTAATATTTTAGTTTTAAAAGTGAACTTTTGTTTTTCATAACTTAAGCATTCCTCTAATGTCACATCTACAGATGGAGACGATGGAAAGAGAAAACGTTCTCGAAGGAATTAAGCAAGTCAAGGAAGTTGCCTCTCTTTACGTAACCCCCAGTATTCAAGCAAAAAATCTGCAGCACATTGCTCACAAAAGTAAAATTTCATCCGATCTTCCCAGCACAGTCAAAGTGCCGGGATACATGGCTCTGTGTGGACTTAACGACCCAAGGCCCAAGAATGAAACTAACATCAGTAAGACAGGCACTTACCAAGTCAGAGAAACTCATGAAGCCATAAATACATCTGAAAAAAGTACAGGAAAATCTTATGGAACACAGCACATATCCTCTTCCCAGAAACACCAGGAGTTAATTGGGAGTCCTGACATTCATTACTGGATCAAGCATAAGCTTCTGGATGAGGGGGTTTTACAAAAGTTAGAGATGGGCCTCCTCACTGTTGAAGAAGTGCAAGCATCACTTATTCATCACATGGATAAACCTGCCACTGTAGCTGGACTTTATGTAGAGTCGAGTAAGAAAAAGACGCCCTTCCTAGAAGCAGCTGAAAAGGGCTTTCTTGCAAAGACATACGCTCTTGAGTTCCTTGAGGCTCAGGCTGCAACAGGCAGTCTCGTGGATCTAGCTACAGGAAAAACAGTGTCTGTTGCAGAGGCGCTAGAGAAAGGCATCATAGATCTAAGTATGAAAGAGAAACTGAAGGAAGCAGAGAAAGCTGTTAGTGGCTACATCTGTAAGGGCAGAAAACTTTCTGTCTTTCAGGCAATGGAGGAGAGAATTATAGATAGATTTAAAGGCAAGAAGATACTGGAGGTCCAGGTTTCTTCAGGAGGGTTGTTTAACCCAGAAACAGGAATGAAAGTCCCAACTTTTATTGCATTGAATGATGGTCTCTTAAACAAAGAGACTCTGCAGAGTCTGCATGATCCAGTGAGCAACCCAAAAGGTTTCCACAGCCCTGACACCGGACAGAGGGCATACTACGATGAAATACTTAAAACCTGCTTATTTGACATCAATGGCAGTGTGTTTCTTGTCCCGTTTGGGGAGAGACACTTGACAAACACATCTCCCATGAGTCCCCATAGAATGTCAGTCGTCAACAGCAGCTGTGGATCAGAAATGTCAGTGTACGAAGCCTTCAAGGGGAAACACATCAACAAGAAGACCTATCTGTTCCTGTCTCAGCAGGAAAGCAACTGGCAGGAAAACTGTCTGGTTGACCCAAGTGGAAACCTACGTCACTTCATCACAGATGCCCGAAGCGGGCGACAGCTTTGTCTCGAATCTGCTTTAAGTCAAAGATTTCTTGAAATGTCTGAGTTTGAAAGCTACCGCAGTGGTCTTTTAAGCATCTATGAGATTGCAGACATCATATTTTCAAGAAGGGTTGTTGTGGAAGATGCCAATAGCCCCATTGCTGGTCTCTGGGACATCACTAGGAAGAAGAGGCTCTCAGTTCTTCAGGGACTTCAGCAGGGCGTTACTGATAGAGTGACGGCATTACGACTGTTAGAGTCCCAAGCCTGCACAGGGGGAATTTGCGACCCTTCAAATGGGGAGAAACATACACTCTCCGACGCTCTGAAAAGAGGTCTTTTAGACGAGGCTCTAAAGCAGCAGCTCCAACAGTTCGAAGAGGCATTCAATGGTATTACCCACCCTCAGACTGGGAAGGTTTTGTCTATTTTCCAGGCTGTTCAAGAAAACCTCCTCCCAAAGGATGTGGGTCTCCGCTGCGCTGAATTTCAGCTGTTGACCGGTGGACTGATAAATCCTGACACAAAGGACAGAGTCTGTCTTGAAGAAGTGATTCAAAGCAATTTTGTCGACAAGACTACAGCCACTCTGCTCAAAGATGAGAAGTTCCAAGCTCAAAGCCTCACCTGTCCCAAGACAAAGAGACGAATCACATTCAAAGAGGCGCTGGAAAGAAGTGTGTTTGACTGCCACACTGGTTTGAGGTTATTGGAGGCTACAAAAGTTCATGCATTTGGAGCCAAAACAGCATTTCATTATCTTTGTGCATTTAAGTAAACATCTGTAAAGGATATATGGAAATGTGACGTCAATATTTTTTCCTTTTGTTGTTTTTTTATGCCCATATTTTACTGCTATGATTGATGTAGGCAATTCTTCTGCTTTTTGAGAGGATTGTAAAATTGTAAAGAACTTACTTTTCTTATTAACGACATTTGAGTATTTAAGAAATTAAGAATCCTGCTGAATGCCTGCCTGTTTTAATTGTAGAGGTCTGTTGATGAGGAGAAGCGAGAGCACGGTGATAAAGTTAGCAAACTGTTGCACTGGATGTCCGATGTGAAGCGGACCATGAACAATGACGGGAATGATCTGAAAGATAGTAATGCCAACACAGATACCTCAAATAAACACCAGGTAACTCATGTATATGTTAAGGTGCATCCTTCTTGTCATTGTGTGATTTACAATAAAAACCACAGACATGTTATTAGTGGTTGCAGTAACATCTTTTGGGTTAACACTTGTTTAACAATATTAATTTGATTATATTCTGGGTTAATCCAATCAACTTCCATGCAAGAAAAACAGTTCCAGAAGTTGCACAAGCACGCATATATACGAGAACGTCTTCACTCCCAATTATTATTACAGTCTTATAAACACATTTCAAATAAAAATAGCTCAGTGTAACGAAGGAATAAAAACTTTAAAGAGTGAACAGTACAAATTATGTTTTTACTACTTATTTATTCCATAATAATTGTGAGGGCATGTTAATAGTGGAGGCAATGGTGATTTACCTAAAAGCAATTATTTGTCAATGACCTTGAGTTATAAAAAAAAAGGAAAGAAAAATAATGACAAGGCTTTGAAAAATTCCTGGAGCTGTTCTAATGAACTAAATTAGGAAAATCTATTAATTCATAGGAGACGTTATTTTAATTTACCAACATACTGTATTGGATGACTGACCAATTTTTTGCGAGGATACAAATATTGTAGTTGGCCCTTTGTAATTACTGTCCAATACAAGATTATTAGCTAAATTATAAGATTATTTTTGATTCTGCTTTTAATCGGTGTTTGTCTTTTTATGTCTATGACAGAGATTTAAAATATGTCTGTACATTGCTTTGAGACATATAAATTACAACTCAATAGGAACCTAGTAATAATTAAGTTCTAATAATTTCCAATTTTTTTGAGGCCCTGCCTGCCAATTTAGATATTGCACAATTTTTCTTTTTAAATTGGGAATATAGAAATGTTTGTTTTGAATCCAAAGAAAAATGAAAAAAAAAAAAAAAACTACAGTTTTCACCATTGTAGCAATAAAATATCACTTATTAGATGATTTTTATATTGAATTCAAACACCAGGCACATGCTGATTATTACATTTATAAGCTCTTTCTTTCATTTAAATAACATTTAAATTATAGACCTACTGATTAGCAATCAGTGTTGATCAAATGAAAATTTCTGTGTTTGATTGCTGCATCGTAATACAAAACTGTAATATTTAAACAGTTTAAACCCCAAATTTGAAATATAATTGTGTTGTATTGCAGTTTATAATGTTCTCTGGTTAATTACAGAAATGCAGACTGCTATATATAACATGTAAACATTTACCCATTTGATGTTTTTAGGTTTCAGTTGAAGAAATGGCTTCCAAAAAGGAGCAAATTGCAGAAGCACTGAGGTCCACACAAACAATGCTTAACAAACATGGTGACAAGTAAGTGTTAATATTTTGATATTACATCTGTAATATCCACAGTGGATATTTTATCCACTCAGCTCTTCACTTTCACTCTATGTTTTGCTTTTCACAGGATGACAGAGGAGGACAGGATGAAGACCCAGGAGCAGCTGAATGCTCTCACTCAGGCCTACAGTGAAATCTCTCAGCAGTGTTCAGATCAAACAACCTCTGCAGATGAGGTTGGGTTCTAGCTATTATGTTTGACTGCATCTATTGCAAATGTGTGCTCCTACACCCTCCTGATGTTGAGACGCATGAATGAACATGATCTGCTTTTCCTTATTATAGTTGGAGCAGTTTTCTCTTGCACTTTTGGTATGATATATGTTTAGCTGGAGTCCAGAGTATCTGAGTATGCTGTAAACATGCTTCACTGTGCCAGCTTTGGTCTGAAAAGTTCTCCATCATTTGTGTATTTCAACTCTCGGATGGTTCAGTGTCAAACCAGACTTGACTTTTAACCTTACAGTGTGTAAACTAACTAACTACACTCTTTTTTGCAAGATGTCGGACACCGCAAACGCATGTTAGCTTTCAGTGTGTTGTGTGTCACTCTCCAGTTGTAACCCTGTTGCAGTCTTGCTCTTCTGCACACAATATTTTAACCATGTTTGTGTGATGGTGAGTATAGATTTTGTCTTTCTGGTAAATATTTAATCCACATTTACAAAGAACACATACAGTTCCTTGAAAAAATATTCTTACTCCTTGACGTTTGTCACATCTTGTGATATAACCACAATCTTCAATGCAACAATGCAACCACCTTTACTTCCCCTTCATAGTTATGTTGATTTATCACACTAAAAAAAAAACAAATACAATGATTTTTGTGGTTGTAGTGAGACAAAATGTGAAAAATTCAAAGGAGTACTAATACTTTTCCAAGGTATTGTATGTAGAAGTCAAAGCCAGTGGAGTTACTGGCTGTGTTTCTATTTTTCTTCAGGATCTAAAGACGTCCAGGACTGGAACCACAGGAGAAGTGTTTGATCACTTTGCTTCTGCCGCTCTCCCAGACACGCTCAGAGACTGCATCCCTTGTTCCTCTGAGCCTCATGTCCAACTGGACTGGGACGATAGTGTCCAAAAAAATCACATCTACAGATCAGCACTGCAACATCCCCCCCAATATGAATCAAGCAAGTGCATACAAAGTTCACACATTTCCTCTGTGTCCCTGAGTGATATAGCAGCAGCTAGGGAGTCTTCTACCAGTCAGGATCTGTACATGAGGATAATAAAGATGAACCAGATCGGTGACGGATTGAATGTGTCCTACACAGGAGACGCGCTGATGGTAGAGACGGCGTTTCAGTGCGGGTTGATTCCTGCCTCTACTTATTTAAAAATTCTGGAAAGGCAGGGAGTTATGAGAATTTCTGAGGGTTTGTCTTTCTGTGAGCCTGAAGTGGAGCTTAAGCTTAACGAAGTTCATGGCCTCATTCTTAGGTGCCTCGGTAATAATGAATCACCTCCATCGGGGAGGAAAATTAACCCGCTGACATCTGAGGGTGAGTCAGGTTCAAGTGATCAGGTGACCACATTAAGGTGCGATGATTGTTCTGTGGATCTCCAAAACAATGACGATGTGTGGGTGGATGTAGCAGTTCAGTGTGATTTGATGAGCTCCAGCAGCACCCTTATAGTTTTGGGACACCAGCAGCAGTTTATGGGACTTGTGCTGCCCCCTACTGGGGAAATTATGTACAACTCATTGCTGCGTGACCATCAAATCACCACCAGTGAGTTCACCAGCACACTGCTCAGTAGTCGAGGAAAAATAGCTGCCATTTACATTCCAGGGAGCTCAGAGATAATAGAAATCAACTCTGCTGCTAAAAAGGGTCTGATTGGCAGCTGTACAGCAGACATAGTGAGGTCTGTTGCAATTCCTGACTCACTGCCTGACTTTGAGCACCTTCATGAGACTTATTCATCATGGCTAATGCATAAAATGCTTTCAGTGGATAGATGGCATCATTCTGCAGCTGTTTCAGATCTGACCTCTCCCTCACCATCAGAGGCAGAGCAGCTATTCATCTCTTACTTGATGATGAACAGCTACATTGATCTCAGATCAGCTCAGAGGATTTTGATTTTTGACAATCAGTGTCAAACTTTTCTTCAAAATTTTACTCACTTTACTTCTAACTCCAGTTATGATTCAGAACAGGCAGATGTACAAATGTTGCTCATAAATGAGGAAACAGAGCAACTAATGGAAAACCCACATAATTATTTCGATTTTATCAATAATATCAATTGCCCAACTACACCTGATGAAAACGCTCAACATAAATCAGAACTGAATAATTTAGTCCATCTGGATAATAAAGCTGTGACTTCTGAAGAAAAAATTGTCACTGATGTTCATTCTCTGAAACGAGATTTTACTTATGAACTCTTACAGGTTCATGGCATTGAACCTAATGTAAACAGAGAAACTACTGATCCTTATATTCATTTCAAAAGAGCCACACAGCGTTTCCAGTGTGGCCCCGGGAACGCTGACAGTAACAGCCTTGATGACACAGCTTTTCTCGAGACACAAATGCCTCCAACTTCATATTCTGCAAAGAGTGAAAATGCTGATTCAAAATTTGATAATGAATCTGTGCTAAAATTTGATCAAGACACTTTGCCAAATTGCAATGCCGACTCACTATGCAGAAAATTAACAAATGCTGACATAACCCAATCTTACTTGTCATGCTCTTCTGACATTATTGAAGGTGAGAACAACTTTAACTGTACCTTTCTGGTTCATAAAGACCAAGTAAAGGAAGAGGGTAATTTTACTGACCCCTTGGGATCTCTAAAGAATTTTATGGCTGTACAGGCTGTACCAGAGCTAAATAACATGGAGTCAGATGAAAAAATTAGTGTGTTAGGACTCAATGACGACACATTGTTAGATCTGGAACAAACAGACATTTGTCCGACAGAGCAGGACAGCTCTTTCAAATCTGATTGCACTATTACTTATAGCAATGCATTGAAATTTGAATTAGGTGAAACTGAGCCAGTTGCCATTGAGCTAAAATCCTGCTCTTTCTCTGGAGAAAACATCAATTCTGACAACTTCGAGGGTCACACTGTGAGTTGGAGTCAGATGTACGGAGCTGAAAACATGCAGGTGCAGAGAGGAACGAGAGGAACGACTGTCATGGCGCTTGATTTACCAAATGAGGAAGACAATAAAGACACTGAGGATGCTGATAAAGAAGGAAGTGCAGAAACAAAGAGTATTCAAAAACACTGTGGTGATGAGTCCAAGATGCTCTCACCCTCATCTTTGATTCCTGTTTCTGGAGACTTTTTTTTCCTTACAGACACTCTGCCTTTGATGACTAAAGACTGTGACTCACAGGTTTCACTCAACGGGCAGGTGACAGGTGCAGCTGATGTCCACAATTTTATCGAAGAGAACACTGCTCCTATGAAGGAGTCAGACTTGTGTAATATACGTGGCATGAGCACTGTCTCACAAAGCCAGCCTCAGCATGCAGGCTCTGTTACATGTTGCTCTCATAAATCTAAGAGCCAGCCCATTGATGAGCTTTCCATTGAAGGGAATGACTTCCAAAAAGAAACTCATGCTGTTTGTGAGAGTGAATTAGGGACAACTCCATCATTGTGCAATGATTTCTGTTTAGAAACAGAACATGACACACACATTGCTCGCTCATATTTAAACAGTGAGCCAGCTCAGAGTCTTTATCATCTGCCCTCTTGGAATTTAGTTGAAGGTGCATTTATTTCAGCTTCAACAGATGAAGGAATCAGTGAAATGAGCCATGCAGGAGCTGCAAGCACCTGTGCATCTCCTCAGCCAGATGTGCTTCATTTAACAAAAGATTTAAGGACTGAATCTCAACCTGTTTGTAGTCAAATCTCTCAGAGACAGTGTGCTTCTCTTTGTGACACACCTGAACAGCAATCAAACACCCCTCCTTCCAGTCATGAATTTGATATGGAAGATCCATCAAAGACTATCAAATATGCATTAAAGCCAAACAGTAATTATGGAAATGAAATTAATGTGAAAACAAACAGGAAGAAGTTTTCTCCAGAGAAGCAGCATGATGACACTGTCATGATCTCCAGCGAGGCTGTGGAGAATTCAGTATCACAGCAGGAAAAAGTCAATGATAATGTGAATGTGTCCTGTTTGAATCAAACATGTGAAATCTCAAACATACACTTGGGGCAACTTGAAAGTGAAGGATCGGGATCTGATCCTCAATCAGAGAGAGCTGCTGATCTGCTTAATGGTAATGGCAGCATTACGTCCTCTGTTTACTGCTCCAGTCAGTCCACATTTTATAAAGCAGTAAAGGTTTTAGTAGATGAGCAGGAGGAAATCCAACAAACTGAAGAGAGTCTACAACCTGGAGACAAAGAGAGTTTTCAGGGAATAAATAAGAACAGTTCCTCAGACCTTCTCATGGATATGCTGAATCAAAAGAGCAGTGGCACCAGAAGCTCAGAACTGACATATGAGGAAGATGAGGCCTGTGAAATCAAAGAACAGGACAATCCTTTGAATATTCAGCTGCAGCTCCTGCAGCTTTTTAAGACAGTCTCTTTGAGCCAAGACTTTTCAGTGCTTCAAGAAATGGTGGAAAGCCTGAGCAGCGCTCTGGGGGGTGACACTCAGGAGGACTGGCTGCGCACGTTGGAGAGCATCAAGGAAGAGAGCTCTGAGGGAGAGGACGAAGTGTCTACAAAAGATCCAGGTGAAGGTGCTCACCGACTGTCCGCTTCAGGGTCCGACAGCTTGGATGTCTACAAAGCTAAAGAGGTCAAAACTGAGGTAGAGTTTGTTTTTTTGTTCACCTACAATCTTTCACTTTTTGTTTAGAGATTTTATGTGACAGGCCAAATTGAAGGAAATTATACATGTTTTGTTATAGCTGCAGTTACTGTTGCAACTCACTCTTCATCCAGATAGAATGCTCTCTTCTAACTTAATCTTAGTCAAACTGGACTTGTGTTTATGAACAGCAGTGTTTAGGTCTGCCAGGGTATTCTCATTCGGTTTATGGTTTGGACTTTAATTGAGCTACTTTGCTTTGATCTAAGTAAGTTATTCAAGCTCTGGCTGCATGTTTAGGATCATGGCTTTGCTGGAAAATGGATCTCTGCCCCACTTTCAAAACATTCACGGCTTTTAAGAAGTTTATGTTCCATGACTGCATTTATATCTTTGATACCTTCTTATTAAATCTGACCAGCTTTGCTGTAGCTGCTGAAGATAAGCACCTCCACAACATTCCACAGATGTGTATCAGCCTAAGAGATGCTGATTACAAATATCCCTCACTCTTTGTCTGATTTGCACAAAAACATTGAAAAGATGTGTTCTCATTATACAGAGAACTATGCCCTTCTTTGTTTTTTGCCACACATAAAATCACAGCACATAAAATCCTTGTGGAATACATTTATTTTTAATATTGTATTGTGAGAAAATTAAGTTAAAAGAATATGGAGGGAAATTGCTCTTACACTTATATATTCCTTATTTTCCACAGTTATTCTCCGTTCATGATTACCTGGAATGTGTTGGCAGACTGCAAGATCATGCTGATCTTATAGAAGATGTAAAAAATGACCTTTTGAACCAGGCATCCCCAGTTCACAACATGGAAGGACTGCAGATTCAGCTAGAGGAATGTCAGGTCAGGCAAAAAAAAAAAAAAACACTGAAAGTACCAACTTTTCTCTTTAGAATGATCTAACATTGATAATAGCAATTTCCTTAGATGTTTTTATTTAGTGAGCTAAATTTGTTTGTAGGTTTGTTGACATAAACTGTCTTTCTTCTAGTGTTTACAATCTGAGGTTTCCAGACTGGGCAGTGTCCTAAGAATGGATTTGGAGAAAGCTAAACATCTCCTAAACTCTGCTGACGACGACCAAATTCCCAAACAGATTCACCAAGATTTGGCCTCCACATATGTGCAGTTGGAGTCCGATTTTGCTGCTGTCTCCCAAATGTCCGCAGAAAGGCAAAGTTCTTTGATTCACGTTATGGAAGCAGAGAAGGTCTGTGTTAAGAAAGGAAACAACAAAAAATAAAATTAGGCAACAGCTAAACAAGCATATAACTATTTTAACTGTATATTTCAGTCACAGTTGGAGTCAACATACCAGAAACATCTCGGCGATCTTCTTAACATAACAGACATGCTTCAAAATAACTCTGAGATGTGGGATGTGGATTTGACTGCATGTGATGTAGACATGCTGAAGCATATAAGTCAGCTAAACATGGTACCTTTGTAATCTAATAACAAAGATGCATCAATATATTAGCCAAAACTGGAAAAAAAAAACACCCTAATCTGTTATTTTTTTCTACTTCCAGGACACAAAGAGTCTTCTTTCAAAAGAAATCAGACTCAAAATGGAAGATGTTACATTTGACATCCAATGCTTCATTTCTGAGAATACTCAATTTCTTAGCCCAGCTCAGAGCAGTTACCTCCTTAAGTTCCTCACCAGCTCACAGCGAGCATTCAGGGAGCAGACAGACAAGCTTGCTACCCAGAGGAGTGCCTTAGATAACCTGCTGGATGCTAAAGAGAAAGAAAAGCAGGAAGAGGTCTGCCTCAGGAAGGAGCAATTAGAAAAAGAAGTAAAGAGTACAACATTTAACAGAATGTAGTGATTTGTATCAAAGTTAAAACAATATGTGGAATATATAGAGAAATATCTTTTAGCAAATAAATGACAAATTTTAATTTACTGAATAAGTACTTGTTGAATATCTTTCATCAATTATGGAAAACGTATGATTTTTTTTCAATCTAGCAGTACGGTTCTGTAGAACTATTAAGACAAGTCACTACATTCTGGCTCTCTTTTGTTCTTCTGGTTTTTAATATGTGCATGCATCTGTGTATTTATTGCCCCTTATTGCTTGCAAAAACTTTTTGTTGTTTTATTTTTATACCAAAGATATTATTAATTCAGAAAAAATCCAGAGGGCATCAATGTTGGCAAAAAATAAAAAATAAAAAAAACACAAGAGCAGAGACAAAGAGATTCATAAAACCTGAGTGCCCTTGTAAAAATATCAGCAAAACACAACTTTGACCTAAACACAAGCAACAAGCTAAAAATAATCCTTTGAACTGGCTAATAACAAAAGCTGTATGTCAAAGATAAACAATTTGCTAAAAGTTGCCTTCACCCTCACTTCAGTTCCACAGTCCAGTTTACTTTTATTGGGCTTGTGACCAAGAATCATATACAGTTGTCTTTATTGTCATTCTCAAACTTATTTAATGAATGTTAAAATGAGATGTCCCTTCAAAAAAAGGACAACGTACTTCCACCATGCTCTGGTTGTTTCATATATTGACATATTTTGGTACTCAATGTAAACTTTAGTTTGAATTACAATTTGTTCTTTTACATTCATTTGCTTTTGTTTGTTGAGCTTACTTTTAACAGTGTTTATTTCTGAATTTGGGGCTGATTGATTCTTCTATAAAAGCCTGTATATTTTGATAATGATTGCATGCGTTGGTGTTCACCACTGCCTCTGACTAACATCTGTGCTGCTTATATTCCACAGGTCTCAAGACCCCAATGCACTAAATGCATCATTGGAAGTTTTTTTACACCCACCAAACCTTTGACACCCACACACATGCACACACATAAAAAAATTCTTCTTGACTTTAGTGGCATCAAAAAAGACCAGATGGCAAATCTGAAACAGCATGTTTACAGCATACTGGATTTAGGTTACTCTTTGCATGTTAAGCCTGAGTGTTTCAAAAGGTTTCTTCTTCTTCAAGTTTGTTTGAAGATAATATTTTATGTAAAATTTGCCTATGAAGGTTTTAAGTGATGATATCACCTTTTATGTTTTTTCTTTTTTTTTAGACTTTACTGGAGAAGCACAAGGAGTTTACTGAAAAGCTAGAGGAAGTGTGTGATAATCTGACTCTGACTGAAAATCGACTGATCGGTCATCAGCAGCAGGCTGATAATGCCGAGAGCTTCACTGATCTTCAACAGTACCAACATGAGCACCAGGTTTGATATTGTTTCATTTGCTTCACATCAACAATGAAATAACTACAATCACATATCAGTCTGAAAGTAAGTTATTGTTATGATCAAGGCCCTGCAGAAAGACGTGTTGACAAATGCCAGCACTTTAAATGAAGTGATCATCAGCACTAAGAAGTTTCTGGAGGACAACCGCGGCAAACTGGCACCTGATAAGATTATGAAAATTGAGAAAAAGTTGGAGGAGGCCAAAAGCAAAGCTGAGCTTATGAACGAGCGAGCTGAGGAGTCCCGGAAGGATTTGGAAAAAGTTGTAACAACGGCCATAAAACAGGAAAGCGAAAAGGTTCAGGATTTTTTCACGTCTGCTGTCTGAAATAAAAGAAAGAAAAAAATCTGAATTTATAGCACAGGAAATCAACATTGCTAATGTGTGGTCTGTTTAAGCAGGCAGCAGCTGTTGAACGGCTTGAAGAGAGTAAAAGCAAAATTGAAGGTCTTCTGGACTGGATATCCAACATCGGGAATGAAAACATGAGGAGTCTGGATCAGACGGACCATATAAGTAAAGAGAACGGAAACTTGCCAGAGGAGACCTCGGCCAAAGGACTAATAGAGGATGATGATGCCAATGGAAATGCCTTGCAGACTTCTGAAAAGGATTTTGGCAGTGACTCCAAAGAGGAGAACGCTGCATCCTTGGACCTCGATAAACAGTACGATCGGGTCAAGGTACTGCTTGTTTATTCTAAAAATTTTACTTTTGTAATACTTCCCAGTCTACTTCATGTTGTAAACACACTTTTGACTTTTTAGATTGAATATTAAGCATATAGCCAGGCATTTACCTCACTTTTATAAAATGGACAACTTTCAAAAAGTAATGAAATGCAGTCATAGATGAAATCACAGTGAGTCCTAAAATGGTTATATTACAAACTGCTCATAAAAAGTGTCAAATAAAAGGACAACGCTTAGATAAAGACTATATAAGACTTGCAGTGTTTTGCTAATTTTATTGGGATTGTACATAATGTTTTACTGACAAATATAAAAATTGTGGTGGCATTAATATTTAACCCTGTTTACTTGAATACCCCAAAATAAAATCCAGTGCAACCAGAAGTTACCAACTTGGTAGAATAGGGACAATGTTAAGATGACAAAATGTATAAGACATAGAGTTAGATTTTTTTGATTAATTGAAACCAACATTGAGTAAGAGATGGTAGAGGTAGCATCGTGTTAGGACAATGGTTTTCTTTAATGGGGACAGGAGAGTTGGCCAAAGTCGATGAAATGAGAGATAACAAATGCTCACCTTCCAGCAATACAGCTATCCTTAACATACAGGCAGAACTACAGTCATATAGATTAGGACAAATAATATTCTTGTCTTAAAGTGGCTCAGTCAAAGTCAACACAAATATGATTGAGAATTTATGACAAGACTATAAAATTGCTGCTCACTGATGCTTTTCATCCAATTTGGCTGAGTTCGAGATATTTTGTGAATATGGATAGAAATTAAAGTCTTTAGATCTGGAAAACTGACTGTGTGACTTGCAGCTGTAATTGTAGCAAAAGAAAACTCTACAAATTGTTGATTTGAAGGTACTCCCTGCTTCCAGGCAAGAAACTGAATATGAATGCATGAATTATTGCTGTGATAATAGGGACTACTTCTGAGACTACTTCTGTTTTCCACAGGCCCACCATCAAGAAATTCTGTCCCAGCAACAGGATTTGATCATGGCCACACAGTCTGCTCAGGCCTTGCTGGACAAACAAGCCAATATGTTGTCTCCTGAGGAAAAGGAAAGGCTGCAGAGAAACATCCAAGACTTGAAGGAACGCTATGAGGCCTCACTGACTCAGGCTGAACAGCAGATGAAGCAGCTGCAGTCAGTCCAGGAGGAGGTGAAGAAGTTCGAGGATGACTGTGAAGAGTTTGAAGACTGGTTGAAACAGGCAGAAGGAGAGATTGAATCGCTGGGTGCTCCTGCAGGCTCCCTTAATATCCTGAGTGATAAACTTCAGAAACAGAAAATGTTCTCAGAGGATGTCATTTCGCACAAGGGAGACCTTCGCTTCATCACAATGTCAGGACAGAAGGTGTTGGATGTGGCTAAAACCTGTGGATTGGCTGATGTTACATCTAAGAATGCTTTGCTACACGTGGACACTTCAGGGACCTGCACTTCTGTCCAGGATAAACTGGATTCAGCAGCCAGTCGGTACAAAACGCTGCACTCACAGGTATTTCATTTTCATGGCTGATCATAGATCTGTTGGTTGCATTTACATAAAACTGCCCCTGGGTGGTAGCAGTTCTCTTTAATACTTTATAATGGTCAATGACTATTTCTCATTTGATTATATGATCTAGTTTCATGTGACTTTTTGTAGTCAATTTTTGGATGTATTCACCTTATTTTAGTGCAACCTGCTGGGCAACAACCTCCGGGAAGTGGTTGGCAAATACAAAAAGTACAATGACTCAAGTGCTGGTCTTCTTAAGTGGCTCAACGACTCAGAAGAAGAGGCGAGAAAGCAGCAATCAGAAGCCATTGCAGCTGACCCACAAATACTGCAGAAACAGCTGGAGGAGACTAAGGCAAGGATTTTATGATTTAAGTCTTTTTAATTTCAAGTTTTTTTCTGAAAGAGACAGTGTAAATGCTGTTTTTTTTTCATAGATTTTTATTGAGAAACAACATGTGGATCTGAAAGCATTAACTGGGGTTTAAAGTCACTGCAGAACAGCTCTGTCTTACCTTATACAGTGTTTCCATCGTCTAAAACAAAACAAAGCTATTTCTGGCTGTGTGTTCACAGACGTAAATAGTTTTCTCTTGTAGCTTGGATACTCCTACAAAAAGGAAACAAGAACAGGCTGACAAAGCTATCTGTGTGAAAGTTGTTCACTACCGTTGACTTTAACATTTCTGTACAGGGAGATGGTGAATTATTGCATAGATATGCTGTGATAAGAGGCTGCTGTAAGCCAAGGAATGGGTTTAGGACTTGGAGATTGAAATATTAGTCATCTCAAAAATACTGGAAGCCTTAGTCTTCCTGTCAAAGTAGAAAGTTTATTTTAATTTATATTCCTAGATTGAGCTGTTCTTTTTTTTTTAATGCCAAGTGCATTCTTATTGAAAAATATCTGTCAGAGTTGCAGATATATTTACAGAAAACATCTTTTATGTTGATAAGTTAATACATTGACATAAAATAGATCTCAATCTATGGAATCAATTATGACAATTTTTTTTCTAAGTCTATGTGATGGGTAAGATTGAGAAAATTGTTTTTATGGCTATTATTTGTTCTATAAGGCTTTAAAGGATTAAATATTTTCAATCAGTTGTTTTCTTTTCCCATTGCACAAGTAAAAATATAAATGTACTACAAGTGAGGTTGAGAATTGAGTTTTTCTGATTTGTCCTCTGCTAATCCCCAGGCTTTACAGGGTCAGATGATGGGGCACCAGACAGCCGTCGACATGTTACGTAAAACAACCGAGTCATTAGTGACATCAGAAGGAAACCTCCTGAGCAACCCAGATGAAATACAGGAGACAGTCGGTAAGCAAAGCCAGATTTGTTTGCATGAAAACCCAATACTGGTTTTCAAATGACAGCCTTTCAAACCAGATGTTGAAATTTTGGCATGTGTTTGAATACATTGGAAACTATTTATAAAATGTAAAGATTCTCATATTTCATGTGTTGCTTAGTACTGGTAACATTTATTACAAATCAGAATTAAAACAGTTTGAGAACATTTTTGTTTGATATCATGTCAAAAAATGTTTAAAGCATGAATAAAAAAACCCAGAAAAGAGCTGAAGCTTTTTCCCAACCTAATTTAAAGTTAAAATAAAAGGAGTTCATGCTGGGAAACAACCAGGTTTCTGTTCCCATAATGCATCAGGATTCAGCTAAAAAAACATTATCAATTAATCTAAAAAGTCTGACAATTATTATTTTTAATTTAGTTATCTTTGTTTTATCTCACTTGTTTTTTCTGGGTAACACTTTTACCAACATCATTAACTTCATGATCTCATTAATCTCTAGTCAGTTCCTGATAAATAAAAACTGATTAAACCTACTGAATTTTATGTCAATGGTGACAATGACATTTTACATCAACAAGATTAGTAACTGAAGGCTAAAGCCGAGAAAGAGAGGAATTTATGAGGTCAGTTTAAAGCTTTGTTGCTGCTTTGTCTCCATTTTGCAGAAGACATTGTGGAGCGCTATGACAACCTTTCCAAGTCTGTGAGTGACCGAAACGAGAAACTTCAAATCACCCTGACCCGATCTATGAGTGTGCAGGATGGCTTGGATGAGATGATTGGTTGGATGGAAGGAGTGGAGGCAAGTGTGAAGGAGGAAGACAAAATACCTTTGGATTCTTCATCTCTCGGGGACATGCTCAGTAGAGAAGCAGTGAGTTTTTTTACCACCTACTCATTGATAACGTTTCTTTCATATCATGGCTGTCTGCAGTCCCTTTAACTATGAAATAAACTTGTATTAGGCATTAGAGCAGGACATAGCGAGTCGCCAGAGCAGCATCTCAGCCATCAAAGCCAAAGTCAAGAAGTTTGTGGAGACGGCCGATCCTTCCACTGCTGAGCTTCTGCAGTCAAAGATGGATGCTCTCTCCCAGCGCTTCTCTGATGCGTGTGACAGGCATAAGCAGAAAGTTTCCCAACTGGAGCAGCTGAAAGAAAAGGTGGAAGAGTTTGAAAAAGTCACAGATAAGGTCCAGCAGTTTGTCATGAAGCGGTCACAAGAACTGCATGAAACAGACGGACCTGGAAAAACCTTTGGTGAACTGTCTCAGCAAATGCAGGTGTGAAAAAATATTTGTTTAATGTAACAATTTCAGTGTTTTTCTTTTAACATGAAACGGAAACTTTATCTTTGTATTTTCCTGTAGAACACGAAGGTGGAGATGGCTGAATATGCCAGTGACATGGAGAAGCTGCAGACTCTGTGCAGAGAGTTGTGTGAAATAAGCCCGGATGGAAGCAAAGCTCAACTTCAGAGCAAGATTGAAAATATCTCAAATATTTTTAGCACCTTCAAGAACGCAGTGAACGAAAAGTAAGTACAATAAAAGAACATTTTGCAGCTCATCAGTGCTCAGATCATGTTACTGACTGACTTTCCATGACTATTGCAGAGAAGAAGAGCTATCATCTTGTCAGGACCAGCTCGGAGAGTTCAGGTCTGCAGTCTGCATGCTTACCAAATGGCTGGAAGAAACCAATGACAAAGTACCTGCCACTCAGCCAAGTAGCAGTGAGAAAAAACTGGGGAAAGACCTGCAGATAGTCACTGTAAGTCTGATATCAATGAATATCACATAGTAGAAACTATTTTATTCCTCCAGCACTTGTATTCATCCTAGTGCAGATAAAATGTAGGAACAGAAGTCAAAGATTACAAGGTACATTAAATCTGTCCTCCCTAACCTCCCTTCAGCCCCAGCTTGCTTTCTCTGCCAGTTAATGACAGATGAACTGTGAGTGTTTACACAGAGAAGACCAAGGAGTTAAACATTGTTATCTAGCTGAGAGGTTGTTATCAACACATTTCATCCCAAAATGCATCATATAAAACAATGCTAGAAGAGTTCCAGCATATACATTTAGTCTGCCTTAAATTATCATCGCTTGATTTTTAAATGTTTTGAATTATACATTGCTTTTTATTAGGAGCTGCTTGACGAATGGAAAACCAAAGACTCTGCAGTCCAAGACCTGAATAGTAAAGGGTCGGTGCTGTGCAACGTGATCACTTCACTCACATCCCCTGCCAAGACTAAGACCCCCAACAAGTCCGGTAAACATCTCCATCCATCTTATATATCTGAATTATTTAGAAAACGAGGAGGCATGGTGTTTGGGATGACTTGTGTTGTTTTGTAAGACTAACTGTGGAATAACTTTTATCAACAAACCTGGCAGTCAGTGTTCTGCTTTTCATCTCTGGCAAAAATTGTCTTTTGTCTTTGCATCAGCTCTTACTAATGGTGGTGGTCCAGCAAGTCATACCTACCTAACCCATAAAGGTAACCAAGAGCGGACGCTAATGTGGACAAAACACTGTTTATGGTGCACTGTGATATTTCTGTGTTGAACTGCTGTGGCTTTGGTGTAGGCGTAGACTTTTACAGGATTCTCACCATATGCTAACTTTGAGTAAAACTTTTCTGTTTTACTCAAAACAGAACAGCAATTTTTTTTCCTACTTCTTAATTCTATTATAATGCTATTCTTAAATTTATTCAAGGTTATTTGGATTTCGCTCAATAAATTTATGCAGAAACCTGCTGATTAGAGGTTTTTAGTGCTTACAATTCAAATTTTTTCCGAAATCTTTTGCTGTTTTGCTTTCAAATGGTGCAACACAAACATAATAATCTCATCTTAACTCGTTTATTAGTCTGGAGGACTGGTAACAGTTATAGTCAGCCAGATTAGTATTTCTTGTAGGCAATGCATTCTTCATCAAGTTGGTCAGTCATTCTTAGCAAAAGGTGGTTACAGGAATAACTCAAAATAATTTTTATAAAATGTTACAACATTTTGTAAAAATGCTGTAACAAATTCAGGCTCATGACTATTTTTAGTAGCATCAAAACTCAACAGGCACTGAGTTTGTTCACATATATTTTTCAGTGAGACCCTTATAAGTTTGGTCTCACTTTGATATGTCTAATGTTGAATGTAATCCCTGCTCTAAATGTGTGCGATATACTTTTGTAACTCTGTTATTTTTATAGTAAACTTAGATTGTTTTTTTTATTTCTTTAAAATCTAGGATTGGTTCTGTTTCCTGATGATGTATCACACATAAATATCTTAGTAATTTAGATGGAATGTAGGTTTTATTATCAGATATGAGATGCTATGAACTTCTAAATGGACAATTGAACCTGTACATAATGAACTTACACACATATACAGCCTCTCTCTATGAGGATAAACTTATTGACAGACTGTCATAGAAAGAACTGCTGAGGAGAGATTAAAAGGTTTATTTATGATATCTTCAGAACTGATGGGAATCCAGCAGAACATTTCGTTCGTCAGTGAGGGATACACAAACCTTGGAGAAACACTGAAAAACCGTGTGGAGCAGCTAAGTAGTGCACTGCAGGAGGTGAAAGAGGCCCAGAAGGGGACAGAGGAGATGATGACATGGCTGAAGGACATAAAAAAGACGACATCATCCTGGAACACTGCAGCATCTGAGAAGGATTCTGTGGAGATCCAGCTTGAACAACAGAAGGTACAGATGTTTTTCAGCTCACCAAACAAAGCATTCATGTTGTCTTTGCCAATTTTTTTTGCCTTTGGAAAGAAATGGTGTTCCTGGAAACATTTTATATGTAACTTACTTAACTCTCACAGACATTTGAAGATGCCATGAAGCAGAAGCAAGAGCAGCTCCAGAAACTAAGAGAGAGGCTTCAGTGTCTGATCTCAGCTAATGCAAGCGCTCCCGAAGCAGAAAAATGGAAGAAAATGCTAGCAGAAATAGGTATGTGTTTAAATAGCATTTATTTATGTCACTTGCACTCTCACAGTTATGTTACTCTGTCAGCTTGTTGTGTAAAAACTGCAGAGTGTGTTAACAGAATGGGATAGGTTTGTACTATATGCTACTCTAAATAAACAAAAGTAACACATTTCTGGTGCCAAGATGTGCATAATAGGAGTTCAACAAAGTGGTACAGGTCAGAAAGATGTGTTTGTGCTAACTAACACGTCTTTAGTTAGCAATATATGTGTCAGTTTTTTATGCTATTTTTTTTCTTGGCTTCTTTCATAGATGCTGCATGGATGGAAATCAGTGGCTCAGTGGAAGAGAGGAAGCAGAACCTGGAAGAGTCCAACAAGAATCTAGAAATCTTCCAGACCACAGGGCTGCAGCTCAGCCAGTGGCTCTCAGAGAAGGAGCTGATGATGGGTGTTCTTGGACCTCTCTCTATTGACCCCAACATGCTTAAAATGCAGAAGCAACAAGTGCAGGTTTGCAAAAGCAAAAAAAAAAAAAAAAAAAAAAGAAAAGAAAAATTGACTGTAGTAGAAATGAGCATCTCAACAATTATGTGTTCTCCAGATTCTGCAGAATGAATTCAAGAGCCGTAAAGCTCAACATGAACGACTTGAAGAAGCAGCCTCCGCCATCCTCAGCTCAGCAGGAAACCAAGAGCCCTCAAGTGGAAGACTGGTGAGGGAAAAGCTTGCCTCCATCTCCCAAACATGGCAAGGGCTCACTGGACAGCTGGACCAGCGGGACAGCCTCATTGACCAAGCGGTGGTGAAGACAGGTCAGTTTCAGGAGCTGCTGAGGAGCCTCAGCAACACGACCACTCAGCTGGAGAATCAGCTAACCAATCATCACAGCAGCAGCACCCAGCCGGATGCCGTGAAGAAACAGCTAGAAGACGTCCAAAACATCTCAGCTCAGCTGAGGGAGGAGAGAAAGAAGCTGAAACAAGCTGAGGCCATTAATGTGGAGCTCTCAGCATTGGTGACTGAAGACTATCTTAAAGCCGACCTGGTTAGGCAACTGGAGAGTGTCAGCAAGCCATTTAAACAACTAGAGGACAAAGCAGGTTGGTGTTTCAACTTTATCGCAGAATGCATTTTTTTTTTTAGAGATGCACCAAAAAATTATTAAATGACTAAAATCTAATGACTGGAATTGACAATTTTTATATGAACTGGCTCTCACCATTAAGAGGCCAGCTTAAATCTCAAGAACATATTTTTTTTTCTATTCAAAGAATGTATTATACCAAAGTGAAAATACAACACTAACCACGTCAACACTCAAAAGAGCTTCATTTCATTTACAGCACTGGTAAACACCACATCAAAGCCCTAACAAAATCCTATTCAGTTAGTTTTTCTGGCAAGATTAAATACAAAATATTTAAGAGAGCTATGTCTTCTACAGAGAAAGGTCATTCATACTGTTAAAGAGGAAGTGAGTATTTATCAGAAAACAGTTTTATCTTTTCCAACTTGTACTTCTTTTTGTCAAGGAACAAGCAGCTAACCACATAGTGGGTTCTAAGTTGCTCAAACGTAAATTAAGTAAATTTCTCTTTTGTTTTAAAATGTTAATACTCTCTCACACTCGGGACACTTGTGTCTAACACAAACATATGGATCCCTGGTCATGGTGGGATTGGTAAAAGTATTTTTTTATGAAACTCATTACTTTAGATATTGCAATTGGCTAAAATTGCAATAAAGTCAGAGCGTTTTTTAAAAAAAGTGGAAATTCTATAATCTGCCATCAAATTCTGATTGGTGCATCTCTGTGTTAAATGGTAAATCTCCTCAGACATAAACTGTATGCTTTAAAATATCAAAAAGGTGTTTTAGAATTCTTATGTTTTTTGTTTTGTAGCTAAACGGATTGAGCAGCTCAACTCAACCTTTACAAGCTCTCAGCAGTTCCATCAAACCTCCAAAGACTTCCAATCTTGGCTGGCCGAGAAGCTCCAGGACCAGTATAAGACTCTGCCCATCTCTGCCAAAGTGGACGTCCTGCAACAAGCTTTGGAGGAGCAGACAAAGCACCAGAGGTCTCTCAGGGAGCATGAAGAAGCTTACAATGCAATCAGAGGAAAAGGGGAGATGTTGCTGCAGAGTACTGATGGGGCGGAAAAGCTGGCGCTACAAGGACAGTTGACTACTTTGTCTTCCAACTGGGAAGAAGTGAAGAAGAGCTCCACAGAGCAGGCTGACAAGCTGAAAGCCTCCCTGCTAAGATCTCAGAAGTTTCAGGAGAGTGCAGAGAAGCTGAGCTCCTGGATTCAGGACTGTGCAGCCAGTGAGGGTCGTATCACGCTCACTGTTGACCCAGCTGCAATAGAGGGCTCCATTTCTCAGGTAAAAGCTCTCCAGAAGGATGTTGACAAGCACAGAGGATTGGTGGAGCAGCTCAACACAAGTGCCGAAAGCCTTTTGGAGGTTGCCAACACAGACACTGAAGCAATAACAGAGGAGAAAGTCAGTATTGGTGCAAGACTAGACAAACTGGTGGAAGGACTGCAGGTCAAAAGGGAACGCCTGGAGAAAATCTCACACACTGTTAAAGAATTTAATGACACCTACAAGGAGGCACAAAATCAACTTGAAGGAGCTAAGAAGCAGGTTGATTCATTTGAATCAAAAGGGGTTCAGGCACATAGCAACAAAAGCCTTACGAACTTGAAAGCCCAACATAAGAGTTTAGAGGCAGTGCAGAACCACGTGGAGCACATGAAGACCTTGGCAAAGGATCTTGTAGTAGATGTCCCTGATGCTGAAGGAGTGACTGATCTCCTGCTCCAGACCGATAGCGTAGAAAAGGACTACAGCAATCTTAACACAAAACTGGAGGAAGCATGCCAAGAGCTAGAGAGTAAACTGCAGAGTATTGGACAGTTCCAAAACAGCATTCGTGAGATGTTTACCTGTTTCACTGAACTGGACGATGAGCTCGACAACATGTCTGCAGTGGATTTAGACCTGGCCACCCTTAAAGAGCAACAGCAGTGTATTAAAAATTTCACAGCGAAGCTGAGGGAGCTGATGGCCGACACATCAAACGCTGGGGACAGTTGTAAGAAAATGCTAAACGAGTCTGAATCTTCACCGGACCTGTTGGGCTTGAAGCGGGATCTGGACGCTTTGAGCAAACAGTGCAGCAAACTCATGGACCGATCCAAGGCGAGAGAAGTCCAGGTGCAAAGTACTCTTGCCAAGCTGGAGGAACTCTATGATAAAGTGCATCATGTGGAAGATAAACTGCTCAGAGCTGTGGAGAGGGAGGCTTCCCAGGAGGCGGTCAGCTTGGAGACAGATGTGATCAACCAACAGCTGGATGCTGTAAAGGTGCGTTTTTACAAACCAAATTAAATCCTTAGCATTTTTGGATTTTTATTATAATTTGCTGTCATTAGTTAAACTACTCTGTACAATGGTTTGGTGTTATAGCTCTTTGAAATCCATTTTTGTTTTTTACATTGATCATCCACCCTAAAATTGGTGTGAAGTCAGCTTTGCAAATTTTTTCGTAGCATTTTAGAGGCCCTTCTTCCTCTGGGAACTACTGTTCAGTCAGGGCAGCTGGCACTCACAAAAGCACTAGGGTCTATGTGCAATGATAAGGGCAAATGGGACAGTCCGTCACAGCCAGGTGGTTCTCAGCAGGGTGTCACTTTACACAGTAATACATCTGAGCCTGTGTCCTGACCTCTGAACATTTACATTGTTATTTTCTGACCAGTTATAATAGCAGATATTTGGATTCTGTATCAGTAACTGATGGGTTGATATTTTCAAGGGTCTGAAATGGAATGTTGTGATTTGTGGGAAAATCTTGGTGATCATCAAGTTTGATTACTAAATATGGAAATGGGTTCTTGGGTGCTACAATATTGCTGAGACAATCAACCAATTGAGACCTTTTTGTTGATATTAATAATGGTAGTTGCTATGTACAATAGCTACTCTTAGATGCTTTTACTTTTGTACATCTGGGGATCAGGAGTTTATTCATTATCAAAATGTGCAGACAGATATGAAACATATTGAGTCTCCTAAATTCATCTCCACTCCTCCAGTCAATGGATTAACCTGAATATGTCAGTGAAAGGTCTGAAAGACTTCTTCATTTACAGTAATAAATGTCATTACTTTAAAATAATGTAAACAATAACTGACTGTTCTATGATGCAGGTTAATCATTGTCTTTTTGTTGTTTTTTTATTTATACTTGAAGTGTTCTGGACTCGCGCCACACTATCCTCTGTGTCACATATGCCTGGATTAAAATATCACTGGGGTAGTGTGGGGGTGGAAGTGGCAGTCTCTAGAGTGGAGTTTTGGTTTTGTTGGCAATCACAGAAAAAGTGATTGATTCAAAGTGTTGCTAAGCAGCAGTGGCGTTATGGTGCACACCCAGTCTTTGTCATATCGCTCCACAGGGTTGAGAGGTCACACATGCCTCAGCTGCTTGTGGAAAGTCCTTGTTGTGGATAATATTTAGTTTTAAGAGGACATCGGAAACAAACAGTGATTCAACTTTGTTTTCATCAATCAGACTGGAGACTTTAGTGATAAAGAAATGAAATAAGTTTTGATTCGTGTTTATTTTTTTTCCTTTGTTACCATTTCTGGTTAAGCTTTGAGAGGGACTCCATGTGTTTATTTGGCATAATAACTTTTTAAAAGCATACCAGACCTGGTTTCTGTATGTTTTAATGTGTGTAAAGGTCAGTTGTACTGACTCAACACTACTGAGTGGGGCCGTACATGTCTTTTTAACTGCTCAGACATTACATCAGGATCTTCCGTAACTTTAAAAAAATTTCTACCCACCGAATTACACTTTTACTATTCTAAGTCCCTGATGTTGATGTTAAAAAAAAAGTGTCACTGAAACCATCTATTATACCCTGCTCTGTGGATCATGACACATTTTCCTTCAGGTGAAACCTGAAACCTCTGCAGGCTTGTTAGTCTAAGAGCAGAGATGCATCATCCTTCCTGGAAGGTGATTACTTTGAGTTTCCCACTCAGCAAGGATTTATATTCTTTGTTTTCTGTGCATACTTACATCTCTGTATGGCAAGAGGTCAGATATTTTAAGCCTGATTCTGTGGGAGTGACTTATGTACTCTTTGTGTTATCCCATAGCTTATTTTAAATATGTGTCTGTTTTATGTCTTGTCTGACATAATTCACAGTGCTTTACAGGTAAATATATGGAAACAGTTAATATATTAAAAAAAATAATGCTGAATATTTTGTCAAAGTTTAGTATGACATAAAGAGTTTAAATTATATTTTAAAGCAAATGAATAGCAAATACATTATGAAAATAGACTGTACATTTTAGTAATGCTTCCACAAATAGTAATGAAAAAGCAAAACAATTTTGAAATAAAATATGCAACATTTGTGTTTTTTTAGCCTTTTTCACCTCAGTTCTAGCAAATTATGGTGACATCATGTTGCTATGTTTGATTTACTGATAATGAGAACATTCCTTTTCTGCATGTAGCAACAAACACGGTGTCTTTTGTTGAAAAAAAAAGAGAAAAGGACAAAACACCGGTTAGTATCTCAAAGTCAAAAAGAAAGAGAAGATTAGTTTCAGGATTCAGTTGTGCTTCTGCTTGGGTTTCATTTGCAACTTGGAAAACATTGAGATTTTCTAATTATTGTGGCTCCGACTACAAGTGGTAAAATAAGAAGGCACCATTCTTAAAAGCACTTTACCTCTACTCATGATTTTCTTTTAAATCCTATTTCACTGAATGCTTTGAGAGATTAGCTGAAAAACGATGATGTTGAAAAACTATCTAACAATTTTATGTTCCAAACTGGCATTTTCTCTTTAAGAATAAGAAATAAACCACACAATTTACAATTTAATAAATGATGCTCAATTATTATAGTCTGGAAGTGCAGAGAACAAGAATTACACCCTAAAAAAGGAGCTTTATAGTTATTTCTTCCAAAGTCTAAATAAAATAGGAATCCAGGTTTCTATTCTTAAACATCCTCATTCTCCTCCTCTTCTTCATAGCTTGACGGGATTACCTCTATCTATACTGTTGTAGTGGACATATCAACTACAAATTCCTATTATTTCTTCCTCTTTCGTCTTGTTTTATTTTTCTTCATTGATTACTGGAAGTAAATGCCCTATCGCACACTTGGCAAAGCTTTTGGTGTTAAATTACCTGAGTCCTGTGCCTCCCTCAGCATTCCACTGTAATTAAGAATATCTACAGGGTCCACGGCGACTGCAGGGCAAAGAGAGAAAAAAAGGGAAAACGTGTATCTGTTTCAGCATATTGTGATGTCATCAGTGAGAGCTAGTTCGGTGTGTAGCGTGTGTGTGTGTGTGTGTGAGTGAAGCATGCGCGTGCTGCTTCCCCTCCCCATTCCCTCAGACGCTGAAAGAAGAAAGACGGAAAGTGAGTGACTGTGTCAGGATGCGGAGGATGGCTTAGAAATGAAGTCATATGGGCCGAGGAGAAATGGGGGGGAATTAGAATGAGGGGGGGAAAGGGTCACATGTCCACCAATCAACATGTGCCGGAGCAGCTCGGAGCACAAATGGAGTTGTGGCAGATGTTGTCTGAATAAAGAGCGGGGGCGGGGCATGAAACCTTCTGCCAGGAGGGTGTCTGTCAGTGCGAGGGGAGCGATGTGAGAAGAAGGGCAGGCTTTTTTTTGTTTATCACGGAGTACCAGTTCCCCTCAGAGCTGCTTGTATTTTCAAGAAGAGCCTACGGGATTTGTTTGTGGATATATTGTTTTTTTTTTTTTCAAGCATTTTTTCATTTGGGTAAACTGGAGGCTGTGAAGATTTTGGAGGAATAAGGGAGCACTTGGGACAAGAGGAACAGACAATAAGTTTTCACGAAAGCCTTGAGGAATATTTTGGGAATTGGTGCCTCTATAAAAAGGCAGGACTCTGATTCCTAATTTGGAGTGTAAAAATTTAACTTACTGTAAATGTTTTTATCTGGTTAGACATGTTTGTATTTTTAAACTTTTTACATGTGGAATACCTCAAGAGAGACATTTTTTTTTATTATACGTAAAAAATATAACAGGAAATGCTTAGAGTGTATTTCTTGACTTCTGATTCAAATGATCACAAACATGTTTGTATACAGGTGCTGCTCATTTATTTTGACCTCATTGCTTAATGTGCACTGAAGCATTGTGTAGTATACCTCAAAGGATTTCATTCTGAATCTTTTCTGAGTTTTGACCAGTAACAATTGTCTGTGAAATGGGAAAACCGCTGAGCAGACCCGATTGCCTCAGACAAAACCCGTCCTGTGTTGGGAAGGGGGAGGAGGAGGACCTGAACATTGATGACTGCTACGTTCCCCAGAGATCCATATATGACACTGTGCGACTCAATGAGCAGATAGACTCTGGATCTAAGGGAAGCCTCTCTTCCAGATACTTTGCGGGAACTTTACCGTACACGCATCGCACCTTGGATCTGAGCAGCCTCTGTGGGAATGGAGGTCTCTCCACTTCTAGCTCGTTTGAACTCCAGACGAGGAAACCCGCAATTCTGGATGAGAGAGCGGTCTTCGAGGGGCTCAAACTCAATGGGAACATGACAGGTGACACAGTGCTCTCTAATTCACGTCTTCATCGAGGAGAGAAGAAGGATCATCCTCATCACCGAAGGTCGTGGAGAACCTTCGTTCCTAATAATTTGGGAGAGTACACAAGCCGCAGTGGGACACTGTGTTCTGTGACAGGGGAGAGACCCGGCTCTGTTGGTGGCAAGAGGGGACAGAGTATGACCACCTCACTTACATCTGAGGAGGACTCAGGCCTTTATAGTCCCTCTGTGGAGAGGGACCGACACAAACACAGATCCCACAAAAGAACAGGCCCCGGCACAAGAAGCTTCTCATCCTCAGAGGCAATGCATACCTCTGGGGATCTGAAAACAGGGCGTTCACTCAGCTCAGGGCAGGAGGACTTTCCTTTCACTCCTGTTAGGGACAACCAGTCTCTTTACCACAGCAGCAGCATGACTCGAGAGTCAAGACTGAAAGAGAATGTAGTGGCAAAGCTTAATGAAAAGGATAGCCAGAGCAACGGAGAGCATAAATACTCCACAGGGAGGTCATCTCTGGGGTCTGGTTCCAGAACACAAAATGGTCCCTGTGGCTATCGCAGTAGGGCTTTAACAGACTATGATGAGCTCAGCACTGGTGAGCTGCTGGAAGATGTATCACCTCAGGATGATTGTGAGCTGGTTAGTGTGGTGGTGACACAGCCTGAGACGTACGGAAACTCTGCAGCTTCACCCACAGGCAGCCGCCAGCCGACAGATCCATGTATTCTGCAACAGCAAGGGGCGTCCAAGTACAACATGGAGGAGCTGGAGGAATTCCTGCAATCACTGGAGGCCTGTCTCCCTAAAAGTTTACAGACATTCCAGCATGCAGGGGAGCAGGAGATTGAGGCCTTACTAAATGCCATTGCTGGATGCCCTGATCTTGAACCCTTTGGTTTTTATTCCCCGCAGGTGCCTATAAATAGCATTTTTCTTCATTTCTAAATTTTTTCTTATTAGCTTGCCCAGCAGACATTTTGGTAACTGACATGTCTATTTAAAGTTTATTCCTGGCTGCCTGGACTCATACATACGTATGTGATTACTTGCTGCGTGAATTAGATTGGTTCACACATCAGGACTCAGGACACGCATCGCACCCAGTCTAGATGTCATTCACAGCTGTGCTTTAATTGTTAAATCTGTTGTTGAGATTTTTAGTTATTTTTGACTTTTGTCTATGTGGGTAAATATGTAAGAAAATGTCAAAGTGAAACAACAAGAGAAATAATGTGAAAGGATATTTTAGGGCATTTAAAATGAGAGGACCTATTATTATAAATAAGTTGAGTTAACCCTTACAATCTATCATGACCCAAATTATATGTGAAACATTGTTGCTTTGCACAAATTTGTTTTATTAATTTCAATTCAACTAATTTCCTCTTGAAGTGTAGAAAAAAAATTGTGTCTTGTTTGAACAATAATTTTAAAATGACCAATAAAAGCCCCATCTTATGTGAAAGCTTTTATTTTGAAATGACTATTCACTATTTGTTTGTTTTGTCTTTAGGCTTTCCAGAAAGAGGACATTGATCCACTGCAGACACAGCTCCATGACATCAACTCACTTGGGCAGGGCCTCATCCAGAACGCTGCAAAAGGCACCAGCACCAAAAAAATTGAGGATGACCTGGATGGAATCAACTCTAAGTGGAATACCCTTAATAAGAAGGTAGTTTCAGTTCTTATTAGTTTCTTATTAAATTATGCTGTGGATATTTGGATAAGAACATCCTTCATAGTATTATGAGCCATTTTAAAGTGAGTAATTTCTTAATATTTATAACGTATCTGCAGGTTGCTGAGCGTTCAGCACAGTTGCATGAAGCCTTACTACACTGTGGAAGATTCCAGGATGCCCTGGAGTCCCTTCTCAGCTGGTTGACCGATACAGAAGAGCTTGTTGCTAACCAGAAGCCTCCTTCTGCTGAATTCAAAGTGGTGAAGGCACAGATTCAAGAGCAGAAAGTAAGTGTTAATTACATGGTGTGAAATGTATAAACGCCAAAGCTTTAGACTTGGCACTACAGCACTTAAACAAACATCTAACATTTGTTTTGTCATTCATCTGACTTTAGTGACAACCATTGTTAACCATGAGTGTTAACACAAAGCTTTTTGTGTAATGGACTTCTAATTTGAACTGTTGGATGTACTGGTTTTCTAATTATTGTCCTTAATAACTCACTTTCTTTGTGCCTGACTGACAGCTCCTGCAGAGACTGCTGGACGACCGAAAGCCAACCGTGGAGCTCATAAAAAACGAGGGAGGAAAAGTTGCAGAACTGGCAGAAGCTGTGGACAAGGAAAAGATCACCAAAGAGATTGAATGCTTGGGAGAGAGGTGGGACAATCTGCTCAAGAAAGCTGAAAACAGGTCTGTATATACATGCACGTAACTCATAGTGCCCATCTATCCGTTGTAAAACATGATCGCTCATAAAGCAAGATTTCAATTGTTCTAGCATAACAAATAACATTCCTTTAACTTCTCTTCGCATTTTGTACAATCAAGTTTTATGTTTTTTTTCAGTGTAACTATTTACAACGGAACAAAACAGCTGATACATAGTTTTCAAAAATAATTTACAAAAAAAGTTGGAAACCAGTTTTGTGCTTTTGTTTTCAGGCCTGGCGTCAATACTTTATTTTGGGGTGTAATTTCTTTTGTGTACTTACATACTGACTTTTTTTTATTTTGCATTTTGAAAGTAACTTAAACTCATTTGTATTGGATAGAACACAACTGTGAACATCAATATTCAAGTATTGCCACAGATTCAATTGAATTTAGGTCTAGGTATTGGGCTATTTTAACATTCTATCACATGAAAACACTTTGATCCAAGGCCTCAAGTTCTCAACCGGTCCTCATAGGTTGGTGTCCTGCAACTTTTAGATATAACTCACTTGAATCATATGGATGAATTATCTCTTCAGAGTTCTGCAGAGTCTTTCTAATACAGTCAGACATTCATGAGAACTCCTTCATGTTCATAACTGGAGTAATGTCATATTTATGACATGTCATCTATCCGTCAGTCTTATGCACAGTTCTTCAAATAAAGTGTTACCCTCTATTTATTTATTTAGTTAGTTTTAAAGCAGAAACAGATCTAAAGTTGCAGAAGACTGGCCTCTGATGACTGGATTCTGAGATCCCTGAAAACCACTCCACTGTAGGTTTGGCTGTATATTTAGGGTCATCCGTCTGCTGGTACACACAGCATTTTGCATGGAGGCCAAAAAGTTTAATTTTGATCCCTCTCCATGTTTTTTTTTTTTTCCCACAAACAGCAAATAGGTCTTTTGATGTTTCTTAGAACAGTTTTTTTCCTTATTGGTCAGATTTGCACTGTGCATGACTAGTAAACCTGCCCACTTATTCTCCCAGTGCAATTATGGACTTCTTTGTGTTGGCTTATCATATAAAATTTATCCAAATAAAATACATTAAAGTTTGAGATAGAATTACAAAATGTGAAAACACTGTTTCTCCTTTTGAGGTTTTTTACGACTTCCATTTCTTTTCTCGTATTTATCTGTCAGAGCTTTCTTCTCTATGTCTGTTTGCAAAATAATTTTAGTCCTTCTCTAAAATTGAAACTGTATTTACAGTCCAGTTTATATAGGACTTCTAAACAACATTTTCTGTCTCCTTTAATACACATGGCAGGCAAAAGCAACTGGAGAGCATCTTAGTGGTCACCCAGCAGTTTCATGAGACTCTGGAGCCACTGAGTGAGTGGCTCACGGCCACAGAGAAACATCTGGCCAATTCTGAGCCAATTGGTACTGAGACATCCAAGTTAGAGGATCAGATCACTCAGCATAAGGTAATATCAGTGCTTTTGCAACATTACCTCACTTGTTTTAGATTTTTTTTTTACATTTTACATCACCAGGTCTAGTTCATTTATTTAATTATGCAGTTACATTCATTTACCTTTTTATTTTAAGTTTTTCATCATCAATAATTTCCATTTTTGTTCAGTTTTATTTTTATGTTTTTGTATCATCTTTGTTCCCCCACTTTTCCCGTTTTCCATCCACCCCTGGTCAGGGCTTAGAAGAGGAGATTATGGGTCACAGTAAAGACCTGTGTCAGGCGGTCAGTCTGGGGCAGATGCTTAAAACTGTGAGCTCGGTGGAAGAGAAGGAGTTCGTCCAGTCCAGACTGGACGCCACCCAGGCCAGTTACATAGAGCTCCAGGAGCGATGCAGGAGAAAAGCAGACATGCTGCAGCAAGCTCTGGCCAACGCCCAGTTGTTTGGAGAGGACGAAGTGGCTCTCATGAACTGGCTCAGCGAGGTGCACGCCAAGCTAGAGGAAGTTTCCGTGGAGGACTACAAACCTGACGTTCTTGAAAGGCAGTTGGCAGAACAGCGGGTATACTCTCCTCCCCAGGCCAACCATTATGTTTTTTATTTTACGTTACATCATCTTTCAGCTCATATCAATTACCAGCGTGCCCTGCGATGTTAGACACGTGACTCGTGTTTCCTCATTGACTCCCTGAAACCTTTCCTTTCAGATGCTGCAGAGTGATATTGAGTTAAGGAAGAAAAATGTTGACCAAGCCATCTCCAATGGAATGGAGCTTCTGAAGCAAACAACAGGCATGTTATCCTCTTACATGAGTAGGCTTCATGAGTTATTAAAAAGTAATTTTGTATAATTATTTTTTCTCTGTTGTGCCAATAATTGTGCACTGCTGATTTGGGTAAAAATAACTTTTTCAACATAATTTATTTTCTCCCAAACTGAACAAATGAACTCAAATCCAACATTGAATTTTTCAGTGTGAGGATTTGTGCTCAGCTTTACCAGGAGTGTAAATAAATTAACAATTTTCATTAGGTTGAAGTTCTTGAGGTTTTAGGGTTACCCAAGGTACCAGTGACTCTGTTGTCACATCTGACGACAGAATGTTTAGTTTTGTTTTTCTTTTCTTTTTCTAGGAGACGAGGTTGTCATCATCCAAGGCAAACTGGATGGAATAAAAACAAAGTATGCTGAAATTAACTCCATGAGTGACAATGTTTTAAAGACACTGGAGTGGGTTTTGAGTCTCTCCGATAGGTTAGTGCACACTCATGAGGACCTGAACACCTGGTTAGAGACAACTGAAGCTGAGATGAAGGAATTTGCTGATCAGGAGCCAATGGGCGAGCATTTGATTCATTCACAAAACAGACAGAAAGTAAGACTTTTTCTCTTTGTTTAGATGTGTTCAAGAGAAAGAGCCGGTTATATTATTTTCAGAATAATGTGTTTCATGTAATGTTATCCAGGCCTTACTGAAAGAGACTAAAGATCAAAAGCCTGTCTTGGAGAAGCTAAATGAGCTCAGCAGTTCACTCCTGGATCTGATCCCTTGGCACACCCGGGAGAGTTTGGACAAACTGGTGACTGAAGATAATGAGCGGTTCAGAGTCGTTTGTGACACCATTACTCAGCAGGTCGACAAGATCAACGCTGACATCCTCAAATCTCAGCAGGTAAATCAAATTGGTTGCTACATCAGTTCTTTTTTGTTTTGTTCTTCTGTTTAACATTTATTTAATATATTTCTCTCCCAGTTTGAGCAGGCTGCAGATAACGAACTCTCCTGGCTGGCTGCTGCTGAGGGGAAGCTGCTGTCAATGGGTGAGATAAGGCTGGAGCATGACCAAACTACAGCCCAACTCCAAGCACAGAAGGTTAGCACATGTTAATGTTATAAAAGAAATGTACACTAAACCGAGTTGCTATGTGACCTCAAACTGGATTCATTTGATTGCTTTTGTAGAATATGTCTATGGATATCATGAAGCACAAAGATACTGTGGATGAGATTGTGAAAACTGGAAAAGCCATCATGAGCAGCAAAATCCCAGAAGAGAAAGAAGCCCTGAAGGTAATATATATATAGTGTTTTTAAAAATAATAAGTATAATAATTGGTAGACAAAAGCTAGACATTCTGTTGCTTTATATTTCTTTAAAATCAGGCCAAGACCGAGAGTCTCTTGGAGAAATACGGCATTGTCAGTCAGCTGAATTCAGAGCGCTGTCTCCAGCTGGAGCGAGCGCAGTCTCTAGCTGGGCAGTTTTGGGAGACCTATGAAGAAATGTGGCCATGGCTGCAAGAAACATTGAGCTCCTTCAGCCAGCTGCCCTTGCCTGCCATCGAATATGAAATGCTCAGACAGCAACAGGAGGAGCTCAGGGTAAGAACATTCTCATTGGGACTTGTGTACAAAAGAAAGGGAAAAATAGGTACTTAAATTAATTTGTGATATCTCTTTCAGCAAATGCGAGAGCTAATTGCCGAGCACAAACCTCATATCGACAAGATGAATAAGACGGGTCCACAGTTGCTTGAACTGAGCCCGGTGGAGGGAGTTCCCATCAGAGAGAAATACACAATGGCCGACCAGCTGTACACCAAACTCAAGGCCGATGTGAAGGAGAGAGCAGCCAGTTTGGATGAAGCCATCTCCAAATCTACCCAGGTGGGTAGTAGTTTAGGTTTTTGTCTCCAGTTGTTGCATATTAAATGGTGTATTTGAGTTGTATTGTTAAAACATTGTAAAGAGTTAACTCAATTCTTGTTAACACAGTTAGTCACAAAATATATAGCAACCTTACATTCTGTCTGAGGAGTTTCTTTCTGAACTTGCCTTAGTTCCACGATAAGATTGATCCCATGCTGGAGTCGTTAGAAAGAATTGCTGAACGCCTGCGCCAGCCTCCATCCATCTCTGTGGAAGTAGACAAGATCAAGGAACAAATTACTGAAAATAAGGCTGTTTCTGTGGATCTGGAGAAACTGCAGCCAGTCTACGAGACACTGAAGCAGCGAGGTGAAGAGATGATTGCACGAGCTGAAGGAGCAGACAAGGACATATCTGCTAAAGGTATTGGATGGGCTGTATCAGTTTCGCCTGTGTCCTTCCTGTAATATTTATATAATAAAGTTTTGGCCACTCGATTAAAAACATACAAGATAAAAAAAAAAAAAACAATTCAAAATGTTTTTTTACCTTTCTGCATTTAACAATAAAATATTTCCTTTAGGAAGAGTCACGATTTCACACTAGATGTGTAAGAAATCATGTTCTCAAGCAGACTTACTGTTTTAAGACAGAAAAATTATGCTACCTTTAACTGTAGACTGACTGTTGGGCCTTTCTGTTACCTACTTTAGTCTTGCTCTCTATCACTTTGTCACACCCCGGATGAACCAAAGACATGTCTTGATTTATAATAGAAAATTATGTAATGATGTAAACTCTTTGTTTTATTAGCTCATTTTAGAACACCTTAAAGCAGATAGCTTAACTCTTTCTCAATTAAGAATGGTACCTGTTTATTAATTAATTTATTTTTTTTATGGTGTGGTCAAGGATGGGAATAAGATTCGCCTTATAAGTTTCCATCTTGCTGGTCTCTGATCAGAACCCATCGAGATTGAATTTGTAATTTTTTAAATCCTTCTCTTTATTTGTAAATGTGCTGTATCTAAAAAAAACTTTAACGTGTCATAAAAACAACCAAACAAAAGTGTCAAAGTGTCAGAACACAACACTTTAATAAAACATGTTGTCAAATCTTTTATGTTCTAATTATCAAATTTTTGACACTTTCAATTTTCCCTGCTTTAGCTGTCCAAGACAAACTGGACCACATGGTGTTCTTGTGGAACGACATCCAGGTCTTGCTGGAGGAGCGTGAAGGAAAGCTGCTGGATGTGATGGACCTGGCAGACAAGTTCTGGTGTGACCACTGCGCTCTGATCGTCACTATCAAAGACAGCCAGGACCTGCTGAGGGAGCTGGAGGAACCTGGAATCGACCCCTCTGTTGTCAAGCAGCAGCAGGAATTTGTGGAGGTGGAATGAAAATGGCTGGCTTTCTGAATTAGCACATAGATAATAAAACCTAATGGGGCTTGGCTTTTCAAAGGCTTGTCTTTAAATTATTATTTTTTATTTCAAAGGGCTTTAAGGAGGAAATCGATGGGCTGCAGGAAGAACTTGATGTGGTTCGGAACCAGGGTGCAGAGCTTATGACTGCTTGTGGAGAACCTGACAAACCTGTCATAAAGAAAAGTGTGGATGAGGTAATAGATAATGTTCTGCCTGATATGCAGAACTTTCACTTGGTGATAACGTGAAGCATTTGTGTGATTAGATTTTATCACTCACATGTGGACTGTTTAATGTTTCTAGGTGAATTCAGCATGGGAGAATCTCAACAAGACTTGGAAAGAACGAGTGGAGAGGCTGGATGAAGCCATGCAGGCAGCTGTGCAGTTTCAGGATGGCCTGCAGGTACACAAATCTGGGAGCATAAATCACCTTTGAGTACTTATTTCTTTGCGTAAATTTATGTCATATGTGGGAAGTTAAACCCGAATCGTATGCCAGATGATTTCAAGATCAAACAACTGACTTGTGTGATAGAAGATTTAATGAGAAGACTAGTAATTTAGAGACAATAAACACCAACCACAGTGTTGTTCTATTTTTGGTTCAGCTTAACTTCTGTATGAAGTTCATATGAAGTCTTTTAAAGTCAGCTAGTTTGACTCTGTTGAGGTCACAGATTTAGTTTGCGGTTTGCTTTTTAATTTCAATGTAAATGTTTACCCAGTTGGAGGCTGTGCAGGAGAGCTGGAACTTTTCTGCATGAAATCAGATAAACCTAAGTGAAACATGACTCTGTGTGTGCTAAGCCTTGCTTTCTGACATTAACAATGGTTTCCCACTTTGTACACAGGGCATGTTTGACTGGGTTGATATACTGGAAAACAAACTGGATTCAATGTCCCCAGTAGGCACAGATTTGGAGACGGTCAAGCAGCAGATTGTAGAACTCAAGGTACAGTTCGGTCATTTTTATTTTTATTTATTTTTTGCTTGATAATTTTCTTTTGACTGTGAGATATTTTCACTGCAAGTGTTTTTAACACCAGCTGTATACATATAAGTTGTGTTTACTTTTAAGGCCCAATTTATTGCTCTTACCATTTTTTCTAAAAGAAAAGGTTCCTATGCACCTTTGATGGGCAATAACACAAACGCTGTCCTAAGCAAACAGCTCTGCTTTTATCTGCATGTCTTTGAGCTTGTGCTGACTGATGGGTTGACTTGGTTTCATGCCTCTCCTTTTGTCAGGAGTTCAAAGGAGAGGCGTACCAGCTCCAGATCGAAATGGAGCGGCTGAATCACCAGGCCGGCCTCCTTCTGAAGAAGGTGACAGAAGAGGCCGATCGCTGTGCCATCCAGGAGCCGATGTCTGAACTCAAGATGCTCTGGGACAACCTGGATGAGAAGATTATCAGTCGACAGGTCAGAGCCAGGAAACAACTGGAGAGAAGGATGGACCAGACTGTGCCAAAATGTTTAATTTTCGGTTAAATTTTTAAAATTTCGCTCATTCCTTTAGTGAAATGTTGCAAAAATAATTACACTTAAGAAAATTATTTGCATTGACAACATGAAGTAAAAATTTTTACAACTAAATGCAATTTTTCAAATTTGGATATTATATTATCTTTCTAAAATCATGAGTCAAGGCAGTTCTCGGACAGATTTGCATTGTCATAATAGTGATAAAAACATAAAAATTGATCATAGAAAAATAACTAAGTTGATAAATTTGTAAAAAAAAAATCTGTTTTCTGAGTTGAACTGAAATGAAAATAAAATATATTTTTGCCATTCTTTTAGAACTTAATTCTTTGCATATTATTATAGAAATTAGTTACAAATACAGCTGCTATTTGAAGTCTAGAGCCCTGAACAATAGCTCTGCCAGACTAGTGAATATGTCTTTTATATGTCAAGTGCTTTCACTAAATGCCAAATCTAATGGGTCAATCTGTCATTAATCCAGCACAAATTGGAGGGGGGGCTGCTGGCATTGGGCCAGTTTCAGCATGCACTGGATGAGCTGCTGGCCTGGATGAGCCACACGGAAGAGCTGCTCAACGAACAGAGAAAAGCGGCAGGAGACCCCAAAGCCATCGAGATAGAGCTCGCCAAGCATCATGTACGACAAATCTCCTTCACCTTTGTTTAATTGTTTCTTTGGAAGTATAGATCACCCCCCACAATAAATCCAAACTATATTCGTAAGGTTGAAAATATATATTGGGTTCATTCATATTTTTATGAGTCATCTCTCCCTTTTCTTCCCTAAAGGTGCTCCAGATAGATGTGTTAGCCCATAAGGCGACTGTGGAGACAGTGAACAAGGCTGGTAATGAGCTGGTGGAGTCCAGTGCTGGAGAGGAAGCCTCCAGTCTGCAGAGTAAACTGGAGAATCTGAACCAGAGGTGGAAGGCCATTCTTGAGAAGACAGACCAGAGAAAGCAACAGCTGGAAGCATCTCTGCTTCAGGTTCTTATTAGTTTCATAGAAACCTCACTTTAGCTTTAATAAACAGTGATCCATTAGTTTTAACCCAAGGAAACAAGTATGTTACAACTAAGTCCCAAAGTTTTTGATGGGATGAGTGATCCCACCCTTTCCACATTAATTTGATAGTCGTGTTTTTAAATATGACATTCTTTTAGCTGAAAAAAGAAAGAAAAGGCAAGAAAGAAAGCCTTCAAAATATAATTTAGTCTTAAGGTAGAGTGAACTTTTT
Source organism: Poeciliopsis prolifica (assembly GCF_027474105.1). Taxonomy (NCBI): domain Eukaryota; kingdom Metazoa; phylum Chordata; class Actinopteri; order Cyprinodontiformes; family Poeciliidae; genus Poeciliopsis; species Poeciliopsis prolifica. Next base: position 7,797,543 of record NW_026562380.1, read on the forward strand.
TGAAACAAGAATGAAAGATATTCATTTTAAACGTTCATCTTGTTTAAAATTAGGAGTATATTTTCATCTTGAAGGTAGGGTACAATACAGAAAAATATTACAAATTATACCCTCGATTAAGTTCAGGCTCAACACGTACAGGAGGGAAGTGAAGGAATTATTAACTCTGGGCTGTTCCACTCCCAGACTCAGGTTTCTAACTATCAGCATGTGTGTGCGAGTCACCTTTTGTCCTGACCCAGGTTGTATTGTGTTGTAGGCCCAAGGTTTCCATGGCGAGATAGAAGATATGCTGCAATGGCTAAAAGACACAGAACGTCAGCTGTTGGCATCAAAGGCTGTGGGAGGTTTACCAGACACGGCCCGGGAGCAGCTTAACGCCCATCTGGTATGTGTTTAACAATATGAAAGGCTGCATGCAGATGGCAGACTGGCGAGGAGGTGGCTGTGTCTGTGCTGTGTTTCATCTCAAGTGTGAAAATTAAGCGACACTGCAAAATACACAACTTGCAGAGAGCGACGAAAAGCCCTTCAAGTGTTTCTAATTGATTTGTGCATGCCTGACCTTAATGAATCTGGGAATGTTTTCCTTTTTTATTTTTGGTCTCAGTTATGGAGACACTTCAGCAGCAGTGGTTTCCCAAAAAAAACACAAGTGGTGGCATTTGGTAGAACTATAAACAGCAAATCTCTGGAAACAATAACTTTATCAAATTGGTAATGTTATACTGTTTAAATATTTATTGGAAACATGTTTCTTGGAGTTTCAAGCAGCTTGGCTGTGCTCATTCTTTGCCCATTTATGGATGAAACTTGGTCTTACTACTGACAAACAAATGGTCTTAAACTCTTTGTTTTGCGCAGACAAAAACTCTCCTCACTCCAGCGTATTTATTTCTGTTTCAGGAGTTGTGTTCTACCTTTGAGGCCAAGGAGGAGCTTTATAGACAGCTCCAAAACAAAGGTGGCCAGCTGCTTGCCATGTCACCTCAGGGCCTGGACAGCAACACGGAGCAGGACCTCACCAGCCTGAAGGAGAAATGGGAAGCTGTGCAGGCGAAGGTCACTGAGAGGAAGGTGGGTTACGGCTGTACGACTTTTACTGCTCTGAGCAGAAATGACTCATCTCCTCTGGTCCCGGGGAGGTATCACTGACAAAACACTTGAACCCTGACTCTGCAGCTTTAAAGCCTTTAATCCCAATGTCGATAATGAAGGGTGGAAGTGCTGGCAAAGACACTCAGGATGTGGTTTACATGGTTGATCAGGGCAGTGCAGATGCTGTTGAAGTGGAGCAATGTTATTTTTCTATTTTCTCTTTGTGATGACCTGACAGGAAAGTGTCACTTCTTTTTTTTTAATTCAGGACCACTTTTTCTAATTATTATTATTATTATTATTATTATTATTATTATTATTATTATTATTATTATTATTATTATTATTATTTTCCTATAATAAAGTACAATCATTTTTTTTGTAGCAAAAATGTGTGGTACCTTAAAAAAATATTCATACCTCTAAAAATGTTCACATTGTGACCACAAACCTTTTGTTTTTTTTCAGCATAGTGCTAAGTGCAACTTAGGTAGAAAAACAACACTATTTTTGTTCTCTTTATATTAATGTTTTGTATGCAGCTCATTTTATTCAGGACATGTCTAACCTTTGAATAAAGTACACCTTTTTGAAATTTAATTTCAATATTAATGTAGCTGTTCTGTAGGAAAGCATCATGGAAACATAAGAAGCAGACCAGACAGACCAGGGATAAAGCTGGGAACATCTCATTGAGGTCTAGACAAAGCTAACCAAAACTAAGCGTTTTTCCCCTTCTTGCTAATTGCAATTTGCCATGTTTGGTAGCATCATGCTGTGGGGATCCCGTTCTTCAGGTCAACTTGATGAAAAAATGAATGGAACTAAGTATAGCACAAAGCAGGAGCTGCAAAAGACTTGAGAGATGGATAAACAGATGCTCACCTTCCTGCAGGAAGGTGACTGTGGATTCCTCAATGAAGGCAGGCATAAATGTTTTTTTCAAACAAATCACCACTAATGTTTCACTACTTTTTATTGTACTTTTATTGCAACAAATATCACAAAATATTCTAAGAAAAAGTTTTCATAACTCTTTACTTAGTTATAAAAACATTTTTAAAGCAATGCAACTTAATCATTCCAAGCAACATTGATGTACTGCTCTTTGATGGTCTGTTGCATATAATCCCAGTAGAATACAATGAAGTTTGTGGCTGTAATTTGATAAAATGTGGAAAGGTCTCCTATGGGATATTTGTAAGGCTCTGCATATTTTCATTGTTTATCCCTCTGTTCTCCAAAAATTGAGTATTTCTGTCTTTACTGGTTTTTGTTCCTGTTGACTTTGGTGGCATTCCTAGGAATTTAGAGCCTGCTAAATCTTAGAGCTTTACAGAGTTGCCAGTCAGTGTAAAACCTTTGTTGTTTTGAACACAGAATGCAAATAATCATAAATTATGTAATTTTTGTGAGTTATATAACTCACAAAAATTCAGTATGCTTTGACTTTAAAAGTCTAGTTTATATTTAGCAAACCACTGATTTCTCCTACATAAAATGTATTAATCAGAAATGTCATCAGCATTGTAATGTCATTTGACTCCAAGCTCTCTGTGCTTGGGTGAGCGGATATGATTCAGCCTCATGGCTGTTTCTCTTCCTCAATTATAAACTCATCATTGCCTTTCAGTTTTGCCATTTATCTGCCCAGCTCTTGTCAACATCAAAATCTGCAGCACTGAATAGTGAAGTGTGGGTTATTCTTAGGTCAGTGTATATGAAGTTGGAGAAATTAACACATTCTGGTGGTTTGTCTCCACAGGCAAAACTTGAAGAAGCTTTAACACTGGCCACAGATTTCCACAACTCTCTTCAGGACTTCATTGTTTGGCTAACCCAGGCTGAACAGACGCTGAACATGGTTTCTCCTGCTTCCCTCATTCTGGAAACCATCATGTTTCAAATTGATGAGCATAAGGTAATGTGTGGAGAGACAGAGCCTCTGGTGGGAAAGTTAATCCTGATGAAAATAAATACATTTTAGATTTTGCATCATTAGTGAATGTATTCCTGGAATAAAAGCAATTTTAAGAAGCCAAGCACATTTTTTATCTAGTTTTTTTTTTTTTTCTAAAAGCAAAACAAAAAAAAAAAACACTGCACTTAAACTTTTTTCATTAATACACCAAACCTGAATGTCTTTTCTCTGCATGTTTTCTGTGTTTGTGCAGATGTTCGTGACTGAGGTGAACTCACACAGAGAGCACATCATCGAGCTGGACAAGGCAGGCACGCATTTGAAGTACTTCAGCCAGAAACAGGACGTGGTGCTGATCAAGAACCTTCTGCTCAGCGTGCAAGGCCGCTGGGAGAAGCTGGTGCAGAGGTCTTTGGAACGAGGTCGCCTGCTGGATGACGCCAGGAAGAGGGCGAAGCAGGTAATGCTTTATGCATGTTTATGCTGAGTCTGGCACTGCCTTGCTGCACTACTATCAGGTTTGTTTTATTATCATTGGAAAGCTCCTTGGAAAGTGTATTACAGGCCTGTTTAAAATTCTGTCGGCATGCTGTAGCTTTGTTTTTATTAGTGTGTAGAACTTCTTTCCTTAGAGCCAAAGTGCTGGATCATGTGAACATAAAGCAGGACTTTGTGATAAATCAAGTTCAATCGTGGATTTTTCTTAACTTATTTTTACACTGTTTCTAATGTCTCTTCAGTTCCATGAAACCTTCAACAAACTCATGGAGTGGTTGGATGAATCTGAAAAGGCCCTGGACTCTGAAGTGGAAATTGCCAATGATCCTGACAAAATCAAGACACAGCTAACACAGCATAAGGTGACCAATCACTTTGTAGCCCCCTTAATGTTATCTCCATATATGGTACATGCACACTCAAGCCTTCACTCATGAAACATAACCGTCTGCATATCAGATGCTTAAATCGGTCAGCAAAAGAACAAAGGAGACCTTGACTAGCTGTGATTTAGTGATCATGACATATTTTTTTTTCTTTTTGTCTGTCTATATTTAAAGTTGTTTATGTCTGTGAATGAATGAATGAATGTCCTTTTGATGCACTTTTAGTAAGAATGCAAATGAATGTAGGGAACATCGTCAATAATGTTTTGATGTGAATATGCCAGTAATTATTACAATTTCTTGTTGGATACAAAGCTACTTTCTCCTTCCAAAAAACCTGCAGCTCATTATTAAGTTATTAAGTTACATACATGCTTTTTCTTGCATGAAATTTTGACACCAAGTTTAGCTGATTCTGAAATTGATTGATACTGATATTAGCAAATCAAACACAAAAGAAAACCAGGAATTGGCATTGGTCAGTACAAGGTCAATCGGGCCATCTCTTAAACTGTCAGCCTGTATGTTTACAGTATCATGTCCAGTACACCAATGAGGTCTATTTACACAAAATTCAGTGTCAGTAGGACATATTTCCAAAACTGTTTATTTTATTGTTTGTTCTTGCCATGTTTGCACTGTTATGTAGGGAGATTGAGCTAATCCTATCATAATCTGGGGTTGGACCAAATCTATTAGGGATTGGATACTTTTAATCTCTCTGGAGCAGTAGATGAGATTTGACCCCCTTTTGTGTTTGCCACACATAGATTTGCATCTTCATCACGACACACACACAAAGATTAGAGCCCTATTGACATTCCAGCAGTAGTTAGGAAATAATCTTTGTCTGGCTTTTCATCTAGATGTGCAGATTTTTAGCACACCTCTAAAACTGATGGTGTTTTGTCAAATGCAGGAGTTCCAGAAAGCTCTGGGGAGCAAACACTCTGTGTACGACACCACTGCTCGAACAGGCCGGGCCTTGAAAGACAAAACTGCTCTTAAAGATGATAAGCAGAAATTGGACGATATGTTGAGTGAACTGAGAGATAAGTGGGACACTGTTTGTGGAAAGTCAGTGGAAAGGTCAGAAGATATTTTTTAAAAAGATTTTCCTCTCCTGTCTACAAGCTGTAGTCAGGGCACTTTGCTTATTTATTTGTGTTCACCTGCAGGCAAAACAAGCTGGAGGAGGCCTTGCTGTTCTCGGGTCAGTTTACGGATGCCCTCCAGGCACTCATTGACTGGCTGTATAAAGTGGAACCTCAGCTAGCTGAGGACCAGCCAGTACATGGAGACATAGACCTGGTTCTCAATCTGATAGACAATCACAAGGTAGGAACCTCACTTTTGTTGTTCATGGATATGAGACGCGGTCACAAAAGCTAACTTTGAAAACATAAGGGTTTTCACTTCTGCACCACCGCCCTACTCTTTCATCCTTTTAATGGCTTTCTAATCATTCTGGCGCATAAACCACACAAGGCTGTGAAGATAGCTGTGTTTAAACAACTTCACAGATGGCACCACAAAGGTATACAGCAAATATAGCTTTGTGGTATTATTTGTATGTTAGGCTTGTTTCATGCAGTATGTTAAATATCACGTACAGTGGCTTGTAAATATATTCAGACCCTTTGAGTAAGTTCACATTTTGCCACAGTGAAACCAAAAACTTCAGTTTAATTTTATTGGAATTTTATGTGACTGATTAATTATGTGCAATTGTGAAGTCAAAAGAAAGAAAGTGTGTATTGGCATAAAATAAAAAAAAATAAAAAACTGAAGTGTTCCTTTAGAGATCCTGTTTAAAGTTTGCCACAAGCTTGTGGGGACCATGTGGAAGAAGTTGATCTGATAACATGAAACTAAAATTAAACTATTTGCTGCAAAACATGAAAAACACTAATTGTGGAGGATCATTATCATAACCCTGATCACAGCATCTTTAGAATGCTGTGATCATGGCGGTGGTCACAGTATTTTAGCATCTTACTGTGGGGTTGTTTTTCTTCAACAGCAGGCAATTCTGGAAGAAATCCTGTCGAGTTGAGACGGAGGCGGAGGTTGAGCTTTCACTAGGACAAGATTAAGCATATGGCCAGAAATACAAATGAGTTCAGAGCAAAACCTATTTATGTCTTAAAAATCATCCAGTCAAACTCCATTTCAGAGTCTGAAACAACACTTGAAAATTCTCAGATGCTTTCCATCCAGTCTGACTTAGCATGAGCAATTTTGCACAGAATTGACAAGAAGATTGCTGATGTGCAAAGATATTAGATGCATGTCCCAAAAAGACTTGCAGCTATAATTGCAGTGAAAGGTCACTCTATAAAGTTTTGACTTGGAACGGATGAATATAAAGATATGCCACACATGAAGAGCATAAGTCCCTCTGCATTATTTTGTCACATATTCTAACAAAAAGTTGAAATGTTAAAAGCAAACTAACACTTTAGCAGAACACTTTGGTTCACTTTGGTTTATCGGTTTGGCCCAGTTTACCAAAAAACTGGGCAAAACCAGAAATATAGATAGAAATATATATTCCTATTTATATTTGTTTCAATTAGTGAAAAGTTTGAAGTGCTTTACACTATGGCAAGTCATCTAATTGTTTCCTCTGTGAACTTGTGACTATAGGTTTTCCAAAAGGAGCTGGGAAAGCGGACAGTGAGCGTTCAGGCTCTCAAGCGTTCTGCAAGAGAACTCGTCGAAAACAGCCATGATGACTCCTCCTGGGTCAAAGTTCAGATGCAGGAGCTTAGCACTCGCTGGGATACTGTGTGCAACCTGTCTGTATCAAAGCAGGCCCGACTGGAGCAGGCCTTATGCCAGGTAAAGCACAGCCTCCGCTTCATTACGTGGAAGGTAAACTAGCTCTGTTAGCCTTATTGATGTTTGTCGTCTGGCTGCAGGCTGAGGAATTTCACTCTACTGTTCATATCCTGCTGGAGTGGCTGGCTGAGGCCGAGCAGAGTCTACGTTTTCACGGTAACCTCCCAGATGATGAGGAAGCTCTGCAAACATTGATTGAACAACACAAGGCAAGCGGTTCTAATATTTCTGCATTTTCTAACACTTCAGAAGGGCTTTTTTAAACCAGCTTAAATGCTGCAAACCAGAGATTGTATGCCCTTTCACTCCTGCAACTACCATCTGCTAAGAACTCTTGCTAAGTTTTGCACAATAACCCTTTTTTATATAGTACAATCTAGCAAAACTTCAGTATTTGATAACACACAAATGTTTATTTTTTGCTCAACATTTCTTACTTTAATCAGTCTTATTCTTGAATGAATCAGCTGAAAGGATCCATCATTCCACTGTATCACAGTCTGCACAATCGCTTATTGATTGAGGAAAAACCTCATGAGATCAAGGTCTAAACATCTTGGTTTTTCATCAGTTAGAAAAAACATTCTGCATCTCTAATCACTTTACTGCACAAACTGACAAGAGGGCAATGGGTGTTTTTATGTCTACTTTATTTATTGCAATGTGGATTTTTTTTCATCCAGAGTGGTAAGTAAACAAAACAGCAGTTGCAAAACTGTTTTAAAAAATAGGAGGTGAATTTTAGCCCTGGCTTTGTTATTATTTATACAATTTGATGATCATGCCACCTTCCCATATATTATGAAAGAAATCTAGCTTGCCAACATTTTTAATGATATCTTTTGCCTGGACAAACAGTCTAAACTATGTAATTGCAACCTGTCAGCCTTGTCATCCTTAATGCCAAAAACTGAGTGCTCCACTTTTCCTATGATTTCATCCTCTTAAAATAGCTCTGCATTGCTCTTACATGAAAACACGCACTAGCAATGATTTATTTTTATGTTTGCTGAAGATAAGCCAATAAAAATATAAACAACTTTTTTTGTCTATTTTCTGTTTTTAAGGAGTTAATTAAAAAGCTGGAAGAAAAGCGAGTTGCTCTGAACAAAGCGACAGGTATGGGAGAGGCTATTCTCAGCATATGCCATCCAGACTCCATCACAACCATTAAGCACTGGAACACCATCATTAAGGCCAGGTTTGAAGAGGTTAGTTTGCAGTGGTTATGAATGCCTGCCATATGTATTGGTTTGATAACACACTTTCCTGTCCAGTTTCTTCAGCTTCTGTCAAGAATTCTTGTCAGGAAGGGAACTATTGTAGTATATGTTTTAAACAATGATTAGTGAGATCCTGTATGTCTTTAAAAAAAATAAGATGCATGTACTGTTAAGTCACTGACATCGAATCAAGGATTATATTCATTACTACTCACTTTTGAGAAATTAGAGACAAGGTTACATTTCAGAATTTAAGTTCAGTTCATTTAATTTTTTTATATAATGCCAATTCAAATCCAACATTGTCTCAAGCCATAGAAACAAATCCAATTTATATATAGGAAAATTTAGTTAATTATATCCTGTCAACCAGACAGATTCAAAGTTATATTATGTCCCTGAGTCTCACACACATCACTTGAAGTAACAAATTAATTTTGGATTATTTTGAATGTTTCCAGATTTGTCCACTTATTTGAGCTACAGAAAAAAATTCTGACCTATTTTGACTGAAGTTAGTTTTTTTATGATATATTTAAAACAAACATATCTTGAAAATTTCCAGAAATTGTCTGAAGCACTAAAATCCTTTTGAATTACCTTTGTGGAAGTAACTGAATGTCAAAGGGCAGATCTCAGGTGATTGTATGTGCTACATGCATTTCCCATGAGTGCAGGTGCAGGCTTGGGTCAGGCAGCACCAACAGCGACTGGCCGTGGCGCTTACCGAGCTGTTAGCCACTCAGGAACTGTTGGAGAATTTGCTGACCTGGCTGCAGTGGGCTGAGACTAATCTGAACGACAGGGACAAAGAGACACTGCCTCAGGAAATTGAAGAAATCAAAAGCCTAATAGCAGAACACCAGGTAAAGTTTAACTGGTGAAAATAAAAACACCTCTTTTGTTTTATTTCTGATTTATTTGAAAAAGGCATTTCTGATTTTGCAGTTGTTTTAAAACAGTAGCTTTTCCCTTCCTTTGCAGACCTTCATGGAGGAAATGACGAGAAAGCAGCCAGATGTTGACAAAATCACTAAAACACATAAAAGGAAGCCAGCTCTGGAGCCCCAAATTCAATCACATATTCCTGTGCTAGACAAAGGACGAGCTGGAAGTATGTATCCCTTTCATATCCTGCCCAGAGTGTGATCTGAGGCAGCTAGCCAAGCATTGTGTCATTGCACAGTGATGTGACATCCTCATCTTCCTTCTTTTATCTGCTTGAGTGATGTCATGGTAAATCCTTTTCTTCTTATGTAGTTTTATCTTTTGCTTACAGGAAAACGCTCTCCCACGCAAACTATGTACGCATCAACAACACAAGCTCCGATTGAAACCAAGAACCCTCGCGTTAACCTGCTGGTTACTAAGTGGCAGCATGTGTGGCTGCTGGCGTTGGACCGAAGAAGGAAACTCAATGATGCATTGGACAGACAGGAGGAGGTAAATCAACGCTTCTATTAATTCAGTAATTTTTTTTTAAGAAATCTGTGTTTACTTTATTTTTCTTTCCTTTTTGGTTTAGCTAAAGGAATTTGCAAACTTTGACTTTGACGTGTGGAGGAAACGCTACATGCGCTGGATGAATCACAAAAAGTCTCGAGTCATGGACTTCTTCCGCCGCATTGACAAAGACCAAGACGGCAAAGTGACTCGACAGGAGTTCATCGAGGGAATACTCTCATCCAGTACGTGTCCACTACAAATCAGAGTGGTTTCATCCATCTGTCCATCTATTTATTTATTTATTTATTTAACTCAGAATTCATCATTCAACTTTTGTATTTATACTTTAAATGAGAAGATAATTCAACTATAAATGTGAAATTTTGGAAATATACAAAGTCCTGATACAGTGAAATTTCTCCTCTAAAGAATTCCCGACTAGCCGCCTGGAGATGAGTGCCGTGGCAGACATATTCGACAGAGACGGTGACGGTTACATTGACTACTACGAGTTTGTGGCAGCTCTGCATCCGAACAAAGATGCCTACAAGCCGCTGACAGATGCAGACAAAATTGAAGATGAGGTAATGGCTGTCATGGCTGGAGTTCACTGTCTTTTAATTCAAAGGAACAGTTCAGTGATACAGTGTATGTTTACAGGTTACCCGTCAAGTCGCAAAATGCAAATGTCCAAAAAGATTCCAAGTAGAGCAGATTGGAGCAAATAAATACAGGGTAAGTTATTATTTTCCTACATTCTATCTACAGCTGATTTGGTTCGTTTTATGGGAAATTGTTTGAAGGTAAGTGTTGAAATATGCAAAAATAAATCACGCTTTTGCTAACGTTTGAATATTTTCTTATTGTTTTTCCATCACCAGTTCTACCTTGGAAATCAGGTACTTCTGAAAGTCCTCCTCTGTGTCCATGTCTGTTTGGTTTCTCTCAGGCCTTTATGCTTTTCTGCATTTACTATGTTTGCTGTCCAGTTAACACTTCTTGCCCAGATTTCTGGCTGCTGTTATTGGACTGAAACTCAGAAGTAGAAAGTAAAATTTCTAATAACATCTGACTATTTTTTTCTGAAGCCAATCAGATCTTAAAACTAAAAAGCCCAACGTGAACGAGTTTTACACCTGTTCCTGTAGATCTTTTTGTATCTGCTTTTGAGTTTCAGAAAATAAAGTTTTGGCTTGCCAGCACCATTTCAGCCCATGTATTCAGTGGTTCACGGGCATAAATCCATCAGCTGGGCATCTAATAATGCTTTTGTTTGCTTGGCTTTGATGCTTCAGTATCATGGCAATGATTTACCTCCACAATGGCTGACACAGTTTGATCCATCAGCCAAATTCTTATTATCTGAGAATTTTAAAGTTGGGCAACTTAAATGTGCAATTCTTTTGTCTTGGCGAAAACAAATTCTGGGATGTTACAGTGCCTTGCGAAAGTATTCATCAAATTAGGTTTTTTTGGTTTGTCACATCTTATCACAAAAGGCCATAAAAAAATAAAAAATTTGTCTAGAATGTCAAAATGTGAAACAGTTCACTTGACATTAAATAATTTTGCAAGGCACTCTATATTTTGGAGAAGTCCATTTGGGATGAGGGTTAGTGAGACGGGATAAGGGTATCAGAGGTGATTTGTGCAACAGTTTGTATTGATGTTTCACTCAACAATGAATTGAAATAACTCTTTTGACAGTTTGGTCTGGTTCACTGCTTACATGACTCCCTAATGGGCGATGAGACAATAGCAAACAGGGAAAATCAAAATCTTACCCACCACCTACACGTTGAGGTTTTGGAAAGCTGTATTCTGGTAAATGGTTACTCTTCAGATGTTTCTTTGTGCTTCTTTTTTACTTCATCACCTGTAATGTTTCTGATCATTAGAATCACCAATCACATTAAATCATTCCAATACTCATAAAAGATTAGCAAAAGATTTTTTTTGTTGTTTTGGGGAGGGGAGCGATGATAAGGAGTTTGGCGAGAATCATCAGTGTTTGATCATGTCTGCGTGCCACACGTGAATTAGGCAGAAACAACTTGAACCATTCCCTCATTTTGTTCTCACTGTGTTAGCAAAGCTAGCTGCATCTGATATGCGTCAGTGCCATCAGTGCATTCTGAGCAGTTGTAGCTGTAGAAAGTGCAACAAAGGTTGCAGGAGTTGGATGTTTGCTCCCTTGATCATTTCGTCAGCCTGTTTATGGACAGAAAGCATGCGAATGTGATTGTGATCTGCACGTTTTTGTGCAACTTTCAACTGACATGCCACCATTTTCATAGAGCTTGAAGCATTTAAGTCCACAAAATGCTCAGTGTTTGTATGTTTGTATGACGTGATCAGGTGAAGGCAAATTATTGTACACTAACACCCCCTGGTGGTATAATGATGTGCCTTCAGCTGTAGTATTTTACAGGCTCAACCTGCAGTTATGGATTAAGCCACATGTGACTGAATTTGTGAGATTATTACAGTGAGAACCAACATGCGCAGAAATGACTCAAAAAATATATAATTCAGTTGTGAAGCTGTGGCAGTTTGAGTAATTGCTGTATTTACTGCTCAGCTCCACAAACTCTAAAGGAGCCTTAATTCAAATTTCCACAGGTCTGGATATAAAGCCTTACTGACACTGCAACCGAACCATGATCTGAACTCTCAGTTTATGACATTTTGATTGAATGACTCAGGCAAAAAATGTATAACTCATCCTGAAAATTTTACCAATGTCAGTCATGATGACATTGTTCAGTCAGGCTTATTATCAGACCATTGTGTGTATTTTAGGAAGTCTTGTGCACAAAAATAAAATAAAGAAATCCTAATCAAAATAGAAAAGAAAAACATTAATTTTTGAGTAATTTGTGTGTTTGACAATTGAAAGTAAACATGTATGTTTTGTGTCTGCATATCTTATGTGAAAAGAAAACCAGACTGCACATAAATAATTTAATGGCAATTAAATTTGTGCCAAATGAATCAATCTGATTCCTCCAAGCAGTCTGTTTTTTTTTTTTTTCTTCTTAAGTTGCGCAGCTTCTTGTTGTGTGTAGCAACAAGGAGCAAGCAGTTAGGTCAGTGTTTCTCACACGTCATCTCTCTGCTTTCCTTCTCCCGTCACAGTTTGGAGACTCTCAACAGCTGCGTCTTGTGCGAATTTTGCGCAGTACCGTAATGGTGCGAGTGGGTGGAGGCTGGATGGCTCTGGATGAGTTCCTTGTGAAGAACGACCCCTGTAGAGGTGAGCTCAGAGAGGAAGCATAAAACAAACCTTATCGAAGTGAAATAAGAGAGATATTCATTCAGAGTAATAGAAGAATAGCTATCAATTTTGAAAGATGCATCAGATTACATTCAGGTTGATATAAAATATTTTATTTTCTCTATTTTTAGTACTTAGTTGTTTGGAAAGGAAATTCTTAAGTCACGAAATAAATTTGAGTTTTGTGGTTGATCTTGTGGTAAAGCATTGATATACTAGTCTCTCTGAGGCTTGCATTAAACTGATTTCAAAATATATTTTAGCTGTCGTTCCATGAGATTCATCATTCACTTTACTATCATTCAGGACTACCTCAAAGACACAATGCAGAATGAATTAAATTGTATAAGCCCCCATTAAAACACAAAAACATCATTACGGCTTAAAAAAGATAGAAATATAATAAACAAAGTAGTAAATGTTAAAGTGGTCACTGATTATGCATCAGAGGTAGTGAAGGAGTATTAGCAATTTGCACCGCTGGCATTAGTAGCTGTTGACGGTGGTTTCAATCTACTTCCCAGAGAATGTAAATCCTTAATCTGAAGGTAACCCGGAGAACAATTAAAAGGTTGTTTCAAGAACAACTGTACGTTTTCTTATGATTCATTATGGTGCATTTACTGACTGTAATAAGTTTGGTGATTGTTAAATTAAGAAAATGGTCTATATAACCTGGTCGCTGGTAATTTGCTTTTTTTATTCTTTGCATAATCATAAAAACTGAAAACTAAAAACTGAGTGAAATTTAAAATTATAAGTAATATATATATATATATATATATATATATATATATATATATGTGTATGTGTGTGTGTGTATACATTTTATGTGTATAAATTGAAAAAAATTATTTATTGATTTTGAAATTTTTTGCACATTTTATCACCACCAACTGCTAAAGTTTTGTACTCTTCATGTTTCTGCTTTTGTTTTTAATAACTTGAATCTGTGTCTCTCCTGCTTAACCCCGCTGCTGCCAAACATGGTATTGCTTCTTCTAGTCCATCACCACGGGAGCAAAATGTTGCGCTCGGAATCAAACTCTTCAATTACTCAGTCTCCTATAGGTTGGCAAATCTCACACTTTCTCACCTTGCTCCATGAACCCACTGGCGGTATGTGTGTCTGCACATCCGAGTGTGTGGTGCTTGTGTTGGTCCTGGTGTGTACAACTTGTGTAGCTTAGCAACATGTGAGAGGTCACTGTAAAAGGAACGGCATTCTCAGAAAACGGCTGCACCCCAGTCAGCTGCTGCGGGGATTTTTCATGCATGCAGTTGTTTGTGTGACTCACATCACCTGCTGTTACTTTGTCCATGAACTTGGATTATTTAAAGACTTGAGAAGAACAAAGTCTTTCCATGTGGTTTTTTGTTCTCTGAGCATGCAATGCCAATTATCTTTTTCAGCCAAGAAGGTGATCATAAAACGCTTATCTGACTAACAACTCTAAATATTATAACTATAACTTTGTTATACTTTAAACTAAAGCAAAATCCATTGCATTTTAAAACAATGTGACTTTTGTTTTAATTTGCATGAAGGTGCGTTTTTGTGGCCAAACTGATTTCTTTCAGTTTATGTTTCATTAGTTTTGTAAATTATCTAACTTTACAAATTTTAGTTGTAAACTAAAATTTGTAAAGTTTCAGTTTACAAAACTTTACAAATCAATAAACTTGATTTTATTGTTCTAAACAGTAGCTGAGACTGGCTGAGAAATAAAAAAACAGGTACATCTCAGTAAATAAAATTATTGAAATATTTAACTTATTTGGTAACTCGGTGCAAAAAATTAAAAGACATATTTTATTTAGGTTCATTATCAAACTTTAGATCAAACTTTTAGTTTGTCATGTTAATTTAGATCATTTTACAGAAATGTTATTTTATTATGACTATAATAAAATAACATTTATAGCTATGGGCTATACAACCATGCATAAGACTGCTGACTTTGCATTTTGTTGGGCAGATTGTCACTATATTTAGATTCACAAGTAACCTGAAGCTGGAAATATATTCACACCTACAAAAGCCATCACACACCACTGTATTCAGGATTGATCACATTTGATCACATTTCTTGTGTTAAGCCACTTCTTTGCAAGTGACAATATAATAAGAACTTCTTTTAGGCAAATGGGAAAAAATGGCTTGTGTTCTAAAATCCTCTTTTCAGATAAAGTCACATGTTGCATTTCACTTAGCGAATCAGGGTCCCGGATTGTGCAGGAAGAGTGGAGAGGCTTAGACTCCAATGTTCTGTAATTGGGGATCCTTGTCATCTGCTGTTGGTGGTTCACTGTGTTTTATCAAGTCCACACCCCAGCAAAACCACAGGCTGATTGCCACTATGCAATACTGCACTGGTGCAGCAATTCTTGCAAAATTAAGCAGTGTGTGTACTAAAGAGCACATGGACATGCTTTTCAGTGGGTTTTCATCACCTGTAAGCTTTAGTCATCAAAGGTCACTAAAAATAATACTTATCTATATCACTCTTTCTGCAGTTTGCACAATCTGAGTATTAATATTTTTGACTGAGTTACGAAAATATGTTACCTTTCATCTGCTGTAGTATTGAGGTATACCTGTATTCCTCGACTGTTGCAGCAGTATTTTTCTTTCTTTTATTCATTCTGGTTGAGATGTGTTGCTGCATGAGCATTGCTTTCATGACAAGACACCTCATTATCTTAACACTTTATTTCATAAGTCAAAGACCTCTAAAAATGTGTTTGATGTGGATATTTGTTTTAGTTAAGCAGATTACCTCATTTATTCAGTTTTCCCTTTGCAGATAATCTTTCACAAAAATTATGTTGAGAAGGCGATACATTTTATGAAATTTGAGTTTATTCTGAAACATAATTGTAAAATATAAAGTGTTAACACCGTTGTCATCATCATCATCATCATCATCATCACCATTTTCATTACCACTGTCATCACCCTGAACACATTAAAAGCATAGGGTTGCAATCTCTATTGGCTGATTTATCCTTTATCTCAAATTCTTGAATGCATTTTTCAGCGAAGGGCCGGACCAACATGGAGCTCCGTGAGAAATTCATCCTCCCAGAGGGAGCAACACAAGTAATGGCGAGCTTCCGCTACAGAGGCCGGAAGTCTCGGCCATCGTCCAGAGGAGCCTCTCCCAACAGATCCACCTCAAGTCAGAGCTGCGCAATTCCAACAAATCCAGCTGCTTCCAGCACTCCTAAGGTGAGAGGGCAAACCTGATTGGCAGACCTGTTCTCATTTTGCTTCCCAAAGAACTGCAGAGTTTAATTTTCATCTCATTTAGCTACTTGAGTTTGATTTTTCTGCCACATATATTGCATAACTCCTCCACCTACTGTTTCTTGTAGTTTTTTTGATTTGTGAATCCATATGTGTTTTTTTTTTTCTTAATTTGCCATCGTTCCCTAGACTCAACACATTACCCGCAATTATGATAAGCCATGGCTTACAAACAGCAAACCCTCCACTCCTCTTAAATCATCAGACTCCTTTGAGAGCCAAGGTTCATCCTCAGAGGTATTGTGGAAACCAGCATGTGATGCAAAATGCTTCAAGCTTGTTACCCAACTGACATCCACTGTATTTCAAACAAATATGAAATACACTAAATTAATATTAAGGTGTTAACCTTGCATGCATGTTGCTTTTCTAACAAAGAGACTTTGAATAAAAGCCAAAAAAAAAAAAAGATTTCAGTTGGGTCGAGATATTTTGAAGTTTTCAAAATTCTGCTCAAAATCTAATGCTGCTTTAGTTTGATACACTTTGTGAAATTTGATAAGCTTCTAACAGTTTGTTGAGTTATTAACCCTTTCATACTAACACCTACTCACAGGGGCTTTGCTGATGTTAAAAGAGGGTTTCAAAAGGGATTTAAGCAAGATTAACTCTAACTCGGTGACATCTGTTGTGTTTTTTTTTTTTGGAAAGTTTGTTGTGTGTTTCAACTGGAAATAACTGAGTGACAAAAAAACTTATTTCTGTTTTTTTTTTTTTTTGTTTGTATTGCAGGGCACAGCAGTTCAAGGTAGCAAACTGCGTCTTCCAGGCTATTTATCTGGCAAAGGATTTCAATCAGGTGAAGAGGGAACCTTAATCAACAATGCTGTACTGAAAGCACGAGCACAGACAATTGGAGGTACGTTAATTGCTGGATATGTGGATATGTCTCAATTTCTGCTGGAAGGACAACCAAAAATTTTGAATAATGCTTACTTACATAATGGTTTAATGCTTCCAGAACCAAGAAAAAACTCCAGCCGACCAGGAAGTAAAGCCGGCAGCAGAGGGAGCAGTCGCAGAGGGAGCGACGCCTCTGACTTTGACATTTCAGACATTCAGTCTGTGTGTTCAGACATGTCGGAGACTGTCGGCGATTCCACGCGAACAACTCCACGCTCTGTGTCCCGCCAACACGGAGGAAAACCATCCAAGATCCCTACTCCTCAAAGGAGAACCACTTCCATAAGCAAACTGGCCAAGGGATCCAAGCGATAGTCAGTGGCCTTTAAAACAATGACCCTGGAGCTAGTTGCACCCTAAAACAAATACAGGACACTGTCAATGTCTACCGTAAGAGACTGCAAATTTGTTGAGTGTTATTTAATTTGTTGGTAAGATGTAAAATATTCTGTTAAGAGGCAATATGGTTTAATATTGTGTGCGAATGGATTGCTGATGGCCCTGTGTGTGTTGGTTTTTTAATGTATTTTATTTTTTCTGAAATTGTTTTATATTGTATTTAATTTTATTTATGCAAATCCTGTAGAGGTTTGACAAACACTACATAAAATCTGGGAATAACTATGCTAAATTGTAAAATTAACTTTTCTTCACCCTAATGAAGGGCAGAAAGCAGGAGAACGTTTTAAAAGTAACTGAATGTACTGTAACTTATGCCTGCTGATGTTTTGGAATAGTTGGTGCAATACCGTACCGCTTGAGGCACTGCAAATATCTATTTAAGTGCTTTATCATACTGCCACCTTGCATTTAAAAGGGCAATGCAATATAATACATTAAACTCTAGTAAGCACTCAAGAAACCTTTGAAAACTCCTACATGGGAGAAGTAGCAGAAGCCTTGTAATCACTTTTTTGTTTGTTTGCCACAACAGCTCCTACTTTGTTTCCTCCACTTCGCAGCGATGTGTGACCTTGATGAAGTGCCACTCCATGTAGCCATTCTATGTGCATTCATGTCTATGTATGGTTCATTTCGATAGAGCTGAAATTGTTATTGTAATGTTACTTTGTAATAAATCTGCTTGCAAAAAGCTACTGGAAACTGTCAATCATCCTGTAATCGTCTCTGCTTCTCTCGCTTTTTGAATTATAGTGGCGAGCAAAAGTATTTAACTTGTTCATATTTTGTTGAGTTTCAATAATTACCCTTTATGCATTTTACAGAATTTTTTTCTGATATACCAACAAAGTTGTGAAGAAAGAAAATAAGTTTTTTTTTATTTTTTTATTTTTTATTTTTTTATGTACAAATAGAAGTCTAAAGTATGTTGTGTTCATCCAATACCCCAAAAACATTCTAGGACACGTCTTTAATTACAGTTGCATGTTCTTTGAGGAATGTCTTCATTAGCCTCACTCAACTTTATGCTGAAATTGGTGTGTCTTTCTTAGCAAAATGGTCTTGCTGCAAATTGTAAACTGGAAATAAGTGTGGGCTAACCTTGGAACATTGTTTTATCAAATTAACTTCTCAATTGTTTTCTCCTGAAAACTTGTCTGATGCGTGCCTCATTTTTGGCTACATTTAGGTTAAAAACAGATTCACAGTGATTTACTTCTTTATTTTGGTATCACATGAAATCTCAATAAAGCATATTGTGGTTTGTGGATGTCATGTGGCAAGACGTAGAAAGGTTCAACTGGCCATGAGTACGATACACGGCACTGAGTCGGTGGTGTTTAGCTGTTATCTTTTGTAAATAGCGTTTCACTGATCTTCTGTGTGGTGATTCAGTCAGGGTGGAATGTTTGTAGAACACCTCGTGTTTAACTGTGAAATACTATGCCTCCCTCACAGCTAAAAAGGGTAGATGATGAAACGCTTATCTTTAAAAAATGTTTTAAAATCTACTTTAAGATAGGATATATTTAAGATTTTGTTGGAATCAAATTTCTAAGATTTACAAAAGCACACTTCAATGCACAAAACCGCTTGCAAACATTTTCTTGAAGGCCTAATTGTCTTGCATTTTTACCACTTTAGGTATTGTACCTTTTAAATGTCCCAACTTGCTTTATCTGCCTTTTGCTCCATATGTTAAATCAATGTGGCAAACTCAGGTTTGTTAATATGACTGGTGTCTTGCTGGCCTATGAGGAGAGACAGATTCCCTTAGGGACCACAGGTGGAGTGGAGCTCAGGAGACAGGCTCCTCTGGGCTCCTGAAGCTCTCTGTGAATGACCCTCCTGTTTAGAACAAACCCAGGCCCTCAGGCTGCACTTTAAACTAGGATATATCGTCACTGCAGGACCTGCATAAGTTCTGTCAGCAGGACCCCTGAAAACTTCAAGAACATGTGAGTAATTAACAATTTTTTCTCTCTATTTAGAAATACACTGTGAATTGTTGCGACAAATTATGTTAAAAGGACCTCTTTGTAATTGTGGTTGGTCGTATATAAAGATGAAATTTAATCTTAATTTCAAACCCATTAAATGTATGTTCTGTCCTTTTTGCCAGGTATAAAACTGAATGCATTTTAACCTTAAGCCATTGATATTTGAATTATTCACCTGACATTCAGAAGAAAATGCCTCGACTGGTTAGGATGCTTAACAAGTTCACATAAAATATTGTTTTCAGTTAGTTTTATTTTTCTCTGTTTTCTACTTTAATCTTTCCTTGTTACTTATGATGTATATTTATGCTTTGGATTTTGACTATAAAGTTCCTGCTTAATCATGCAATGCACCAATTAGTCTGATTTGATCTTATTTTGTTTAAATAACTTAAACTGAACTTTTGTATCACAGGTACTCTTAAATTCCAGTCTTTAAACATCAAAAATGTCAGTCTTCAGGGATATGCTGATGTTGGTGGCAATCGTTTTCATCTTCTCATCAGTCCATTGTCAAAAATTGCCAAGTAAGTTTAAATCTTGCAATATCTGCTTTAATGCAGCATGTTTAAATAAAACTGACATCACTCTGCATGCAGAAACAGTATGTTGGTAGAGCAGGATTATGCCATTCCATAATCTCACATTTTAAAGAGATAGCTGAATCAAAACAGGCAATCTGGTAAAATTAGAGAAAAACATATGTGAAGATTTTTTTTTTATAAAATTTGTTTCACCATAGTTGCTGTATTTCCATAATGTGACCAGCAGATGTCAGTGTGTGTCAGTTCATCGTGGCTCAGTCAGTGTTTCCAGAATAGTCAGTGTTGCTCTTATGAGGTCATCCTGAGGTTAATGTGTGAACATAAAGCTTCAATGTACTGCCACTGGGGCTCGATGCCTCTGTAAATTAACCAGCTGGCACAATGCTTCTTTGACTGAATTAACTGCCAATAAAAATGTACAGTATGGTTAGGAGAAACAAACACAAAAAACATTTTCTCTGCTTAAGTCTAAATATCTGAAATCAGAACCTCGTCCAGCTTTCATTCAGAATTTCTTCCCTTAAAAGAAACACGAGAGCTACACTAAGCTAATAGAAACTCAAACACAAATCACCATGTGTTGAAAATTCAGGAGCCAAATACACCTTTAGGAAAAATAAACATGCTGCTCAAGCATAATGGATGGATTAGGTCATTATTCACAACACTGAGTAATGCAGATACTTAACAGAAATATCAGCCCTGACATGTGATGCAGAAGCAGTCCAGCTACTCTAATTGTTAAACTGAAGTGACGTCAAACCATGACTAAATGTTTGTGCTGTGAGGTTTTGATCTGCTGGAGGGGTTCCATGTTCCTGAGTTGAAAGGAGTGAAGAGAGTCGATGGGTCTGAAGCTGAGGCAGTGGCCTACCGGATCAACCCCTCAATTCATTTACAGAAGACATTGAGGTATTGTTCTACACTCGATAATCCAATAGTATTCCATGGAAAGAAAATTATGGATTCAGCTGACTTGGTTTCACTTACCTGTCCATGCTGACATGTGCAAGTATTCCATAACAGATAATTATATTTGCATGCATCGATTTCAGAAACATAATTTCTATTACTGTAAGCAACATCTTGTGGATAATATTCACTACTGCACCATATATGTCCTCTTCTCATAGAAATACTGTATTTCAGCTTCTCTTTGGGTCAGGTCTTCTCTCCAAAGTTCATATTCCAGCAGGACAACGTCCTGGAACATACAGCAAACTCTACAGTAAAATGCTTTAGATCATGTGTGTCCTGCTCCAGTCCTCAACAGCCGATTTCCTGCCAGATTCAGATGTGACTCTGCTCCAACACAGCTGATTCAAATGGTCCAACTTGCTCCTCAGCATGTCAAAGTTCTGCACAGGCCTGCTGATGAATCGTTGTTTGATTCAAGTGTGTTGAATAAGGCAAAGACCTAAAAACATTCAGGACTCCAACCCTTGAGAGTTGAGTTTGGAGACTTATTCTTTAGATCAAAGCAGTAATATATGTTGTAAAGCATTTTGTGGATTGTGATAAGGTTGCACAGAAAACTTAACAAATAATAAAAATTAGCAACTGGTGAGATTTACTTCCAAATAAAGTGCTGCTGTGGCACTATTGTGAGGTAAACAGAATTGTAAATTATCTTAATTTTCATCTGGATTATTATAACTTGATGTTAACCATTTCACAGAAAGCATGTGGGTACTGCAGATGTTTCAAAAATCCAAATTTGATCGTGGTTGGTCCATTTTAGTCTCAATTGCATTTAGTTTATGAAACTCATCTGTTTCACCAAAAGCTCTTCAGTGTTTTCTGTTTTTCTTTTTGTGTGTGTTTTTTTTAGAATTATTCAGCTCTTTGAATCTTAATCTCAGTCTTTTTGCACAGTGATGTGTATCCAGATGGACTTCCCACTGAATACTCCATTATCACAACATTTAAAGTGACCAATGACACTGCTCAGACATCCTGGAACCTTTGGCAAGTCAGTGACCCAAAAGGACGAGAGCAAGTTGGCCTGCGTTTCCTGCCTGATGGACGGTCGTTGGACTTTTTTTACACTGGTCCACAGGGGACACAGATGGTGAGGACTTTCCAAGGGGTGCAAAAATTGTTTAACAGAGACTGGCACAAGTTGGCTCTGAGCGTAAAGGGCAGCCAAGTAAGGTTGCTGATTGACTGCAAGGAGATCAGTGTGGAGAGCATCGATGAGCCGAGGCCAGTCATCCGACAAGGCTACACGTCCATCGTGAAACGAGCTGCAAGAGACCGCTCTGCTTCTGTATGTTGTGATCTTGAATCTTAGTAACAATAAAATTTGTCGAAGTTAAAATGAAATAATTAATTTTCTGTTGCATCTTATTGTCATCTAGGTGGATCTCCAGCAGATGCAAGTGTCATGTGATCCAGAGCAGGCTTATTCAGAGAGCTGCTGTGAGCTCTCCAGTGTGGTAAGTTGTCTGCTGTGCTAAAGAGTTGTTTCTATACACTCATCCTGGGCATAAATGTCACATCGGTATTGGGTTATTAATGATACATTTTAGCCATTTTTCCCCAGAGTGGAATGACCATCCAACAAACAATTTCTATAATCTGAGAAATCTAGAAACAGGCGCATAAGTTTGAATTTATTGTTAATTTTTTCTATAAAACATTTATGAGTAAAATAAGACCCACTTTTAAGAGTGGTTACATACTTTTACAGTATACATACAAGATTAATATGTATATATGTACAATTTTGATCAATGCAAATTCAGAAAAGTTCTCAATAAATTTAGAATTTAGAAACTGGAACATCCATTCCAGTTTAAAAAAACAAAAATCACTTCACAAATGTGTATAAAAATCTTCCCTACCTGAAAAAGAATGTTTCCTTCATGTGATTAAGAACAAGTTAATGTGACACACATGCTCATGACAAACTCATGTTCATCATGAGCATATGTAAACTCTGCCTTTTCAGCCTCAAACATTGATGCACTTCAGTTATTATACAAAAGCATTAAGTTTGAAACCTACGCTGGTGTCTGTCTGCCCAGTGCGGGGGATATGCAGAGATTGGCCTCACAGCTGGAAGAGCAACTTGTAAATGCATGCATGGACAACCAGGACTTCAGGGCTCTCCAGGGCCAAAGGTGATTGCACCTGCATGGAAAACTTGTTGTACATGTTGTATTATTCTGACATGTGTGCCTCTTGATCCATAGGGTCACAGAGGGCTTCCAGGAAAACCCGGAGACCAAGGAAGACTGGGCAACTGGGTAAATAAATGCAAGATGTTAAACTGTCATGCAAGCATCGAGGCTTGCATCACACAGTATGATTCATGTTCTCAGCCTGAGTACAATTGAGTTGTTCTCGCTGCACCCTGAGGAGTTGAACTGTCTCTAAAATGACAGTGTAAGACTGTGGAAAATACAAGTAAGAAACTCAACAGAGACACCAATGAATGAAAACAGATCTCAATTTCAGCATAAATTGTAAATACAAGGGCTCCGAGTGTAGTCTTGAGAGGATTTTTTTAAGGAGTCTGTTATAACACAAATAAACACGTAATGACAAAGAATTTGTTTTTGCAGTTCCGAAATAGCAATTTCAATATAAAAGTCTTAACCCCATCAGTTTTCAAAGAAGGATTTCTCTGGCTCAAGATAAGAGGAATTCTAATGTTTTTGATTTTGGGAAGAAACCGAGCCAGATGTTGTAATGAGTCCCACACACAGAAAAAAAAAGTGTTAGGCAATAACTGTACTATCCAGTGATCTAGTAATGAGCACAGGTCAGCTGTTTAACCAAACTGCTTTCTTATGGTAATATTTGCATGAATAATCACACAGTTTTATCTCAGGAAGACCTTTTTGGGGGAAAAAACATGGAAGGTATTATTACAGAAGAAAATCCCCCGCTCAAGGAGCCAGTTGCACATACAAGAGCGAACCACAGACGCTGTTATTTCCACTTTGAATTTATGTGTTGTTAATCTCTTTGATGCTTTGCAGTAAAACTCCAAGAGTTTTAATAACCCTCAAGGGAATATGTGTTAAAGACAAAGATTTTTCTCTTTTTTTTAAACATATGATGGTTTGGCATTCATCTTGTCTGTGGTCTCAAGCAAAACTCGTTCTGGTGCCTGAAGAAACACATGTAGATCGACATACACCCAGAGCACATTTCCAGAGCTCAACATGCTACATGTTCATGTCTTCAGTTATTGCAATAGCTCATCTGGGAGGAAACATCTGTCTCCAGTAACTGGTTAGAGTTTTGACCTCCTGCCAGCTTGTGAATCACAAAGCCACAACTTATGTGCTTTCTAAACAGCATCCAAGGAGGGCATGTACTGGCACAGGTACATGGATTTGCCCATCTCAGGTGGTGGGTGGTCCTTCAGTCGGACAAGCTGTCTTGGCCACATAAATGCAATAAATGTCACAAAATCTCTGAGGTTAACCTCTGTCCAGCTGTCTCCGCTGAATGCACACAGTTAGGTGAAATGGTCAAATAAACTGACAACACAAAGGCGTCCAGGTCTTGTTTCAACAGTTTGTTGTCTCAGTTTAATGCAGGCAACGCAGTAGAAAGTGCTTTTCCATCTACAACTCAGGAAGTCACCATCTGTGCAAACAATTACTGTTGTATTTATGACTAATATTTCCTGAATCTGGCTTTTCTGTTTTTTCTGCTAATGTGATAAATACAACTCTTACAAAGTTAGGATCCCTGAAATCCCATGAAACAAAAAGAAACAACACGATAACAGGTGGATTTTAGTGCATTACACACAGCATGATACATTAGTTAATTTTTATTGATTTAGAACATTATTGCTTACAGGTAAAAAAAAAAAAAAAAAAACCCACACACATCCTGAAACGCTTGAGAGGTATTAAGGAAACTCAGATTGTTTTAATAGTTGTTTTCAGTTTGTTTGCTTTGAGTTTGGTGTTTCTCATCTTTCTCTTAAACAATTCCCAGTTTCTTTGTGGGGTCTGGTGAGTTTATTGGTCATTAGTGCTCTTTCCTGTGTGGAAAGGTGCCAAGACCTTCTGCAGAATGAACATGTCTACAAGGCTTGTCAGCATGAAGTGCTCTAAAATGTTATCGTAGTTGCCCAACTTTGGATCTGATAAAACAAAGTTGTCCTACACAAGCAGGTAAAATGGCTCCCCACATCAACACTGACAGTGGAAACTTCACACTGGACTTCAAGCATTTTAATTTATCTTCTCTCTGCTCTTCCTAGACCCTTTCAAGTGCAAAGTTTAGTTTGATTTGAAAAGAGGACTTTGGACCACTGAGCAACAGCCCAGCTTTCTCTATCCTTAGCCAAACTCTAGTTCAAGAGCAGCTTAACACAAGGAATCAGACGCAAATTTCTATTTAATTTTTGAATGTCTGTGGTTGCCCTTACTACTTGTGAACATTTTTCTTCCAATATTTTTCTGTCCTTTAACTTTCTGTACTTGGATACAGCAATGACCTTCTGAGACTTGTCTCCCCGGTGGAGCGTATCAGTGACCATTCGCTGGACAACTGGCCTGTCAGCAGTTTCACCATGATTGTGAAGGGCATAGCATTCAGATTACTGTCAAAAATTTCTTCAAAATTTCCATAAAAATAATTTTATTCTATTTTTCTAATTAAATCTTGGTGTTTAATCACCTAAATTATTATGTATAAATAATTTAAATCCATCATCCTGTGTGATAGATGTCTAATAAGTGTCAGTTTTCAATTGAAATGAATAAACTTTTCTGTAATATAATTTAAAATGTATCTCTATTTGAAATTTCCAAACCTATTAAATTCAAAATAGTTCAAAAAAATCTTAAAAACGTTAAACTGTAAAAAAAAATTACTTTTAGCTTTGTTGTTTGTTTTACAAAATAAATACTCTTTGGACTTACCTGCAAGTTTTGAAACTATTGAGAGAGGGTTCATATTAGTTCAGTGTGTTGCTTGAATGACTTGTTTATTTCTGTTTATTTCTTTGGTGATATCAGCAAGAAAATCACAAACCACATCCTGCACTGGTTACAAGAACCCAGCTTCACTATAAACAACAAATAAAAAGTGCTGCAGAGCAACAAGTCACACTTGTGATTTCTTGTAGGGAATCCGTGGAAACACAGGGGACTACGGAAACATTGGTGAGACGGGACCAAAGGTGAGCTCTGTCTCTGTACTTGAGTGCTCCACTATTTTGCTATCTCATGCATGAACTGAATTAATGAAGACTCATGTGTACATCCTCAGGGTGAGCAAGGAATCAAAGGAGAAAAAGGGATCAGAGGACCCTGGGGACAAAGGGTAATTTATTGCTTCCATTCATCCTATCATTTATCACGAAACACTACAAGTGTGCATGAATGAGATGCTGTGTTCGCAGGGAGAAAGAGGTCCACAAGGGCTGAAAGGACTAAAAGGAGCTGCGGGCTTTAAGGTATGTTTATCGCTGCAGTTGCATGATTTGAAAGCTAACTTTTAATTGGACTTATTTGTAATTAAAGGGAATTCGTGGACTTCCTGGAGACATTGGAGAGGCTGGGAAACGAGGAGAAGTGGTGACTTGTTCTTGTTCAGGAGCAAACCCTTTCAACAGTGTCATATAACTACTGTATTAATTACTCTTTTATCTCCTTTAAGGGTATTAAAGGGCTTCCAGGCTATCCAGGAATTCCAGGGTTTGAAGGAGTGAAGGTATTTGTGTCTTTCCAATTTAGATAATTTGCTTCTCATTTTAAATTATCAGAACTCATCACTCTGCATTTTCAGGGCCAAAAAGGGAATTCTGGGGCTACGGGGCGGCCCGGACCCAGAGGAAAGCAGGTGGGTTGTGGTGGGATTCCCTGTTCCATTATGCACAGTGGGACATGCTTCATGTTTTGTTTCTATGTTCACAATCCTCCATGTGACCACAGTGGACTATTAAATCATCTCTGACGGGGTAAAACACTGGAATCAGACTGCAGAGGGTTTTTGGCTGATGTGCCGTTTCCATAAACAGCATTAGTTCATGTGGCTGGAGTTTGGCGCAGATGTAAAGGCCTGAACTGTATTAACATGAGCAAATGAGTCACTGAAAGAAGAACCTAAGCCGCATTAATAAGCCCTGCAAACGAAAGAGGACTTCCCCGTTCATTACGTCTTCTTATGGATGTCCCGTTCAGAGTAACTTTCTAATCGGTTTTGTTTCATATGCTGACTTGACAGGGTATTGTAGGGGATCCGGGAGAAAGAGGAGCTCCTGGAGAGAAGGGAAGGCCCGTGAGTATAAAAATGATATCAAAAATTATCAAAGAAAACAAATATATGTTAAATGGAATTAATGCAATTTTTTTTACCTGCAAAATTCAGGGTATCCAAGGACCTGTAGGCAGAGCTGGGACTATTGGATCAAAAGTAATGATAAACCTGACACAAACACTGCATTACATAACATAATGGTTCTCACATTTTGTATCACAAATATGTCAATAAATATTAGGTTTTCTAAGTACCACCATCTTCCCTGATGTTTTTAAATGTCACAACAGAAAATGGAAATTTTATGTTCAGGAAGAAAAATGTATGTGCTTAATTGGACAAATGATGCAATTAAAATTTTCTTTCTTATATTGACAACTTTAAATTTTCCTCGTATAGAAAATGATGAGAAAGGTCCTCATAAGTTGTAATTCTGAGAGGTTAAAAAGTCTCTCAGCTCTTAACTCTATATTCAATATGGTTGCTTTGCTTATAAACCATTTGTTTGCATGTCTGATAGTTTCTCTCATTTGGTCTTTTGTACATTCAGCACTTCTCAACTTACTTTATTAGACATAATACTGCAGAAATCGAAATGTGGTAAATATATTCTCATAAGTCTGTGTTGATGTTGTAGTTAGCCTGACCACTGAATCTGTCAATTACCACATCCCACTGGATTTTATACTTGGAATTGTGACACAATTCACAATTGGGTTGGGTTTTGAGTCAGTTTCGTATGTAAGTTCTACATTTAGAGGTTGATGGAACCTAAGTTATTTCAGCACCATCCTTGGTCCAAATCAGAGTGAAAATTATCAACTACATTGATAATTATTTTACATCCAATGTTTCTCTCTATTTTATAGAGTGTGGCAGGAAAATTTGGCAGAAAACATGTTCTTATTCACTCTGTAATGTGACATTGTGTTTCACAGTCACCTGCTAATCAGTCTCCTTGTTGAGTCCTCCTTTTCCTACAAGCTTGCTGAAGTTGAGGTTTGAGAGGAATCATAGAGAAAAACAGCAATAAGATCCAGACCAGATCACATGGCCTTAATTTGTCAGATTGAGGAGTAATAAATGTTTTTATTTGCAATCCACTTTTTGCATCATTTATTTCATTTTTGTGGGAATATCCTGCACAGATTTAAGTTGTCCTTGCTCAGCATCGCTTAGTGATCTTCTTCTGAGTCACTTTGAATATACTTTGTTGTTGGGAAATTGAGCATATCTAATTATTAAAAGTAATTCTTGACCACAAAAGTTGCTGATGGCTCTTCTTGTTGTAAGCCTTAACTGAAGCATTATCATTTTATTAATGTGGAATAAATCTAAAATCCAAACAATGTACTAAATCTCTTTGCTTCTTAAACTCTGTTACAAGAATAATTTTATAGCACAATTTTTTTGTTTTATTTAATTTTCCATTTTTCTTAAATTTATATTTTGTCTTATGGTTTTAAAAAGCTTGTTTACAGCAAGAATCAATGTTTGAACAACACATCGTTTTGTTGATACTTATTAACATTGCATTACATTTAAATTATTTGTATTTGCCATGTAAAAAATGTATACCAAGACATTTTTCTTTTCACCACCAATGGCAGCTAAAGAACCACCTGTCAGAGAACCAGGACACTAACATAAATTTAAAATACTTAGTATACGTTTTGCTAATGATTTGGACATTTCCAGGGCATTAATGGAGATCTGGGTTTACCTGGCAGAGATGGTGATCCAGGAATAGAGGTATTAGCTTCTGTCTTATAAATTTCTCTTGCGTTTTTGGAGGGTCCTATCATTATCCTGTAAATGTCATCTCTTTTCTTGCAGGCGTATCAAGGACCCCAGGGCCTGAGTGGAAAACCTGGGCGTATCGGTGGGAAGGTCTGATCTTTTTTCGGTTCCGTAAATAAATGTGAAATGAAGTTGTTTTTGGCAGATTAATTTATAGCCATTTGTGTTTTTTTTTTTTTTTTTTACAGGGAGAAAAGGGCACCCTGGGGCCAGCAGGAGAAATGGGTCTCCAAGGCCAAACTGTAAGTCACATTTTCAAGCCCTTCAGTCACTGCAGACAAGCGTATAATACATTTTGTCTGTAAAGTAGTTTGCCATCTTAAAGGGAAGCGACAAAGAATAAAGCGGACTCTCCATTGGTTTATAAATGCCTTATTCTCAAGGGGCTGAGAGGTTACAAAGGTTCTGCAGGAAAGCCAGGAAGACCTGGATTTATTGGTCCACCTGGACCTACTGTAAGTGCTCTCAAAGAATTTTCTTGAGTCTTTCAAACACCAGTTAATTTTCCTCAATTAATTAAAGCATGTCAACTCTTTACAGGGGCACGTGGGTGTACCTGGAAAACCAGGTATCAAGGTAAAGAATCCTCTGACCATAAGTGAGAGAGCGAAATGTTTTGTAATGGCTACTCAGGATTTATTTTCTTAGTCTCTGAGTCACAAAGATTACATGTTTTGCAGATGTACTTTCTTTCCAAACCAATACCTTTTACTGGTTTTGAAAGAAATGGTGCACTTTTAGGAATTCAACGAAAGATCCACTGAGTTGATATGCAGACTACTTAAAAATGTCATTTAAATTTCTGTTTCAATGCATGCAAATGGTAAATACATAACTACTATTGAGGTTTTACTACCCTCGCTTGTAATGAGAGTGCATAATTACCAAAGTGCCCCTCTGGGCCAGTTCATGATATTTACAGACTAACTCAAGCCAATGAAGATGACAGATTTTCCAGAAAGCACAAACAGGTGTTTGAGTTTCCTTGGCATACTATGGCAAAAGTGAACAAATCTAATCAGAAATAACCGACACTTGGAGCACAGAGTTGCCTCTACATATGCATATAGCATATAAATCAACAAAAATATATATTTAGAGGCGTGCAAGTATGAGTTGATAAACATTAAAGTTAATGAGAATGAACAGGACTGTTCTAAAGGGATTGAAAAGTATGCCAAATTATACATATGAATATTAGCACTTGTCAGAGAAAAAAAATGAAGCTGCTACATCCTGCAAAGAGAAAATGAAAGGAGTTTTGTTGTTTGTGTTCAGTGTTACTCCTCCATGAACTTGCAGTTTTACAAAGCTGATGGTTTGACCTGAAATCTCGCACTTTGTCAGGTTGAGCCTCAGTCCCACACATACTGGCTTCAGTAAGGCACAACATCTGTGAAGTGCTTTTTCTACATAAGCTGCAGGACTGAGAAGTAGAAACACCATAAAATCTTCTCTGATCATTACATTTTATAATAATTTACAACAATTAGCTAAACTTGGGCCAAAAAAGTGAAATAAAAAAAGAAAATTATGAGCCCAAAGTTTTTATTTATTTATTTATTTTTAATTAATAATTTCTTTTCAAAATAGGACACACAGTTTCACTGATGGAGGCCTAATCTACTGACTGTTACACATTTTGGATATTAATTTAATTAAAATAATCCATTAAAACCTGTATCATTAGCTTAAGATAATAATATCAATTGTTATCAGTAATATATGGTCTAAATTAGTATTGAACTATCCAACTTAATTCATGCACCAATTATTTTTAGACACTATCCTGAAAAAAAACCCCGATTCATTTGTAGTTTCTACAAGATGACCGTCTTTTTATGAACCTAAAGACTACTTGTTACGTTCAGCTACAATTTTCAGTTCACTCAGATTTTGCTCCTAGAGATTATGTTTTTTTTTTTCCGGAGCAATTAACTGAGGTGGTAAGCTAACATTACCAAGTAAACTGTCTTTTCTGATACGACTTATTGATATTTGATATTTATATTAGACCAATAGTATTATTTTTCTGATCTTACAAGTGTGGGTTTTTGCAAATAATGTAACCCCCGGTCAACATGGCTATTGCTGAAGGTGCTGCTAATGTAATATTATGCAGTTGGATTGTGACACTCTTGAAATGAAGCCGGACCCACTACATTCACAAAAAGTTTCCTAATTTACGCATCTATACAGAGTCAAAGAATCAACATTAGCATCCACTGTCTCAATGTTACCTATGTGAATTCCCTCATTTCATGTGCTGAAATATATAAACATTGCAAAGCCTAACATTGTAAAAGTTGCAAGTTGCAAGTTTTTATACATATATTTAAAACAAGTACTTTTAAAAGTACTGTTAAAAGGTTGTGCTAGTTGTTTATTTATTTTTGTAATATTTAACCTACAATCCATTAGCAAGCTCTTATATATAATTTGTTTTGCACAGGGTGACACAGGAATCCAAGGAATTAAAGGAGCTAAAGGTGCAGAGGTAAAGCTTCATGTATTGAATATGTTCTTTTTGTTTGACATTAGTTCTCCTACTTCTGTCTTTTCAATACTTAATTACTTGTTTTTTACAGGGAGAAAAGGGAGTGAAAGGTCTAAATGGAAGGGTGAGCTTCAATCTGAACTACTGACAATAATTATAATGGAGTGAACAATCTCTGAAATTGATCATCTTACCTCTGTATTGAAAGAACTCATCTAATATAAATAGATCATAGCCAGTTGTGCAGCCAGAGTACTGACCCTTTGGAGATGATTTCAGTTTATAAAAATAAAATAATCATAAATTGTCAGTGATGAGTTCTGTTATTCAGCAGAAAATTCGAGCAGGTGTCATATTTAAATATGATACTCTTGCCTATATTTTGGTTGGGATCATCTCAATTCATTCGATGGCACTTGCAAAGTTAATAGTTGGAAAAGTCCCACATGAATCCATCAAATAACATTCCTTACATATCTAGAGCATCTGCAGATGCGATAGGAGCAGAAACGCCCACTGCTACAACAAAATGAGTCTCACAAATTTCTCAAATGTTATCTATCACGTTTGGTTTCTATTTTGAAATGTTCATACAAATCTCCAAACTTGTAAAGAAAAAAAAAACAAAAATACAAAAACAACAACAAAAAAAACAACAACCAAGGTCTATGCTTTTATCATAAGATCAGGATTTTGTTTTTATTGTAAGCAGGCTGTACTGTAGAGGCCTAAATTTTGAGCTTACTTTTTTTTTTTTTTTTTTTTTTTTTACCTAATCTGCTGCTCTATCCTCTCCCTGTGCAATTAATGCTCTGTAGGTTGGAGACAGAGGTTATCCAGGTGCTCAGGGAGGCAGGGGGAAGCGAGGTCCTGCAGGCCTACCCGGTCGGACAGGTCCTGTTGGAGAAAAAGGGATTCAAGGTGAAGGAGGACCTAATGGTTTTCAGGGACTCCCAGGACCTCCGGTAAGTAAAGAAAGCAGAAAATATAATTTCTTTAATACAACAATGTTATCTCCTGGAAACAGGATGTATTTTCCATGATTTACTAAATTATACAGCATGGCATGGAGTTGATCAGCTTGAGGTGATCTAGCTTCCTTTAAAAGCAACCTTCAGCTCATCTGCAGTGCTGACTCCATTGTCCTTCATAATCTTCTTACAATATATCACAGATTTTCTAGGTGGCTTAGGTCAATCCTAGTAGATGGTTACATTGATTTTGGACTTGAGAAAACACAGCGGAACAATACCACCAGATGACATGGCTCCTTAAATCATCAACAATTGAAAACGTCATTCTAGACCTGAGACAAAACTTGGATTTCGTACCTCCACTCTCTTACCCCAGACTCTGGGACATTGGCTTTATAAAAGAAATGAACCACTGACCCCAGCCTATTAATTTACTCAAAACTGTTTAATGGGCTTATTTTCCAAATCTGCTCAGGATAGCAGTTATGTCTATGGGTAGTGTTTTTTTTTCCCCCTCACCAGAACTTTATTATTTAACTTTTTTGTCCTTAATATGTTGGAATATAGTCTTCTGGCAATAGACTTTGTTCTTTGCAATGAACTTGTGTAACCTATTGGTGTCTGTTAAATGGTCATATGTCAAATTAGCAGTCTTTCATTAACATTTTATTTTAAGATTTTTATTTTTAGCTCTGAAATGTATAAATACATAAATACAAGAAATAAATTATTCTTGTTCTAATGTTTTTTTTTTGTTTGTTGAGGTGCAGTCATACTAGATTTTCAGCCTGTTCTTGAGTAATGGCCACCAAGAACAACAGAGTAGTATTTTTTTTTAGTAATTCTATTGCTATCAAGCCCACACATTTTTTAGTAACACATTTACTGTCAAGAACACATGTAGCCAGTTTCTTGTTAACTCAGAGCTGTGGGTGAGTCACAGGAACACTTACATTGAGTGTGGCTGTAAACTCGCTCACTAAATCTCCTCAGAGACAGAAGTAATTGCTCCAAATTGACCTGTTCCACAGCCAAGTGACCTACATGGATGTCTGTAGTAATGATTTTTCACACAGGGTCCATCGCTTCCGGCTGAACATGTGATTGAGGTCTGTAAGAAAGTGGTCTTGGAGC
The DNA here is from genome assembly GCF_027474105.1 of Poeciliopsis prolifica. Taxonomy (NCBI): domain Eukaryota; kingdom Metazoa; phylum Chordata; class Actinopteri; order Cyprinodontiformes; family Poeciliidae; genus Poeciliopsis; species Poeciliopsis prolifica. The sequence goes on from NW_026562380.1 coordinate 7,831,037, forward strand.
AGATGTCCACTTTTGCCAACTCAGTAAAGAGGACGTGTGCTGCTGTTTGTCCTCTCTATGGGGACGTTCCTATGGGCGCCCCTGGTCCCCCTGGACAGAAAGGACCCCCTGGGCCTCCTGTAAGTTTTGCTCTTGTTGATGAAGCATCGTGCTGAACTCCTGCAGACCTTTGGCATCAAAGCTTTGTCTTTGTGTTATACATATATGCATCACTCACTTTTGACTTTTGTTCTTCCAACTGAGACACATGCAACCACATTGCAAGGGTCTGGTCTGGATTGGGAATGCTAAAGTATTTGGCAGAAAAACTCGGAGTGAAAACATTGCAATTTTCCATGTCTCCATGAAGACAAATAAGGATTTGCAGACAAGACACTTGGTCTGTGTTGAGTGGTTCTTGGCTGTCTTTCAATTGGACAGCCTTCCTCCCATTATACAATGCAGAATCAATTCATGTTCCAAAGCTCTTCACTGCAGGAATTCTAAAGCTGAAAAATATTTTTGAAGCCATGGCTCCATTGAATTGTTCAATATTTATAATTTTGCTCAGTAACTTTGATGTTTGGCTGCTCATTGGCAAAATGCACAGCTCTTAAATTTTTTAAAGAAATGTATTTAAACTTACTACAATTTTTTTATGGATTTTTTTTGTGTGTGTCAGATAGTGTATATTTTGACTTTTTGCACGGGAGTTGCAATAGAAATTTCGTTGAATCCTGTTCAATGACAATAAATGCTTTCTATTCTATTCTATTCTATAGTGTAACTAGAAGCTTGTTTTGTGATGGTGTTGCCAGGGTGACCCTGGTACTGATGGTGTTGGTGGGGAAATGGGCCTACCAGGATTTTATGGAGAAGGTGGTGAGCCAGGTCGACAAGGAGACTCAGGTATTAATGTCATGTTCAAGGAATGCAATTTGTTGAAAGCAAAACCTATAAAACACTGTTTTCAATGCAGTAAATCTCAGTTTCAGACAGAATGCTGGAAAAAAAATATTATTTTTTTTTTGCAGTAAGTAGAGGAAAACAAGCTTTAGGTGCACTATGAATGCACAGTAGTCACTTTATCACATAGGTAAGTATTTTAAAGATAAACACTCATGGGTCACTTTATAAGGTGTACTTGTTTTTATATGCAAAGACCATCTCAGCTAATTACATGACAGTAACTCAGTTTAATGTGTCGCACTTGGTGGAAGCATTTGGGTTTATCCAAGTATTTCAGAAACTGATTTGTGGTAAATGGCCTGTACTTGTATAGCACTGTATCTAGTCCAGAGGACCCCAAAGTACTTTACATTACATCACTCATATATGCACACATTCACATATTGATGGTGGTAAGCTAGCTACTACATTGCAGCCACAGTGAGACTGGCGCTACCAGGTTCTCTCATCACAGGCAGCAGGCAAGGTGGGGAAAGTATCTTTCCCAAAGGGTTTGACACAGACAGAGCAGAGGGCCTAATCTACAGGGACTGTTATGCACAACCCCTGATCAGAAAAAAGAGCCAATATCCAGTAAACAGCAATCAATACCTTTTTGAGCGCAAAGAGTACCATGTCACAATTTCCATATTGGAGGTGTGTGTAGTTTTCTCCACTCAGAAGACGTGTTAGATGAAGAGCTTAGTATTTAGCCTACATGTGTCTTTCTGTAAGGGGTCTTATAATGACACTATGTTTTATTGGACTATTTGCTTCATGGCGAGAGAGCCAAAGCAATGATGGTATAGAATATCTACAATGTCAGTGTGGCCTTGAGAATTTCAAAAAATTACTTGGGGCTCTAAGGCTAAATCACTGTTTCTCCTTTAAATATTTTAATGTTGATCACCTCCATCCATCCATTGTCTGTTCACCCTTGTCCCTAGTGGGGTCGAGAGGTGCTGGTGTCTATCTCCAGCTACGTTCTGGGCAAGAGTCGGGGTTTACCCTGGACAGGTTGCCAGTCTGTTGCAGAGCAACACAGACACAAACAGGACAAACAACCATGCAAACACACACTCACACCTAGGGAGAATTTAGAGAGACCAATGAACCTGACAGTCATGTCTTTGGACTGTGGGAGGAAGCCGGAGTACCCGAAGAGAACCCACGCACGCACAGGGAGAACATGCAAACTCCATGCAGAAAGACCCCGGGCCGGGAATCGAACCCAGGACCTTCTTGCTGCAAGGCAACAGTGCTGTGTGGATCACCTATTCTAAACAATTTTTTGATGCTGTTATCAGGCTTCTCTATGCCCCTTACATAAGGTGATCATGAAACTCACCATGATGTGTATAAGGTGAACTACCACACCATCTCTACAGAAATATTCTGTATGTCACATGAAGGTGTCAGGGACCCCGTGTCCCTCACCTTGTTCATAATATGAGACAAAAATGTGAATCTGGTTGAAATACGGACAGATAACGCCTGCAGTTGTTTGGGATGTTGTTGCTTCTGTGTTTTTCAGGAGAGGTACAGAGAGAAAATCATGAAAAAAAAAATGTTTTATGAAAATCTACTACAAGCATTTGAAATGTGATTTAAATATGTACAGATGCTTCTCAGTGGTGAAATTCCAGCTGCAGATAAAACATTTCAAAGTATGTTTTACAAGCATTTTAGGTTTTCATGCAGGCTGTTGAAATAAATTATTCCCAAACTGTTCCAAGACATGTATCTGTCTTACAGTTATCACTGAAACATGCTTTCTTTCATTATCATGAATGATGCTGAACCCTGTGTTTGCAGTTGGTCCCTGCAAAAGGATTAATACTTTTGGATGAATTGCAGGTGACAGAGGAGAGCATGGTGATAAAGGAGTCAAAGGTTATGGGATTCCTGGCTTCACCGGCGATCAGGGGCCAAAGGGTAATTTAATCTTTTAATGAGTCTTTGTTGATTATTTAGCTATAAGGAAGAGATATGAAATCATTCCCAGATTTGGGCTTGTTGTAATTTTGAGACTGTGTTTTACTGATTCTTGGCTTTGAGTTCCAGGGAAACCATGTGGAGGTTTTTCGCAGAAGAATTGTTACATCACAATGTGTTGTTTGCCAAAACAGAAATAATATTTCTGTGGAAGTTTTCTTTTCCTGGAATCTGTAGAAAGAACATCTTTACTCAGCTAAATGGACATTTCTGCCCCAATCACAGGTCAGCGTGGACATCCCGGCAGAGCCTTTAATGGTCAGCCTGGAAAACCAGGTGAAAGGGGACATGCAGGCCGGCTGGGGCTCAGGGGCCACCCAGGTCTCAGGGGCCCCCCAGGCGTCTGCGTGACCTCTGGATGTGCTGAGCAGAACTTGCTCAGTGGGACACGCCAGCCAACACCACAGAGGCTGAGAAATCGCTCCTAAAAGGAAAAGAGGCGAATTAGGAGGATAAACTTTTATCAAAGTCTTCAGAACAAAGTGGTTATTTGTTGTCTCTTGTCAGGTTGTTTAAAACATTTTAATGTAAATATTCTAAATAAACCTTTGCTGTAGTCTTGAAACAAATGTCTTCAGAGGAAACATTCGGAGGGACAAAATATGGTTGTTTGAAAAAAACAACTTTATTTGACTTATTTTGGAGTTTTATATAAAATGATTTACTCACCTCTTACTAATCCTTTATCATCGAGGGTTTTTTTTAATTTAAAAATGCCATGGTGTGTCATAAAATGGTAAACACTAAATTCTGTTGGGAGATGTGAAAAATGTATACAAATATTATGCCATAATGTTTGACTATCAGGTGAATAAGTAATTATAAATATGTTAACAGCTTATAGTGTTGTTTGACATATTTTCCGCACAAATTTGTCAGACCTTTGATAGTTTATCAAACAAAAAGGCCTTTTTGTTGGAAGGTCAGGCTTTGCAGTAGCACTTCAGTGAAAGTGATAAAATGAACAAATTAAATCATCAACCTTCTTGTATTTACAGTTTAATTCAATTAAGTCAAACTGTTCATTTTTTTCAGGTTATAGCAAATGTCATTTCACTCTTAAATCAACTTTTTCACTCAACAGTAAGCAGACTCACTTTGAGCTAAAACATTGTGTCTCTTTTCTTTATGAAATATCTAAAACATTTACCTCCAAATAGAGACATCAGGATGAGCTGAACTCTGGTTCGTCATGTAAAATCAACTTTGTTAAGCTCTTGGTTTATTACTCTCTAATTAAGACTTGCCATAACTTTTATAGAATGAGGAAGATAATAAAATGTTTATGATGTCTTCAGACATAATCTTTAGAATTAAAGCAGTAGTAATGTTTTTGCGCCATGGCCATAGGTGGTGATAAAGCTTTTGATGAAAAAACCCCATAAAGAACAATGCAGGATGGTTTTTCATTTGAGCTCCTCTGCCACTGACCCTGGAGCTAACTAGAAACAACTAATCATAGTCAGGAGGAAAGTTTTGGCACTGTCAGTCATGCTCTGCCTTGCACTAAATTGTCATGAAATAGTGAGAGTTTTAACAAAAACATAAAAGCATGTCTTTTAAAATAAAACTCACAAACTGCAGCTTTTAATCCCCTTTTATCCCTTGGCATTGACATGCCTGTAGAGTGGCTGAATTGGGTTCAAATACATGGATCGCAGTGGAACTTGCAAAACGATGTAACACATCCACTCTCTGGATTTCTGAGTGGATGTTATTTTCAATGCTGTTTTAATTTTTCCAGCATTATCAAACATATATATACTCATTAAAAAGACTGTCACGATGAGCTCTAGTCCCAAATGTGTTATTTGGGAACTATATTAAAGGCAGATAGTTATCCTCTTATCCTTTTGTTGCTGCTGCATCAGATGTGGCTTCCTTTGAGCCCTCATTTATTTAACCAAAGTATCCACCTCTGTCATGGAAACTATGACTAATTCATAATCCTGAATTTGCTTTCTGGGCTCAGCAACTTGCTTCAGACCTGTGCACAATGTATTCCTGTGGGGAACCAGAAGAGTTCATGATGAACATGACTTGATTCATAAGTTGAATAAAAAGTCCCTGTACAGTTGAGCCTCAAAGTAATAGTGCTAAATCAAAAGTTATTTGAAGTTCTAAGTCATCCAGTTATTTCAACATTTAAGAGTGTCTGCCAGCACTTGTTCATGTAAACTTGTGCAAGTAACAAGCTAGTAGATTTTGATTTTGTTACATGGATGTGAGAGCGTTTTGAGGCTGTTACTGTAATTGAAACTGCAGATTTGTCTATTTATACTAACACAAGCTACACCGCATCATAACCGTCACTGATTTAATTTACAATTGAACATAATGTATTATGCACAAGTTATATGTATGTTTTAGCCATTTGTTTAATTTCTAGTTTTTGAATCTTTATGCTGGTTAAATTGTTTTTTAAAAACAGACGATAATAAAGTCAAGTTTGCACAGTTCAGTTTTAGCTCTACTTTCCTCATGATCTGCTGATGATCATGAGGAAAGTAGATGGAAAAACAAGAATTGGAGTTAAATTACTTTTACATGATTCTGTTTAAAGGTCTTGATGAAGGTATTTCGAGGCTTAGAGGCAATGCCAATCTGCGGATCATCACTGCTTCAAGGCAGCTCAAATACATTCTTAGTGCACAAAGGTTCAAATTTTGGGGCACATACAGACATGTTACAAGGAAATATATATATATAAATGTATTAACTTGATTGCAAGTCTGCATACCCTAAGCGAAAACTCTTGAAGCACATTTTGATAGGATTTTAGTTTAGCATTCAGACTTCTCCAGTATATGTCCACTCTATATTCTTCAAATTGTTTAACCTTTGTGGACATTTCTTGTGCAGAGCCAGGGTGAAAACTATAACACAATCTAGACAAGAGTCATCTTGTCTAGAAAAAAAAGATCTAATGGACAATGAACTGAAAATGTGAAACCACACCTGTACACTAATCATGTCTGTTGAGGCATGTCCTTTAGTAAGGAAAATTATATCTAGTCCACCGATTCAAAGGTGTGAACCAGTCAGAATTCAGACTTCTGTCCTTAGTCTATTCTGTGTCAAAACTACCAGAAACAGACTATGAACAAACAGCGGCAGACCTACAAAAAGTACACATCCAAAAGTCTTCAGCAACAGGAAAAACAGAAGGATGTTACTCCTAAGCAATATTATATTAGTTCTGTCCTCCCACCATGAAATATTGTGGTGGCAATGTCATGCTAGAGGAAGGATATTTGGCAACAAGCATTGATCCTCACTCATGGAAAGGCAGATGGATCTAAATAGAGGGGAAACCCCTGAAGTAGGAATGTTATGGTCAGCAAATCTGCAGTTCCTGTTTTTGCTCCAGATGCTTGTTTGGTGATTATGACCCTGGCATAAGCTGCTTCTGGCAAATAATTGATTTTGAGAAATAAGGATTTAACCAAGAGGTTTCCATCTAAAAGAATGTAAGCTGAATGTATTTTTGTTTCAACTCAGAATACATGGTTTCTTTGCAAAAATATTATATTATACCATAAGAACCAATGGTATATCAATGTAATTGGAGGTGCACAAATCATTCAGCAATCTTTGCAATTAAAACCCATCAGCTGTCTTGGTATTTATTTATTTATTTATTTTTTAACTGACATCCATGTCATTATCACATAAAAGTTCTTTAAACTTGACTTGCTTCATTTGGAGTTTTTGTTAACATACAAGATGAAATGAAAACTCTTAGACGCTGCAGATGTCTCCATGCTTCAGGAGACCTGATTTTGGTAGAAACAGATGCCAGAGCAACAAGGAATAGTTATATCTTAAATATGTTAGAAAGGCCTATTCGAAGTTCAGACATAATCCCAATGTAGACCTAAGACTACTTTTGAAAGAAAATCTTTCAAAAGTAGATTTTGAAATTTTAACAATTAGTATTGTTGTTTCTAAATGAATATTAACTTGTTTTCTTTGAATACTTGGAATGTGAAAGCACTGTATTTGTTATTTTGAGCACTTTTTATTGTCTGCAAACAAAAACAAAAATTTTGCTTGGAATTTCAGATACATGTCAGTAGTTCATAGAATAAAAGAAAAACGCTCATTTTCTCGTAAGTATGGCCCTATAAACCGCAACATTAGAGAAACTGATAATTTTGTAGTGGTCTCTTAATTTTTTCCAGAGCTGTAAGTGCATATTTTACCTCACAAAATATGGTTCCCACTCCTAAGCAGTTTTGCTAATGTTACTTCCTTCTAAATAACCATTAAAAGTTTAAGAAACATGCAAGACAGAGAGCACATAAAAAGCCACAAATTCATTTGAAATCATGTCTCTGCTCACATAGTCATTAGAACTGGGTTGCACACAACTTTTTGGTTTCTAGTTTCACTTTAATTTATGCATGTTCTTACAAATTAACATGGTGGCATTAAGTTCCAAACAAATGTCACCTAATTACAGCGGTTTCTCTGAAATATAATTATGGTAAAGTCTGCTGTCTTATTTCGTTGTCGTCATGTTTCCAGATCTGACCTCAAAAATCATAGTGGCCATCTCAGTGGAAATAAATAGACCGGTTCTCAGCAATTTCGCTTCCTTCGAACACATGCACTTCCTTCAGAGAAGACAGAAAATTACTCAGCATTGGAAAGTCTGGTGCGTCAAACAGAATGGCCACTCCCAGGATTCAGGACACCAGCCCAGTATTTGCATTTGAGAGCCGCCAGAGTGTGCTGAGGCTCAGGGTCAACGAGGCCATTGCAATGAAATCCCTGCCATTGTCACACAAAGGGAAACACTTAAGGAATATCAGTCTACAAAACAATTTCGATTCATTTCAGAATGCTTGATAAACAAGGAGCTGATCAAGTCAATTGATGGTGTTACTTAAACATGCGTGATGTACTGTTTGATCAAATCAGAGAATTACTAGCATTGAATTGTAACGTTTTTCTCTGAAATGTAGCTGAAAATGACCTGAAAACAATATTTTGGAATAGTCGGCCACCAAATATTATTTGGGAATCTGGAATCAGGACCTGGAAATTGTCCCTCTGTTACCTTGCCTATTTAAAATTTTATTACAATTTCAAATAGATTTGAAGAAAAGAAAAAAAACATTATTAGGAGCTGTCTTTCTGCTTCTGTGAACTGTTTTGTTCTCTGTTCTAAATGTGCTTTGCACATTGTAAGATTGCTTGGAGCCTTTATAAACAGAGTCCAAGCGTGATAAGACATGTTCAAGAGGATTAAAGTGAAATCTGCCTTCTCCACAGATAACAGCTGCAAATCAGCATTTCTAATGTCTTCCAGCTGGTCATGGAAGCCCCTTCACACCTTGTCCGCTCCTAATTCATCCAATGTAATTTGTTGTTCCCTCCTCGTATCTCGTGGAATTGGAGTGATGGAATGTAGAAAGAACAAAGAACAACAGATGCCGTTAATTTCCCAGAAAAGCTGAATAAGCCTGTTTGTCAAATAATTGTTCTGCTCAAGAAATAAAAAATAGAAACTCCCTGTTCTTTGGTTTGCTCTCTGTCCAAACCATCAACCTTTGGAAGAAGATTGTGTTCATTACTGTTATTTTCCTTTTAAGCTGACCAACACGGGCTTTCTGCTTTACTATTTTCACGCTCCCCTTATCAGCTTCTCTTTCCATGCATAATAATTGAGTGTGGCTGTGGGCCAGTAAAAGTCGGGAGTAAAAGGGGGGTCGGCGGGTGGATAGGAAGACATACAGAAACAGAAGACAGAGAGAGCGTCTACAAAGGGCAGGCTCTCATTCAGCTGAGAAACATGTGCGCTTCTTTCCAGGTCCAGTTTCCGCAAACGCAGGGCTCCGAGCAGTATTGATCACTGGCTCTCAATGAGAGGATTACCAGGATTACAGTCAAAGGTTTGGACACTTAACGGTAACACTTGTTCTTCTTTGAGCAATTTACTCTACTTTTTTTATTTCTAAATTTGTAAGATTTTTTTGCTGTTCTGCAATGCTTTTCTTGTATAATTATACATCTGTGAAGTAATGCATACACCGATGTTTTAGAAAGGGTGCAAGCAAATTATTTGTATGAATTTGATATTTTTTTCTTTTGCTATTTCTTCTTAAATCTTTCCCAATACTGCAAATGTATCTGAAGATTTTGTTCAGTGAGTAAGATTCTGCATAGCTTTTGCAACACCTCGACACATACGGGAGATATTAGATCTGTCATCACCTCTTGTTCTAACACCATGCGGAGAATGAATGAAATCATCTGAATATTTTTCTGCTATTTCATTTCTTGGAATTCCTGTTTTTTTTTTTTTTGTTTTGTTTTTTGTTAAATGTGTCAAAAAGATTTTCATCACAACATTGCATGACTAGTATCAATCAGTATGTGTGTTTTCATGCAAACGTTCTGTACCAGTTTACAACAGAAAACATCTACTTGTAAGGATGTTTTGAGAAGAACTGTGAAAGCCAAGGACTTAACAAGATAATGTTTCACATGGCACTATTTAGCTGCTTGGATATGTTGAACAGATTTGGCAGCATTAAATCCCCCTTGGTCTTGGCAAGGATTCCACATGCTGAACAGCAGTTGTTGTTTCTGGAATGGAACATCGTTCTCTTGCCAAGTTTACAACAGATTATGTGTATATGTGTAACTTTAGTTGTCCAAACAGAGTTCGAATCTTCAGTTTCATACCATGAAAACCTGTTTTAGTATATTGTACTTTAGTTACACATATTGTAATAAAGCTACTGGCAAGTTGCACTAAGTATCAGGTCTAATGCAGTCATTAAATCAGTGTGATTGATGTCGCTCACACTGAACAGATGCAACTTTCTGTGGAGAAGTCATTTGGTCAGCAGTTTCCTGAATGACATCTTTAGCTAAACCAAAACCGCTACTAAAAAATAATCCAAAAGATTTTAATATTTGTGGCTTGGCATATGAAGAATGTCAACCACATTTCCATAAATTGTAATTCTGCATTTATTGTAGCTTTTACCAAAAGCTGCTTTGATACATTTTACAGGTTCTAACCTAAAACACAGGTGTGCCTACACACCTCCCTCATGTAAGCCTCAAAACAATGCACCTGCAATATTGCATTGGGTATTATTATGACTGGATGAAGAAGGAGTCACTTCACCATGACTACATGTGTTTAGTTACTGTCGGCAGCAGGAATTTTACTGTCCGACAGAGTAAATTAATTCCATGTGCCTCAAGTAGAGACACAGAAATACTTGGTTTGGGGAAAGTCAGTTGAGGAGAAACTCATCCCAGCAGCTGGATGCTGCCAATGAGGGGGTTTTCCAACAGCCTACTCCAGGACTCTAGAGGGGGAAAAAATTCAGAGGAAAATGACTTACACAACTACAGCAGCTGAACGCCTCTGCCTTTGAATGTGTTGCTACGGATTTACATGGTGGAAAAATGCAGTCATGTTGAAGTGTGTGACCCCTGTTTGGCTGTACTGGAATAGAAGCCTTTGGGGAGGGCAAGGGTTATTCCCTGGCCACCGTTTTGGTGACATATGAAGACGCGTCGTCATTTAAAGAAGGTTGACTCCTTTCCAGTAACATTCTTTATCTTGTGTTTCATTCTGTTTGGCATATCTGGTTCTCATTTACAAATGCTTTCTTTTGGGGAAGTCAGCAGTTTTGCAAAATGGAAACTAGTGAGAAGTATACAGCCAAACAAACAACTTTAAAAAATAATAGCTTTCTGCTGACTGAACTCTCCTTTACAATACTTTCCATTATTATTACACATGTTGGTTGCAGCACAACCAGGAATTACAATGGATTCAGTAGTAAGGCAGCGTTTTCCTTTTTAATTTATGCTTTCCAAATTGGGCATTGTGTTGTATGCAATGGTTTTCTTGCCACAGCATTTTTAAACATCCTTCTCACATTTCAATGTAAAGTGATTGGTTGAATGACAGGCAGATTACCAGTAAGTTAACAGAGACACACAATTGGAGCAAAACTACAGTATAAGATGTTTATAAAGTAAGACTGGCACTGCCTTGTATAGTACAATTAGGGAATAAGTTAAAGGAAAAAGTTGATCTGTTAAAATGATTTCAATCTTATTTTGTGATCTTGTGGAGGTGAATATTTGAATTTTCTCTTTGCATATAAATATCCATGATTCATAACACAGGAAATTGCTAGTATGCTTGTACTCTATTTTGATATGACTCGTAATATCAAAATATTAGAGCAGCTCAAGTTCATCGTGGGTGGCCAAAACTTTTAGAATAAGTTGTTCCCCCTTTTTAGGTACTCAGCAGTTTTGTTTTGAATGTTATAACTCTCAATGACAAGGGCTTCAGCTGCATTCTGTGCAGAGCTTTCTCATACACTGAAAGCTCTCTTTGGAAATCTCAGTGCAATGGGGAGAACAAATCATATCACTTGACAATAAAGGGAGTAACAGTAGCCTTCACAGTTTGTAGCATGTTACTTTATAATAACATCCCTTTGGATGTTACTGTAAGTTTTGAAAAAGAGCTTACAGACTGTGTCAGCTTTAATATGACAATAGAGAGTTAAAGGGATGTGGCTTACAACTTGTAGAGGTTTTCCCTCAAAGAATTTTCTCAGTGCTAATAAGCTCTGTCTTCTGGTCCTCGTCCATGCAGTCCAAATCCATTTAATGTTTTTAATACAATCATATTTGTTATTTGTGACTATCATCATGTTATTATCTTTATTAGATTTTGATCAAACTATATTATATTTCCGCAAGTAAGTTGTGAGAATTAAAATTGGGTTGTGATGTGAATATAAACACAGCTTTCTGTTTCTCTCGAGGTACAACAACAATTTTCACAGACAAGTTTTTCCGAGTTTTTTCAGAGATTTCTTAGCTTTCACTGAGAACAGCTGTGAATGGAACCCCATGTAGCTGGGATTGGATCAGGGAGTCCCTAATAATGGCTGTCAGGAATGATTCACACCAAAATGACATCTGACATGTATCTTTTCTCTTTTCCAAAACGTATAGTTGTATATATCAAGACAGAAATAATGAAAAGCACATCCTAAAATATATGATATGTCTGTTCTTTATCCTTGGAACTGAAAGCATGATTTCATTTTTACTGTAGGTGCACCGTTAAAAATCAAGACAGCTGTATGATGGGTTGCAAAACGTTTTCCATGCATTGGCTCCTAAGATGCCTGTCCTTTGTGCTTCTGTCTTTGATCAGTGCAGCACAAGATGAAAACTTGAGAAGTAAGAAAACTTAATTTTATTGCACTTAAATATACTTGTATGAAACAGTTGATTTCATTCATTTAGTAAAAAAACACTTTGAGTTTGGAAAATTGATCATAAGTCACTTTCATTCCTTGGTGCTTTTTTTATTCATCAATCTGTTCTGTTTCGTGTCAGGCTGCAGGACTGCTCCATGCGATCTAGTTTTTATTTTAGATGGCTCATGGAGCGTTGTGGATGTCAACTTTGAAATTGTAAAGCGATGGCTTGTCAACATCACAACCAGCTTCAACATTGGACAGAAGTTTACTCAGGTCGGTGTGGTCCAGTATAGTGATGACCCAATTTTAGAAATACCTCTGGGGAAGTTCTCCTCAAACAAAGATCTCATCAAAGCAATGCAGAAGATTGACTACATGGGAGGAAACACGAGGACAGGGACCGCCATTAAGTTTGCCACTGACAAATTGTTTGGACTCTCGGAAAGGGGCCCAGCAGGCATTTCCAGAATTGCTGTTGTCCTCACAGATGGGAAATCGCAAGATGAGGTCATGAAAGCAGCCGAGGAAGCAAGAAAAAAAGGGATAATTCTGTTTGCAATTGGAGTTGGACCAGAGACAGAAGAGAATGAGTTGAGGGACATTGCAAACAAACCGTCCACAACTTATGTCTTCTCTGTTGAGGACTACAAAGCAATTACCAGGATTATACAGGTCATACGTCAGAAACTATGTGAAGGTAAGAAGCTTCTGGTCGGGTGATTCTCATCATGTCGTAATATACTTCTTTGCTGATTCATGGTGTTTTCCTGTTACAGAAACAGTTTGTCCTGCAAAAATTTCCATAAATTCCCGTGATGAGAAGGGCTTTGATGTTCTGTTAAAATTAAATTTAGCTAAGAAAACTAAAAAAACACAAGGATCATTTTATGGCACTAAAGCGTATGAAGTCACATCTTTAGTTGACTTGAGTGAAACTACAAGGTAATAACAGCAACAATTTAAAATTCCTTTCCATCTTTATGTGATAGTCAACCACTTTCCTCTTAACCCACACAGGAGCCTTTTTCCTGATGGCTTCCCTCCATCGTATGTATTTGTGGCCACACTGAGGTATAAAGGATCTGTAGCCGTGGAGAAGTGGGACCTGTGGAGAATACAGACCCATGATGGAGATCCTCAGATGGCGGTGACTCTAAATGGTCTGGATAATACCGTCATGTTCACAACAACCAGTAATACACCAAATGCAATTCAAACTGTCACATTTTCACAACAGACTGCAAGGGTAAGTTTCCACTGCTTTTATTCTGAAATGGCTTTACAATTTGATTTAAAAGCTTTAGAAAATATGTTAAAAAAAAAAAAAAAAACAGGGACTGACACTCATTTAATAGATTGTAAATTGCTAAAATAACTGCTAGATATAAAATGTTCTGATTGTTATGGATAAATAGACAATATATATTTACTCACAGGACATTTAAAGAACATGCAAAAATGTCCAGGCGGTGATTTGAAGAAAATCTAAATAACTTAAAGGCCCCCCCTCTGCAGTACTGTAGATGTTGTGATTCACACAGACCCTCTGTTATACCATTCATAAATTCCCGTGACGAGAAGGGCTTGTCAAATAGTAGTTTTCTCATATGTTATTTGACCCTAAAAAGTCAGCTCAACATACTGTAGCAAAGGTGATGAGTGGAAGGGAAGCTAAAATGACTATAAATAATCAAACAGCAGCTGCAGTCAACACGCCCTCATCCTTTTTTGGCTTTAACAGTGTGAAAATATGACTTTCTGCTACATCCAATTATTATGGGTAAGATCATGAAGGAGAAAAATTTGAAATAGTAGTTAATGCTTTTCTTATTCATTGCAAATTGCACGTAACTAGATGTTTTGTATTAACAGATGACACATGCAAAGCAAAGTTTCTTTTAAATAATACTGTTATACAACATAGATTTTTTTTCTGCACAGGATTTGGCTGCTGATTAAATTTGTCAGTTGCATTGCTGACAGATATGTGAAATACAATATACTTTATAGGTACTTTATGCTTGTGCGTTGCACCTTTGCTTAATCCAAAAATAATGTGGTGTAAGAAGCATTTAGATCAAGAAGTGAGACCCTATTTACTTTTACAGAACTCGCTGACTTTGGTGGAAAGTAATGCTGCTCTCTTCATTCTTTTCCTTTTTAAAAATAGGTGGCAAAGATATTTAATTGTCATTTTCGATCTATGTTGATTCGGGCTCTGTGGTTCTAATTGACCCATAACTTTATGTGTTCTGTAGTATAAGTTCTATATTATAAAGCCATAGCTTTATTGAATGTAAGCTGTAAAAAAATAGCTGTTCTTTTTACATAAAGATGGAGAAACCATGAAAACAATAGAGCCCCGGTCTGGCATTTAGAGAGGAAAAACATCCATGTCCATACATTAGGAATGAGTGGCTTTTGTGATGTTGTAGCTGACCACCTAATGAACAACTTGCAGCCACAAAGCAATAAAGTCTGAATATGGCCCTCTGGTTTTGTTAGTATTTAGTGTTTTTTAGTAGAATTAGATCAATGTGTGCTCCCATTTTTATTTCAATCATATGGTCACCACCAACCAGTAAAGTCATGACTTTTATGTGTTCTGTCTGATCAAAGAAGCTGTTCGATGAAAAGTGGCACCAGTTGCGGCTACTGGTAACCGAAGAGGATGTTACTCTTTATGTTGATGACCTGCAAATGGAGACACAGCCTCTCGAGCCCTCTGTTGGCATTTTCATCAATGGAAAAACCCAAGTTGGAAAATATGTAAACAAGGAAACAACTGTGCCTGTAAGTATATCCTGATCATTTTCAACTTGATCAATTACCTAAATTAATACTATTCAAATCTTCTGTTCACAAGATCTTAGTACTGGGTGTTTTATTAATCTAATTTAGCAATGCTAAATTGCTTGGAAATGTTCAGTTCTCCAAAATCTTGACTGTTGATCATTACAGCAGTAAATTGTTCAAAAGTGCACAATCTTGTTGCTCAATGTCGAGTTTAATGATGTGTTAAGTGTTTCAAGACATTTAACACAGTGAATGCACTTCTGCAAGAAGACTTTTGTAACTGGATGAATTTTCTATTTTGCTGCTAAATAACACAATTATTGATAGCGTATAAATATTAACAATAAAACCTTTAGATACAGCTATCTCTACCACAATGAGACTGGTACTTACATAAAATTGTGACTACTTTGCTTTTTTGCTGCACAATACTGTATTGTTTTATTCCAGACTGATTTACATCCCTGATAATACAACTGTGTGTGTTTTTTATGAGGCTAGAAATTTAACAAATGGGGCTTATATGAAACAGATTTTCCTGAGCCGTTTTACCACCAGCATCGTCAGAACACCAAATCATGGAAGAATAGTGTAATGTTGCTTGAACACCAAGGGAGGTCTGGCAACATGAAGCAGTTCAGTGCCTACTGAGGGCACTTATTTGTTTCTTTAGCTCCTATAAAATGGTAATTTCAATTCATTGGTGGCACTGCTCGAATAAAACCCAGCATAATGTTACACAATTACTTCCTATGTTCAAATCAGCTTCTTTTGCACAGTCTTCTTGGGATTCCCAAAAGTAAAAGTTTTACATTTAACACTTTCTTTTTCCCCTAAACCATTTATGTTTAGTTTGAAATCCAGAAACTTCGCATTTACTGTGACCCTGAGCAGAACACCAGAGAGACTGCATGTGAAATACCTGGGGTTGTGAGTACATCTTTATCTACCTATGATCTTCTGTGACCTTTTCTCTGAGATACATGGCCTATAAGGATGTCAAAGCATTTCAGGATGTGCTAAATTCCTAACTTCCACTGCTTAATGCCGCATGGTGCTTTCTCGCTTTATATTTCATCTCTGTGGGATACTGACATTCTTTATAGGAAAGTTGCAAACTCACCATGTAATCCTAAAGCCACATCTGGCATGCATTAATTGATCTGCTGAAGGAAGACGTATGGCTTAGAGTCAAACATGCTGCACTCTGTATATATAGAATTTTATTGCTTCTTGGCTGTGAATCTTTGGCCTGTTTTTATTTTGGCTTTAAACTACTACAGACACAAAGTTATTGCCAAATTTCTATTTCTATTGTGAAGATATTCAAAAGAAAGATCAGCAGAAACCGTGTAGAAAGATTTAAAAAAGAATCTTCCCATTTATTAACACAGCTTTTGTTTTCTGTGTGTTTTCTATTGTTTATAGCCTGTTTAAAGTGTGTAATTAAGCTTTTAAAAAATATAGTTAATTTTTGGCTATTCATGATTAATGAAGATCTATTTACTTTTTAACAATGAATCAGGTTGATTTGTAAAACACTTTGCTTGCCTGTTACAGTGCTCCAACAATGCTGATTACATTGAACCAACACAGGAACCTTGTACTTGTCCTCCTGGACCTCCTGGACCACCAGGAACAGCAGTCAGTTTTTTTTTTTTTTCTTCTTCCCATTCCCCATTTACCTTGTGTTGTGAGGATGCTTAATTGTATGATATTTAAATGATGCAACTGTAAATACAAAACCTTGAAAACTGTTTTGATCTTTCCGAGTAAAGGATCCTGATTGTTAAAGTGGTAGTGAAATCATGCTCACATAAATTGAAACAGAAATCTTTCAACTGTGGCAGATATTTGGGAATGATTAATATTACTTTGCTTATATATATAACATATTGGAAAGCCCAGAAGAAAGCAGGTCTCCAAATCCTTTATGCTCACAAGGTTTGAGAAAATTATGTTAATTCCCAGGACTTGTCTAGATCCTGTTTCAATCAGACAATGTCTATGACTTTGCACTTTGCAAATAGGTCAAATTAAATGGCTGTAATTACAATAACCATTAGATTTAGAACAGTTTGAGAGGTCATAGTACTTTAATTTCTTTAATGGTTAAACAGTTCTCAGCAGTTAAATTGAAGCTAGTGATTTAAAATAACTCAAAGTTCCTTTCAGACCAAGATGTAACGTGTCCATTCCTAAAAAAATGGCAGACCACTTGCTTAATAAGGTGCACTTCAAAAAGAAAATCTGAGACAATGTAGAATAATAGAATAATAATTGTATTTAAAAAATTTTCTGATAGCAGATAATAGTGAATTGCAAACGTAATTCACAAGATTCTTAGATATCGCCAAGAAAAAACAAACTCGTTAATTAAAACCTTCAATATATAGTTTCAGGGAGCTTTTTTTTTTTATAAGGTTACAAAGTGTGCTTTTACAACATTTCCTAATAGATCCAAAATGCCTGGAGTGTAACTGGCTTGCAGATGTACCATTTGGCTCCAAACAGTAAATCTTACATTAGACAAACCCGCTTGATCAGCAGTTGATGGATAAATAAACAACAGCTCAGGCAGAAACATGTTGATACCATTGATGTTTGTAATAGCGCCATTGTACAAAAGGTTTTTTTTTTTTTTTTTTATACACTTTTTTAGGGGCAAAAAGGAAACTCGGGTATCCCTGGACAACCTGGACCTGCTGGTGCTGATGGTAAGCCTGTGAGTACTAAATAAATAATTATACAAACACACAGCAAATAACCGGCAATAGTTCAATTAAAAATAACATTAAAATGATCATTGATGAGTTTATGTAGTTCATTAGTTTTTTTTTTAGATTTTATGTGGCTCCAAACAGTTGTTTAGAAATTGTTGTAAATACCAATGGGCTTTTTTTTGTTAAGTGACCTTTAATACAAAAAAATGTCATATTGTGTCTCACGTCATATTGTGTCTCACTGCATAACACAGGATCTATTGTGACTTTACAAAAGTTTTCCCAGCCCTTAAACCTTTTCACGTTTACAACCAAATGTATTTTAGAGAAGTGTGTTGTTGTCAGTTTTTGTTCGAACATATGTGATAATGGCATTGCATAAACATGACAAATATTTTGTACACACGTGATAATACATTGTGTCAATCTGATCATTATATTCCATAAAGGCTATTTCTACCACACGGTGGCAACAGTATGCTTTCTGCTTGCATTGATGAGATATAGGTTCATTTGATGCATGGATGAGAAATGAATGGTTATAAAGATACTTTGTTGTTATTCCTAAGGACACCATGGTGTGTGCCACAATAAGTATTCTGAAACTTATCGTGTTTGTACAATTTTCAAGTTTTATTCGAAATTTTCAATTGGTTTCAAATTTCGACTTTGACTTGACCATTCAAACAAAGAGGTTTTTATCTAAACTCTATTGTACCTGAAGTTTTGTTCTTAAGACCTCTGTCCTGTTGGAAGATAAACTTAACCCTAGTCTCTTACTTCTGAAAGGTTTTTGTTTCAGGATTAGAATGCATTAACTCAATTTACCTTTGAACACTAAGCATCTGATCTGCTGTTACGGAAACAAGCTTCCCCTCTCCATGATGCTTCTACTTCTATCTCTTGCCAAATCTCTATTGTGCTCAGGATGGTATTTAGTATCAGATCATGTTAAACAAAAGAAATTATATATCAATTAAACTTCTCCTGCTGTTTTGATACCTGCTTTGCCTGCCTTTCCATCTGATCTATTTCAGATAGTAAATTCATACTCTTCGCTGGGTACAAGCTAGCAGTTTTTCAAAGTATGTACACTTATCACACACTGCAGATTCTACTTGATTTATATAGCACAAATTTACACTAAATTTTGTCTTGAGGCATTAAAAAAAATCATTTTAGTTCATTCACACATACATCCAAATTGACCCCAGATATACAGTGCAGTAAATTCAGTTAGATAGAAGGAAACAACCACCTGAGGATAGATGGTTAACTATCTAAGTAGATCTTTGTCTTAGTTATTATGTTATGTTGTCTTGTAATGCACTTTTGACTGTCTTTTTCCTGGAATGTGTAATACAAATAGACTTGACTTGTTGACTAATAACTGTAATCCCACCAAGCACTAGATCTGTGCAGCTCCTCCACTGCTTGTCTGATTAGGAGCCACTCGTTCCAGATCCACATAAAATACTAGACCAGGAAAATCCCAGGCAGTCCCAATCCTTGAGAGTGGGTTTCCTGCAATCCTTGCATGTGTTCTTGGTTTAACACACTTCAATTAAATAGCTGAATTATCTCCTCGGTGCAGTCGAGTTCTCCACAGTGCTGTTAATGACCTCATTAGTTGACTCAGTTATATTGGAAGGAGAAATACATCTAAAACCCACAGGACACCAGTCCTGGTCTAAACTGTAATACTCAAAGCTTGGGGTATTGTTTTATAAACTAATTTGCATCTCATGATACTGTTTCTCCTCTTATGTTCTCTAACAAAACTTTTGATGCCTTCACAGAACAGTCGTATTGATACCGTCATTGGATGACAACTGTGAATTTGCTAATTAAGTGAATTCTTCAGACAATTGGTTGTACATAGACCACGGGAATCCCAGGCAGTCCTGTGGTCGACATAGGAGGCTGTGGTCGACGTAGGAGGGTGAATAATTAAAAGGCTATAAATAAATTAGTTATAAACTTCAATTACCATTAGCTTTGGTAAATTATGGCTTCCTTAATTCTCCAGTTCTCCAGTTGGAGATGTAAGATTGCAGAAGCACCTAAAATAAAACCTCTTTTAAATGATACTTTCTGTTAGCTTTCCCTCCTTTGCAAATGTCAGGGTGATGAAAACTACCAACATTGCATGTTGATCTCATTACAGTTCCATGATTCTAATCTGTGAACCAGTGGCTTCATTCTCTTCTTTAATGGGAAATTCCACTGCATGAAGGAAACTTGCTGCCTGACGGATAAAATGAAAGTGTTCAAGCACAATTTGTATTGTAGCCCATAGCAGTGTTTCCTCAAGGCACACTGCTCTGCATGTTTTAGACACTTTCCTGAAACAACAGATCAGCAAAAATCTGTTAATCAGCCATCAGTTGAAATGATTTGCGCTTGAAGTGGGGAAACATCGAAAGCATTCAGAGCAGTGTGCCTTGAGCAGCAAGGTTGGGATCTCCTGGTATGTAGTATGATCAAATGCAGTTGGATTAGTTCCTGTCCTGCCACTTAGGAAAGTGAACCAGTACCAGTTTTCTTTACAAATGTTGATGTTTGAAATGTTTAGAGTACAGACAATTAAGTCCTTGCTGATCAGAATATGTTTCTCATTATAGAAAATTAACATGTATACAACTTTATCTAAAGTTCAGTGGAAGAGTTTTATTGTGTCTTGCCTCTGAATGGATTCAATTAAATGTTTAATCAACCATCAATAATTTGTTAAATCTGAAGGGTATTCCTGGCCTTAGAGGACTTCCTGGGCTTCCAGGTCCACCAGGACAAAAGGTAAATCAGTATTTTGTTACTATAACAAAAATATTCATTTGGTGAACACTATCCTGAAAAAAGGATGCTTTTTTGTGTCAATTTCATTAGGGGGCACAAGGAGCAGATGGGTACAAAGGCGAGCAAGGGAGACCGGGTGTTTTGGTAGGAAGGTCAAAACATCATTCACGGGACAGTTAATTGAGTAGAAATGTTCTACCTTCTGACTTTTTAGTGTTTCAGTGTAAGTCTGCTTTTTCCTTTGCTTAGGGTGAACGGGGTATGCCTGGATTACCTGGACTGCCAGGGCAGCAAGGAGAGAAGGTGCTAACGCTGAATCATTTACCTAAATCGACTGTATTTCTGCTCATTCTTAGATAAATAGCCTTTATCTATAGTCAGATTCAAACATAGACATCATGTGTGCAATCTGACAGCACTGAACAAACAGTCCTGAAAAATAAAAGTGCACTATATAGATTTGTTGTTCTTTAAGCAGCTCTTGTTTAAGTCTAAGTCAAAAAATATTTTGAAAAAGAAAACTTTATCTTAAAGATAAGATAAAAAACAAGGGAACCACATTTATAATTACAAAAATTACACACACATGCATATTGCATCATGAGAACATCAGGACTCTGTATTTTTACAGTGGCTTGCACTGCTTTAATGTTCGACCTTTTGTCTGCTGTATTCTGACTGTTGAAGTAAGAGTGAATATGCTAAGATCAAAAGAAATGTCTGAGGAAATGCCAACATGCCCAGATTTAGCAAAGCAAGCAAGTTCTGCCTGAACTTGCTTTCCATCACAAAATGGAAATGAATCAAAATAAATAAACGGAAGTGAAAATAAATCTTTTAAATAGCTTTGTAAAAGAAACAGCACTACAAGATCCAGCTCCATTCAACGGACACTAAATCTTATTTCTGGAAAGATCAAAACTGTCAAGGGTTTAGGAAATAAAAGAGACTGGATTTTCTCTTGATACATACATCACTTTTGATTTGAACATAGCTAGATCAATCGTGACCAAGATTTCTTAAGATTTTAGCTGCCATTTGAAGCTAAATGGCAGCTAATTTCTAGTTGTATTTCTGGACAATCAAGAATATAATAATCAAAAATTACCTTCTCTACCTAAGGTTTTTGTTTGCTTCCTTTTTTGAAAGAATATCAGTGTGGCCGGTACACAAACTCAGTCTTGTTAAAACAGAGTTGTACATGGTTCCTGAAGTCTCATTTCAAAAATTTTCATTTATAAGCAGGACCAGACTGCAGTGCTTTTGACTCCTCCGCAAATAAAATTGTGGCCAACTGGCAACCAATTTTTAAACTAGTCTTCATAGGTGCCAAGTAAAAAACAAATATTGGAATGCGAAAACTGATTTTCCACTTATACAAGTCCAATTCTGTTTGCCCTCAGGAAAGAACTTTCATGAAGGATAGAATAATAATAATTTTAAAATATCAAAAGAATCCAAGTGGTTCTCAAACTTGATTTCTCCAAACACCAAAGAGCCACTTAAGGTTCTGTTTATGTTCAGAGGTCTTTTAGGGTAAAGGCAACAAATATCGTCAGCTAATGGAAACACCAGTAATTTAGTTTCCATTCTATGACACTGAATAAATTTATATTATGAAAATACATTTGCTTAATGGAAACAGGTTAATAAAAATAAAAAAAACTCCCTTTTTTCTACGAAAAGTTTTTGCTCTAGGATGAAGCGGTCTTTCAATCATATCAAAATAAATGTATTTTGCAAAAGTGCAGTAGAATTACTTTTTTTCACGCGTTACACAATCATTAACTGGCTGTTACTTCTGGCAAAAATGACAACAGATCATCGTAGCAGAACGATGATGTTTTTTTTTTTCATTATGATTTTAGAATAACAACAATGCACAGTTCAGAAAAAGTTGTGTCATTTGAACGTGTTGACTCCGTAGCTCTTCTTTAAAATCATGGTCTACAATTTTCCCAAAACACAGCATACATAGCCGCTCCCAAATATTAGAGCTCCAATGGCTCAATGATACTGATTTCTCCTCTGATGGCTGATATCAGTAGAATATGTCACTGACTGAGATTTTCAATTCACAGTATACTTCTTACCTGCTCAACACTATTTGTCCCATGCGCTAACTAAAGTACCTAATGTACTGTCATATTGATTGGATGGTCATGGAGTTAAACAATGGGCTCATCTATGCATCTATACAGAGAGACAGACTTATCTCTGCAACAAATCTAATGTTTATTTTTCATCTTTTGGCCTCATTCAGGGTGTAATAGGTTTACCAGGAATTGCAGGGTTGCCTGGAATACCTGGTCAATTGGTAAGAATACAGAATGTAATAAAGGCGTTAAAAAACTCAGATGCCACATGGGTTGTCATACAGTATTTATTTTTTTTTAACTGGATATTGTTTTCTTTCCAGGGTGCAAAAGGAAGCATAGGACCTCCTGGGCCACCAGGTATTCCTGGAAATCCTGTACGTGTGTCACATGTAGGAGTATAAAATCCACATTCCTTGTGCCTGTATTGTATTAAAAAAAATGTTTCTTTGTAATTACAGGGATTTCCTGGGAGAGATGGAAAAGATGGAATTCAAGGAAATCATGGTCAAAAGGTTTGGTAGTGTTGACAGTGTTACATGTTACAAAGATCATTTCGATTTGAGGGATGAAACAGAGGCATGTTGTTGGAGAACAGTGAACATAATTGAACTGTTTCCAAGAAAACAGCTGTTGTTTTCAAGCAACTATTTAAACCAAATCAATAGGAAACTCGTCTCTTTGTTCAGAGGGACATCTATCATTTCTTTTATTTTATTTTCATATTTAGATAAAATTTTTAGTGCTTCATAAAGCATTCAGAAATGCACTAAAGCCACATGACTTGATTTTCAACCAAATCAAAATGTTTTTTCTCTATTAGGGTGAAGCTGGAGCCATCGGTATTCCTGGTTCAGATGGAAGACAAGGCCATCCTGTGAGTACACATGTTAACAATATGCAGTGCTTTGCAAAAGCATTTGTAAGACTTTAAAGTCTTTATGTGGTTTCTCTTTGTAAACACAAACTACAATGTTTTGGATTTGGATTTATGAGAAAGACAAACACAAATCAGTGCGTAATTTTAAGTCGTAAAAGGAAATGAAAGCAAATTTTTCAAAATATTTTCAGACTAAAATTTGAACACTGAGTTTACAATTTGAATTCAAAACAGACTGATCTGGATTTGAATATTTTAAAATTGAATCAAGTGCTACCAGTTGCCTAAATCTCCTGGTAAGTAAACAGTTCACTTATGTGTTATTAAATGTAAAAAAAAAACTCTTTTGTGAAGGTCTAATAAGTTCTTTATAGAATGTTTGTGAACAAACATAGCAAGGAATATACCAGACAGGCTGGGAAAAACACTGTAAATTCAAATCAAAGAAGCCTACAGTAGAAGCAGTAGAGACCCACAGTTCAGGTGAATTGATCTGTGGATACCACAATTAATTATAACGAACAAAATGATCATATTATACAGAACCATATTACCACACCTTGACTTGTACACACCATCCTAAGGTGAACCATAGTGGTGAAGGCGACATGCTGTGGGACTGTGGTTATTCTACAGGAACATGGAAGCAAGTCAGAGTAGATGTTGTGGAGAGAGTTAAATAATAAATAACCATGGGCCAAAACCTATTAGAGACTGGATTAGGTACAAATCTGGTCATTAAAGTGCAAAACTGTTATTCCAAGCCTTTATTTGGAGGGGCTGAAATAAATATATATTGTATACAGTGATCCAAAGAGAATGTATCCTTCCACGTACATTTAAGCATTCCTTTGCATTGGTCATGTGAAGAAGCGAAAAATACTTCTGTGCAATTTTTGTATTCTGTAGATTTTCAGAGCAACCATAAGTTAATTCAAAATTGTAGACATGACAAATGTGGTGTGATGGATTTATAAAACTTTTACTTACTGTGTTGTTTTTTGACTTTAGCAAAAATTACCTCTGCTTGAATGATCACAAACCCATTTTGTAACATGATTACTAAGACAAAGTTTGTGATTTATGTTTTTAATGAAGTGTAGAGTGTCATATTGAAACCATAGTGTCATAACCACCCCCACAAAGACTGAATGTGACAACCAGTAAATCAGAAGTGCGACTCCAATAAGTCACCACAGGATAATCCTTACATGTAATAAGCAACGCACATTAGCTTGAATTATTGACTGTGAAAAAAGCTAATCGAGAGACTGTTTGTTCCCAAAACTGAGAACTTTGTATTGTGGAACAAATTGTTCCAACTGGGGACTCATCACACAGATCATGATCAATGGTGGTGTCAAAAAGTTTGCAATAGGTTCACAAAATGTGAGTCAATAGTTCCAGAAGCTTGCTGACCATTTGAGATCTAAATCAGAGAGACAGACTTACAAGACGGAAAAAGATCACGCTGAATGTTTTCAAGTTGAACATCAAACATTATGAAAGCTTGCTTTAAAAAGGAGAACTCATTTCCCATCATTTTTAGAAGACAAAACTTGACCAAACAACAAGTAATGTCTCAGGTGCTCTTTTTGTAATTCTTGTAAACTCATCTTCCATACTTGACTGTCTCCAGGGTATTCCTGGTTTGCCAGGAAATGCAGGCCTGAATGGACAAAAGGTAAAATTGTGCTGTTGTGCAAAAATCAAAGCCTCATACAATGCAATCCTCTTTGACTGGAATGATTCTCACTAAAGGGAGAAACTGGTGAGCCTGGACCAAAAGGAATCAAAGGATCTGCTGGCCCATCTGTGAGAGTCAAGTCCCTTACTTACATGCCTGGCCTGGTATGGATTATTTCTTAAGAAATATATTTACTTTCAGGGGGAATTGGGCTTACCTGGTGAACCTGGCATGAGGGGACCAATTGGACCCAAGGTAAATAATTTGTAACTGTAAGCAAGATTCAGCTTTTCTGAAATTGTTAGAATTTGAGGTAAATTAAAAATGGAGAAAACGTACTTTTAAAAAGAAAAACAGTTAAGTACATAGTAACCAGGATGGTTGTGCGACGTTAGCATGATCCAGAGATCTCATGTGCAAACTTTTGCAACAAGGAAACTAGAGTCATGTCTTAATTTCATCTGACTCTAAGTAAAGTGCATAGCTACTGCCAAGCCGTGCAGAAAGACAGAAATGTTATTTCACAAACAAATGTTTCTTTCTGAGGTTTCCATAACATAAAGTGATATAATTAACATTTCATCAGTGTTGATTCAAAGATCAACATTGATAATTCAATAAAATAGTAAGAATTATCTTATTGTGAGATCCTACATATTTTCATCTTGGATGGATCTTGGCTTTTTTGCTTGTCTTAGTTGTTCATACTCAGTTAGTGCCAAAACTGTAGTCTGCTGCCATTCCTGAGCCAGGGTTGCGCTGGTGGAAACCTGATATCTTAGAGAAAAATGCTTGGGAGATCCCACAGGGCCTCTACAGGCTGAAGTTGTCCCAAGTAGCTTATTCTTGGGACAAAAAAAAAGAGAAAAGAAAAACTAAATGGCAACATTTTGTGTTTAGCAAGAACTTTGGAAGTTAAGTTAATTTATTCCTTTAAACTTATTTAGTTGTGCTCAGTTTTGCTTATTTGTTCAATAAATTTTAACAACTAAAAGTACACATTTTCTTCATTTATTTGCAGACGCTGTAGTTTTAAAATCCATTAAAGTGGCAATAAAAATAATTGCAAATAACCGGTCCAAGCAAGTCATAGTATCGATATAACTGACTTGTAAGTATTTATGCTGGATGATAACCTTGATATTTTTGGGGAAAGAGGGCGAGGATGACAGTGTGTGCTTCCTGATCGTGTAAGGTAGAGAAACTCTTCACTTCAAAGCAGACATAACTAAATCAAAAACACAAAGTGATGTCAGCCATTTGGCCCTCACTGAGTCTATCATTCTAACTAACAATTAGGTCTTTCCAGTGATGGTGGCAAGTATTTTTGAGGCAGGAATAAAACACATTGACTAAAGAGCATTTCACTAGTTGTATTCAAATTTACAGGTCATTATTTATCCACTGGCAGGAGAGTTACGCTGATTTCTGGCACTTTTCACTTTCTTACACTGCAATACAGAGCAGCACAGTGTTTAGTGAAATTGTATTCTCAAAGTAAATGTTGCATATCCTTCACAAAATACAGTTCAAATGACTATTAGTTTGGATATTTTTGGAGCTTTCAAGGGGGGCAGATTAAAAATCTGTGGGAAAAAAAATGTGATTGAAGAGCATTACATGTTTTGCTTGGTCAGGGGTTTAACTAAAAGAGACCATAACAAAAAGCACTCTTAGTGGAACAAAACTTAACAGAAATCCAGACCCACTTCTCAGGGTAATGTTTAGTTTAAAAGCAACAGTTCTGGTCTCTGTGTAAAGCCTTTAGCTTTACACATTTAATATATTATGCTTCAAAATCAACTGGATCACATTGGTTAAACTGAATTATGATTACAGTCACATATTGCCTGTAACCTAATGATTTTCTGTAAAATAATCGATATCTGGTTTAACAAATCAAGGGCAACAAAGGTGAAAGTGGAAAACCTGGGATGAGAGGATCACAAGGGCTTGTGGTGAGTTTCTTTCAAAACATTATAATTCATACCGAATTTGTTGTTCATCTAAAAAGAGCAAACAAATTAAATTTATTTATTTATGAAATTGGTAGCTGTAAGTATTTTGTTTATGTTCTACATCCCTATTTTCCAAAAAGGGGAACACAGGGGAACCAGGATTACCAGGTCAACCGGGACACCCAGGCATGCCAGGCCTGAAAGGAAGCAAGGTATCAATCAATCGATCGATGAATCGATTGATCAATCAATCAATCAATCAATCAATCAATCAATCAATCAATCAAGAGCATTTTTCATACAGACATTACGCAAAGATCAAAAATTTATATTTCATGATGGTCTTCTTGCCCTTTTTTATTTAAACACCACTGTTTGTAGATTTTGATCCTTAGAAGTCTCCAGCTTACAAATTTCTTCTGTTTTTTCTCTTCTGTCATCTTTATTTTCTTCAGGGAGAAAGAGGACACACGGGTGAAACAGGAGTGATGGTAAGCTTTAACCGTAACTAAATAGCTCTGCATTAATATTTCACATCAGCGCAGACACCTTTTTAAATATTTTGACAGCTGCTGTAACGGGGAACTGTTCTTTACACACAACCATCAATATCCAGTGCAAGATATTTGAAGACTCCATGGGAAACGAAACCTTAATTTCGTTTCCCACTAAAACAACTTTTAGCTGTTTTTCTTTTATCATTAACTCCACATAATATATTATCTTTTAAAATTGATAAAAGATAATATGTCTTTTGTATAATATTTGATGTCCATCAAAAAAAACTTTTTGATGGAAAACCAAAAAGTTTTTATATTATTTAATGTCATAGAGAGAATATATTCGCTTATATTTCGCATAAGACAATATATTACTGCAGAGTTTATTCTGTCATATGCTGTAATTCAGATGTTGGTTGGAATCTAAACATTTCTTCTCACCAGGGAGTGAAAGGTGATCAAGGGGAACATGGACGACCAGGAATTTCTGTATGTTTTTTTTTTGTACAATTTTTTTAGCTCAGAATACCAAATTAAATTGTTGGCTAGTGAGATAAAATAAATTGAACAATAACATTGTTAAAATCTATTAAAATTTGCTTTGGGCCAGTTTTCAAAAAACATTTCAAGCATATACACTACAATAAACTAATGCTTCCAATTTGGAGGTTATGGGGGGATTATCTAAAATAAACGTGGTGGCTGCTTCATAATCCTTATTTCAATGTTTAAATACTACCAATGAAAGGGCTGAGACATACCTCAATCTTTGAATGTTTTATCTGGTGGGATTTTTATTCCGATTTACCAACATTTACAGATATCTGGCAAAGGATTTTATTTAATGAAAAATAATGTGATTCACAACATTTTTATGGTGTTTTTAAAAATGTATATCACATGATCTGCATTTTAAACCAGGTATTCACACACTTTATAAAAAGACACTTAGCAATTTTTCTCCCTGTTTGACATTGAACCTTTCTGTATTGGGTCAGGTAGGAATAACATATTTCTATTTAAATTGCATTGTTGTTTCTCTTAAACTAAATTTCTTGTTGAGGTTTGTTGACATTAAAATTCATACCAGATGTTGGAAGCAACACAAATAATGTAAAAACACAATAAAATCAAAGTAATTTAGTCCATAAATAAAAATGAGCAAAAACAATAAATGAATGAGACAGGGGATAAGTAAGGTGAACATTTACTTTGCATATAAAACAGCCATTTTTTAATGATGACAACTTAAAGGTTTATCCTGAATGGAGAAACTAACAACATGAATTGCTCATGTAGGATCCATTCTGCGTAGAATGTTCCTCTATGCACTCAAATACTGACTTATTCCCACAGATTTTTATTTGGATACTACTTTGGATCATCTAATTGACTTGGCCACTCAGCTCTCCTTTCTCCTATAAAATTAGGATAATCAAGGGTCAATCAAAATTTCAAAACTATGCAGCGGTGGACATATAGGGTTTTAAATACAGAAATGTCATGTGGATACAATGGAAAAATCAATCTCAATAGGGACCTTTCTTGTCCAGGGAAAAATAACAGGTGCTGTAGCACCTCCGTGTGGCTATCTGTGTATTACAGTACAAAAAACCTACAAAGCCACAACAAAGCTTTCTTAATGTCCAAAGGCATAGTAATAGTAGCGTATTTATCTTCTAAAACCAATGGGAAAAAAAAAAAATTCTGATTATTCTCTAAACTGGCAATTAGAAGAACTTTTCAAACTGATGGAAAACCAAAAAGTTTTTATATTATTTAATGTCAGACAGGAAGAAAAAATTATTTTGCATCTGCCTATGTAGTGTATGCAGATATCTGAGTTCAACAGTCAATATCATAGCTGATTTACATTATTCACTGATGCTATAAAAAATATTTCTTTAGCATCAGTGCATCTGATTCATCAGAAAAATTCCTTTCAACATGATCCCACTGTATGAATGATTTTATTATTGTGACTCGGTCCTATAATAAGGATAATATCAGTTGCTGTGCATTTTGAAGTAGATTGACTTTTAATGTCTTTGGTGACTTATTCTGATTACCAGGGATCACCTGGACCAGTGGGATTCAAGGGGGAGGTATGTTGAGATGAAGAAAAATGTGATAATTACGTCAGCACAACCTGTGTAAATGCATGCTTTTCTAACAAGAGGGTGGTATTCTTGCCAGAAAGGGACAGCAGGGGATCCAGGGCAGAGGGGGCCAGAAGGTCAAATGGGACGGCCTGGACAACCAGGTCAGTCAGGGCCAACTGGACCCCAAGGGACGCGAGGGGACACAGGCCCCCCTGGGCCACCAGGACCCGAAGGCAGATCTGTAAGTTTGACACTTTCTGAAAACAGAATGTTTTTTCGGTCGTTATGACATGCAGTGATGACCAACACATCATATTGATCAACTACAGACGAGTGAAATGTCAGACAGTCACATTCGACAAATCTGCAGAGACATTCTGAGAAGTGAGTTGCCTTACAATCTAATCAATGAGCTGTTTCTACACAACTGCACCATGTGAAATCTCTTTTTTGTCTCTGATTCAAGGTGAGCTGCCTTTATTACTGCTAAGCAACCAGCAGAGTAGCTGTACAAGATGTCAAGGCCAGCCGGGGTCACCTGGTGCACAAGGTCCAGCTGGTCCCCAAGGACTCACAGGTTTTCCTGGACTTAGTGGTTCCAGAGGACAACCTGGTCGTCCAGGGCGTCCAGGGGTTATTGGGCTGAAAGGTAAAAGTACAATCATATGTGCTGTACAAAAGTTATAATATACATTTGTTCTAAACGTAGAATGGTGTTTGTAGGAGAACCGGGTCACAAAGGTGAGAAAGGGAGTCCTGGTCAAGTTATGGTCGGGGATCAGGGACCTCCTGGGCCACCAGGTAAGAAAATGTTGCTTTTCATTCAGTAAAACATTATTGACAGAACATCTTGGAAATATTTTCAGGTTTCAACACTTTAAATTTGTATGTTTACTTGTATATGTTTAGTCTTACAACTTTTCCTGAATTGTGGACATCGGGTTGTTGTTTGAGACAGATATCCACATTTAAACAAAGACCTGTAAGAGACCACAAAGATTCACATTTCTTGAGGTGATCATGTCCAGATTTTAAGTACATTTTTGAAATGTTAAAAAAAAAAGAAGAAATAAACAAAACACAAAGAAGGCATTGTTAAAACAAGTTCTATTGAAAGTGTTTGGGGTAGTGCGCAAAAATGGAAGGCAGTTCTAATCCACAGATGCCCTTCACTAAGCTATCTTCACCACATGGATCAATATTACAGTTAGCCAACTGGAAACACTTACATCAAGCATGTCTGAGCATATTCTTGAAGTGATCAGCAAGAGTCATGGTGCCACTCACTGCTGAGTTTGTTTTTTATATTTTTAGCTATGTTTTTTGGGTGCTGAACTTTTGATCAGCTGTTCAACAGCCTGCTTGAGTTTAAATGTCATTTTCAATAAAATTCTCTTTCTGTTTTTGTGGTTTACACCTGCTTCTTCTGTTAGCATTTGAAGCTGAACGTATAACCTGATTTAAATCCAGCAGAATGAAAAACAAATACTTGCAATTCTTTTCCAGTTTTAAGTTCTTTCTTAGATGTTTATTCTTTCCCTTGCTCCAAATTAAGAAATATGAAAAGAAGTGTGAAAAGAAAAAGGAAACAAAAGCGAGGCAGCCAAGGAATGCTTGTGACAACAATTATAAATTAAATCACTTAAGTTCTGGAGGGATTGAATTTATGGTGCAATTTCTGCGTTGGTTCTGACTAGCATTGTTGCCCTGATGTCTGTGTTCATCAGTCTCCTATTGCAACTGTTATGGCTCAGTGTTTTTATCTTGACAGGGCCTGTTGGTCCCCAGGGGTACAGCAAACCAGGTCCTCCTGGTAAGCATGGATTTCCTGGTCAAAATGGAGCAGAGGGTAAACCAGGTAATCCCGGTGTTCCTGGCCATCCCGGAGTATGTGACCCATCCCTGTGCTACCCTAGCATAATGAGAAGGAGTTCCTTCAGCAAAGGCCCAAACTATTGATGGAGTGCAGTGTCACTAATGTCTCAAATCTAAAGCTGATATGGAACAAGCAGCCATTCTCAGGAAAATTTAATCTCTACAGTTCCTCTCTATCATAAAAACTAAAAGTACCTCTTCAACTTTTTTGTGTTCTCATTCACCATTGTATATTTTTTTAATATGTGTATTGAATATAATGAATAATATTTTATTCTTTGTCTTTTAACATTATTCTTGAGGTTTTCAGGGTGCTAGGAGAACTGAAAATTGGCTCATTTGAATACCTCCATCTGAGCACCTTGAAAACTTGTATGTCATTGTGGCTGGTACACTTCCCTTTAGTGCCCTCTGGTGTTGCTTCAGTGCATGACGCTCTCTACCAACTTCACGACACTGTCAGTGGGTGTTATTTAAAGTTTGAAACTAAATAAAACTGTTATATAAATTACATGTTTTGTTGTTAATCTGGCATGTTTTGATTTGGTCTTACTGATTATCATCTCCTGTGAGCATTTCTTAAGCTTTTCAAGCAGCTACATTGTGTATTTTCTGAGATAAAATTAGACTGTTCCTCACAGAAGTCTTTAAGATGTCACCTCATTTTATCTAGGATGGAAAATTAGAAAAAAAAAGTGACAGTTTTGACATTTTACTTAATTTACTCTCCCCAGTTTCAGTTTTAATTTCTGTATTAGGTATTGTATTGTTATTTATAAGAGTCATATCTGTGCATTGCAGCAGTGATGCATCTTTAACACATTTGCAATGTAGATATTTTGTGATTTTTGTACGTTTTTGTCAATGTTCAAAAAAATAGAATTAAAATTTTTGAACAATTTGGGAAATTAATTTGTCTTACACATCCACCCATATACACATATGTGTGAATCTCAAATCATAAAAAGATGACGTTTTACTGGCAAAAAAGCTTACAAAAAATGCTTGCCATCTAATATTTCCGCTTAAAACCCTTAAGTCAGAAAACTGGATGAACTCAACTGCCAAAGGTGCATTTGGAGTTGTTGACTATGGTGTCTTACAACCAAAAACTTTAAACATGTGATTAGGATCATATGAACCAACACAAAAAGATGCATGATAGTGACATGCAAGTAAAATGATGCAAGGTTTTTGATTCTTTTCCATCAAGTCAAAAAGAAAGGATACTATTACTTTTTGCTTCAGTTATAGCTGCAGGTATTTTAAGTGTCTATCAACTTTGCACATGTAGAAACTTAGAGTTCAGCTAATTCTATGCTATGGCTCTGCAACAATGAATATATATTTTTTGCATTAAGTTCCATCCATTTTTCCATAAACCACAAAGTCTGACCACAGTATGTGTTCGTTTAGTCTGTGTTCAGCCACACACTAACCGTTATAAGTGGGGTCTTTAGGATGTTTTCCTTTGCCCTACATAATTTGTGCAAACAGAAAATGGAATAGTATAGAATAAAAGTTTTCACATCCAGGCCTTAATAGGTGATGCCCTGCAACTTATAGACGCGTATCTGCTTCAACACACCTGAGTCAAATTATGAGATCATTAGCAAGAGTCTGGAGAACTTGGCTGCAGGTTTAGGACCTCGTGGCCACAGGACTTACTGAAGGCCTGGATTTTAAGACCTCAGATATGGAATAGTGTTTTCTATCCAATAGTGAGAAATTTCAGGTGTTCACGGAACAAATTAAGGTAAGAGGGACCATGCATGTTCTCTAAGAAGTAGCAAGTCATGTTTTTTTTTTAACCAGTTACATTCTTTTTGGCACTCTTCCATAAAGACCAGATTAATGGTAAACAGGATTTATTTTATGGGTTTCAGGTTAAAGGAGAATGAATGCACATGGATAATAATTTAATTTATTTTCAGTTGTATAATAAATTAAAAATGGGATATGGTTTTCCCCTGCTTCACAGTTTTCTGTAACTTGTGTTGATGTTTCAAACAAGATCACTTTTTCTAATGTGGGGGAATGGGTGTGAGTACTTTGTAAGGGGTATGAATACTTTTGTTAGGCAGCTGAACTATAGTGGAGACTGCAGACCTAATGACGGCATTTTAGCTTCCACTAGATGTCAGTGCAGGGTAACAACTCAGTCGAGGAATGAAATTAAACGTTTTTTCCATGTGAAAGTTTGATTTGTGTCTCCTTCTAATATGGCTTTATGATTTTCATTGTGACTTCTTGTTTAATTAAGCCAACCAGAATGCATTTGCTACATGCTTTTTGTTGCAAATAGCCTACATTTCATTGCAGTTAACATTTAAATTTCAGTGCAACCGTTAGATCGGTGGTAGATGCTCTAGTTTGCCAAATTAATGAACTCTATTATTACGCTTTGTGTCATTGGTGTACAACTACAAAACACTTAATTTGACTTTCTCAACGTTTAAAGTACTTACAGTAGGATCAAAAGCATTAAATGCAGCTGGAGCGCTAACCTATAAACACCATGACTTCAATAAGCTGAGGTGATTAAAAGGCTCTGTCATTACTCTTTCACTCGTTAGGACTGAGCTCTCGGATTTCAAGTGTCTCCATTTACACTCCGAAGCCGCCACATTCATCATGGGACCCTGGCTGAAGTTTTACTGCGGCCGCTAGAGGAGGATGCGACAACAAGAACAGAGTGTGGGATGGACCCAAAGGACAACTGTAGCCCCAGTTAGTGCACATTCTCCTGAAATAAATACATATATTATATACGAGCCGGGGCATGAGTGGAGTGTTCCTCTGTTTTTATTTTTGACACAGTTCACCACATTTCATCCACTTGGAAACGAATAAATCCCTCGACGTCCTGGGCGTACCAACCTACCTTTTTTTTTGTTTTCCTTTTTTTTCATGTTAGAGGAGTAAGGTGAGGGACGGGGTCACCGCTTCATAAATACTCGGAGACTCTGGATAGACCTTGGAGGAGTAAACGGGCCTACTGCCAGACAAAGTTCTCACACAGGACAGACAGGAGTACCGATTTTTCCTGCAGACTTTGTACCCAAACAGACCCCTGTCTATACCGTGAAACTTGTGGCTCCTCTATTTTTATGGAAAGCTTATGAATCCGTATTTGTAGACTTTTAGAGAAGTTTTTTTTTCTTGTTTTTTTTTCTTTTTCCCTCAGAGATTGCCATGTAGTTCATCCTCTCATCTCTAAGAGAGCAGTTTGCCAGGATGACAGCGCTTTGTACTCCTCTGAGCCGCGCACTTTTCGCACTTGCTTGGAGCAGTTTTCTTTCCTGCGCTCAATGCGCTCTCACTGACAACCATGTGCACTCCAGCTTTATTTACAGGAGGTTGCGCAATCACGAGCGCAGGGAGATCCAGAGAGAGATCCTTTCCATCCTGGGTTTGCCTCACCGTCCGAGGCCCTTCTCTCCCGGGAAACAGTCGTCCTCCGCACCGCTCTTCATGCTCGACTTGTACAACGCCATGGCCGTTGAGGAGGAGGAAGGGGTGGCGGTGTTAAACCGGAGCGTAGGGAAGAGCTTCAGTGCCAAAGCTCAAGGGCACTCCAAGAAAAGTTACTACAACCCGCAGCACGCCGGCTACTCCCGTGTGCCGCAGCCCTACAGAGCGGCCCCTCTGCTGGGGCACAGTCCTTCACTAACCACGGCGCACGACACCAATTTCCTCAATGATGCTGACATGGTTATGAGCTTTGTCAATTTAGGTGAGTGTCTGACTGGCCCGGGCAATGATGAATACATTTAAAAGGTTAACAATAACTATCAAAAATTAGGAAACTTCCAACCATGCTCAAATAAGAGACGCAGTTTGTCTTTAGCTTCAATTTTAATTTTTTAAATCTTTTTTTTTTATTTTGATACGCTCTTGAATAATATTAATTATTCCAAGAAAATCCTCCTATCCACATTTATTAATACGCACGAAAAATTGTGGTATATATGTTTTTGTTGGAAATCCCGCTGCGTGTCTGCCAGTATGAGCTGCTGTATAAACGGCTTAATTGAAAACAGGTCACATAAATCACTAATAAAATTTAATCTTATTCATTTTAATGTAAAATTCAAACACCATTGAAATTTAAGACTTAGTGGTTGATTTTATTTTCTTTTTCTTTTTTTTAATTTGACATGCATTCTAACATTCCAGTTTCATTTGTGCACCTTTCAATGAAAACAGCAGTTGATTTGTATAATGATTGTATTTGTTCAGTAGCTGCAACTTTGAACCCAGTGGTTCAGAGCAGCTTATCAGATGACTGTCTGACCTTGAGAAAATTGATCTCAATTATTTCCTGTTGTTAAAAGAGAGAGAGGAGGGTGATATTGATGGATGCCTGCTTGTGAGGTTCTTGCATTGTTAGAGTTCCACAACATTTGGCAAATTTGTTTGTTGCCCTGTAAGGATAATTCAAGCACATGGTGAATTACTCAGAAAGTCATAACATAAATATACTATTTTTAAAAATCCCTGGAAATATAAACTTCTTACCATGTAACATAGTGCTGGCATCTCAAGGTAGAAAATTATATTTTACATGAAACAGAGAGAAAAATGTCAAAAAAAGAAGAAAAAAAAGAAAGTGAACGTGTGCAGCATTGCCTGAAACAATAATTCCTCACCTTGGTCTGAGGCCATCTGTTTCCACTTACCGCTCTACCCGGGCATGTACGCTGTCAGCCTCGAGTTCTGCTCTCATTCTGGGAGATTTTCAGTAAAGTTCTCAAAGAAGCTCTTGTCTTTATTACAGTAAGCTAAAGACAGTGGCGGTCCTCAACTGTGTAAAAAAAAAAAACGTTTAGGTTGCCTTTTCATGCAACTAATATTGTAATGAGCCATGAGTCGGTATGCAATTCTCAATGATTGTATTAACAAAAAAAGTACACAGGGATCTAATTACTTTCATTTAATATTGAAAAACAACTCATGCTAAAATTATTTAAAATACTGGTTATTATGACTACATATAATATTTATTTTCATTTTTATTAAATAAACCCAAGTAAAAAAAAAATATCTACTATACATATGAAATTTAATAATAGTAAATAAATGCTTATTGTTCCATTCTTTGCATATTAGTGTAATAAAGCTGATATCAGGTTATCTGCTGCAATAGTTGGCCTGCAGTCAACAGCTGAACAGATATGCTGCTTTAAGTTTAACTATAGTTTGCAAACATTTCTAAGGCAAGTCTAACCTTAGAATCACTCTGTGATTTTCAAACAATGACTCCCTCATTTTTTCCATCCATCCATCCATCCATTTTCTTACACCCTTGTCCTTAGTGGGCTCAGGAGGGTTGCTGGTGCCTATCTCTTACCCAAGTTTTTATAGACAGGAAATAGCTCCCCTAAGTCAAATGTGTCTTTCTTGTAAGTAAGGGAAAGTGCAGTGGTAACCAGCTAGCTTATTAGCAGTGCACAGCAACAGAAGGACAGCACTGCATTGAATTATGTGCAATATAGCCCAATCAAATCAGAGCACATTTAAAAAATTTAAACTGTATCAATTGTAACATTTTAAATAATTGGAATACCTTGAGACTATTAACAAGAACATGCCTAACTATATTAATATATTTGAATAACATTCTCAAAGAGGTTTGAAGATTGTTCTGGTGACTTTAATTAGTCAGCAGTTCTCATGCAAGTTAGTCTTAACATGGAGAGAACTCATTGAAGCTTTTGACATTCAAAGTTAAAAGCTCTTTCCTCTCAGTGGCACTTCTGCTTCAGATTACAGCCTATGGCTAATTTAATAGAAGTCACTCAGTGGTTTAAAGTCAAGCCTGACCTTTGACTTGGTTGTGCTAAGTAACCACAGGTGCTCTCTCTTGATAAAATATCAGGAAAACACCCCACATGATATCACCACCAATCTCAGGACGTCCGCTGACCTCAGCTGCATCCCTCCTTGCTGCGCTAGTTTTGGATGTGAGACAGTTGAGGTCACTCTCTCTTCTTACTTGTTATCTTTCATGCTGTTGCTCAGATTTTATTGTGTTAGTCAAAATAATTCAAAATTCTTCTCAACAAGGGCCATTTCATTTTATTTCCGAATCACAAACGACTCCTTGGGGAATTTTTAGTAGAGGTGAGTTGCAGGTCAGAAATGAGGTCAGAGCAGACACTCACATGGGCTCTGAAGAGTCCTGCCTGTTCTTTTCTTTCTGCTTGGCAGCAGCGGAAAGTGTCTTTAATTGAAATCAGCCTGTTTTTCTTAACTGACAGCCCATTCATCATGGCTGGAGAATGCAGTATGGCACACAGTAGAGGGCCTGTCTGGGAACTGCTACCTGTATTCAGTTGACTGATTTAATGAACTGGAAAGTGCTTTTGTTGGTACTCAAAATGTTTGGGTTGGATCTTGAATGTAAAAGAAGATGTGATAAATATTCTTTTTTTTTTCCCCTCCTCTGCAATTCATGCTGGCTTTCTCTGTCATGCAACACAAGACGCAGTTCAGGAGGTGAACTCATATTTTCTGTTGAGATTTACTTGGCAGTAATACAGAAGTTCATCGTAAAATTTTTTTTCTTTTCCCAGTGGAGAAAGATAAAGATTTTTCTCACCAAAGAAGACACTACAAGGAGTTCCGTTTTGACCTGACTCAGATCCCAGATGGAGAGGCGGTGACCGCTGCTGAATTCAGGATCTATAAGGACCGCAGTCACGCTCGCTACAGCAATATCACCCTGAAGGTTTCCATATATCAAGTTATCAAAGAATATAATAACAAGTAAGTTTAAATCAGCTAAAACCCACACACTAATGCCACTATCAAATAGAAACTCATAAAAGCTTTTGTTTTCTGCTGCTTTATTGATTATTCTCATGGTGGACTTTAGTAGATTTGCAACCTATTATCTGTATTTTTGTTATGTTTTTGGAGAAATGGCTCCTTTGTCTCTGCATGACTTTTCAGCCCAGTGCTGAACAGGACTTGTAACACCATGGATAATAACACTTTCTTACCACCATAAACTAGCGTCTTCACAAGGACTTTGGATTTTGTTTTGGGTAGATAGATTGCAGAGTAGAGATGATGGTAGGAGTTCTCCCTATGACCAGTGGGTTGCTAGTCTGAACCCCCTTTATTCCTATCTCTGTCTTTTGTCCAGGCTAAACACTTGCATTGTCATTGATGGTGGGCAAACTGCCCCATGGCAGCTGTGGCTGCAGTGTAGCTTCCCACCATCAGCGTGAGAATCTGTGAATGAATGTGTAAATGACTGAATGTAGTATAAAGCGCTCTGAAGTCCTCTGGATTACATAAAGTACCATACATGTACAAGCCACTTCATATTCATCATGTCTCTGAGTGGTTTTACAGCCCCTCAGCAAGTAAGATTTACAACCTACCATCTGATCATCTTAATTCAGCATCTTCACAAGGTCTTTGGGTTTTACTTGGGCCCAAAGACCTTAAAATATGCACTTTACTTGCATAAACAAGGTAATATTTGGGACATAAACCAACTTCGTCTGCAACGTTATTATGGCTGAATATTATCATGGTGTCTATAGTTTGAAATAACTGCTTATTTTATGAATGTGAAACCTACTTCTGTCTGGAAATTGTACCTGAGGAGGATCCAGACTTGTGCAGATCTACTCTTCTCTTCTCTTCATCTTGCCTGATATGTGTTTATTGGCATTTAGCAAGTAGAAATCATTTAAGTAATCTTAATCGATTGAAGTATTTGTTTGTGTGTGTGCAGTTTAATATTTAATTTCAGCTGTATCTATTATTTTTAGTTGCAAAGACATGGTTGCACAGGACTGACAATACCTTATGTCAGTTATGATACACAAAATATGATTTTTTGTATTTGTTGTTAAAATATCTGAAATAAAATGGAAATTAATTTCAAAACTCTTATTTCTTGTATTAGACTAAAGGGTTTAATGCAGCACTTACCCATTTCTGGTACAACATACATTTAAAAAGTTATGTATTATTTCACATTTAAAAGAGGCAGATAATTCTTCAGCTGGTGTCCTTTCCACCAACAAGCATCCTTTTATCAGAAACTCTGGTCTCCTTCACAGGCACTGTCTGCTTTTATAAATATAGTTTGTGGATAAAGTGAACCCCATTAGCAAGTCGAGCACTTATGTGTAGATTGGAAAGTTTGTCACTTGTCACTCATCTTGTGTTGCTTACCAAGCTGGCTGTGTCCCAAATCAAAGCATTAAGGACCACACTTGGAGGTCAGGGGAGTTCTCATGGGTCAGCCCATGGTCAGTGTTTTGCCCACCACCTGCCTGTCTTAAAAATATTCCGGAAGTTTAAAGTATGGCATTGCTAAATACACAGGGGTGTGCTTAACAGTGGCCCCACATTTGCTTTCCAAAAACGTGTGTGAGTGATTGAAGGGGAGATACGGCCCTCCAGGGAGTTGAAAAGGTCTCAGTCAATGGACTCTGCCATCTTAAAGGTGAAGGGGGTTCAGTTCATGTTTTTACACATGTTTTCAACAAGAAATCTTGATTAGTGTTCCCAAGCAGGAGTGAGACTTTATTGGTGCTTACAACTCAACAATTTGTATAACGTCATTTCTCTTCATTTCATTGTGAAGCTAATGTTCATTTAATCTAATATCTTTCATTCAAGTAAATAAAAGTTTCAGTCACCACTAGAATGATAACCTACAATGGCACTGAGCAAACATGCTTCTAAGCTGAACAATTGTGAAGCTGAATTTTTCTTTAAACTTGTTTCCAGAGTGCATTAGTTCATAAGATTAAATTCTAATAATGCAAGAATTGATGTTGCTGTGCAAAGAGAGGTTTACTTCTTACAACATCAGTGAGGTATTTAAATTAATGTGAAAACAAGAAGAATGTAATTATAGCAAACAACCACAAAATAAATTGCTATTTTCTACGATATTTGTAGCTTATCTGCACATGTGGTGTGGAGTTACCTTTGCTCCCAAATACATAATTAATAACCGTTCATGGTGGGAAGGATTGAATAAGTATTTTATATACAATCATTAAGCATAGAAATAATGTCAGTTTTTAAAAATGGGAATCATCTCTCGTAATATCAGTCTTTGGTTAAAAGATATATGCAAACTACAGAGAATGAAAAGTGTCCTCAAGATGCTGTATAGTGTATCTCCAATATTGTTTATTTGAAAACTTATACACTCACTGACATCACAGTCTTGCTGAATTACCCAAGCCACTAGCCTCATAAAAAATTCGGACAAAATACATAAAGGAGCCTACATTTACAGCGACAACACCTTTGTAATCTGACAAATCAAAATAACTAAGGTCACTCATCTTTGCGGATCAAACAATTTCCACAAATCTTTGAATTTTGCTTCTGAACTCAATTGATGACAAACAAAACCAAATTAAGAGTTCAGTTTAGTACATGAGGAAGTATTTTTGGCAACGTTAAGTGTCATTACATGTTTGTTTCAATCCATCCATCCATCCATCCGTCCATTTTCTAACACCCCTGTAGGGTTGGGACGGGTGCTGGTGCCCATCTACAGGCGAGAGCTGGGGTTATATTTGTTTCCACCAAATTTTTCCTATTTGATAAGTGCTGATGACTATTCAGTCAGGAATAAGAAAAAAAATTTCCTCAGAAATATGGTCATTTGATCAGTAAATGTTCACTCTAACAGTTCAAATCGCAAAACAAAAGAAGCTTGATTTTTATTATTTTTATTTTATTTTTTTGCCCTTTAAAGAGTAAGTTACGGAGCCCTCCAGGGAACATGGCAATTTATTTTCCCCCATTTCTCCAGTAACCTACTTAGTCATACTTGATGACGGTCACGCCCACATCGACATGCCCACCATCCGTGTCAAAACCGCATGCTCCTGTCGTGTCAATTATTACTTATTTCATTCATATGGCTCTTACAGAGCCTCAGTGAAAATGTGTTTATTATTTTTGAGTATTTGGTGCAAAACACTGATTGAAAATCGATTTATTTACTGCATGTTTGTCTGTTAAGGCTAAGATGGAACAGCACTGAAAGCAGCCCTTTAAACCACTCAGACTTCAAACATAACAGAGACGCAGTCAAAACTGTCAGATGACTTAATACCCACGATAATAACTCGGAAATGGTCCAAATAGTTTGGACGTATTTTTATTTCTTTTCTACTTATGGAAAGTTTCTGTTTATTTTATAGGTTTGTGGTGCCTTTCTATCCCAAAGAAAAAGATGTAAAATGTCAAATATTTCATAAGGAGATATAAAGGTACATGTGAAAACCTCACATAACCTTGTATTAAGGCAGAAAGGATGGCGGCCACCGTAAGAAGGGCTTACAGTATTCAATTAAGCTGCATAACTGATCAGTAGATTATTGTGAGGGAACGTAAAACCTTTTGCAAGGGGACGCAAAAGAAAACAAAAATTCCCACGTCCCCTGGAGGGCTCCGTAGCAAGTTCAACACTTGGTCCCTCAAAAGAATTAATCTAGAGTTTTATTTCACCTTTGAAAAACATATGACTAGTTCCAAAACAATTGAGACCACATGGAGAACCTCTGTCTCCAACCAACTCTGTGAAACCACAAAAAACTAACAGCTGCTGCCTTATCCGATCTGCCACTTGAAAGGAATCGAACAAAAACTGCAGAAGTTTTGCTTAATTATAATTTTTCAAAGAGAATGGCTGATTGTTGCCTTCTGCTAAACTCATGGTAAAATACACAAAAGCTGAAGTGCATGATTCATTGCCCTAAAAATGTTATGTTCATCAAATGGCTTAAGTACTGGCACAGATCTGACCTTATAAGTGCAATTTGTCACAGCATGCAACTTTTCAACAATGGCTGCATGTGTTTTAGTCTAGGTTGTTCTCACTGGCAGGCCTCTGAAAAGACATGTTTAAAAAACACAATCTCTAAGCACTTTTTTATTGTTATTATTAAAAAATATGCTTCTCTTGCTCTTTTGTACTTACAGAGATGCAGAGACATTTTTGCTCGACTCCAAGAAGGTGCAGGCATGTAACGGGGGCTGGCTTGTGTTTGATATAACAGCCACCAGTAACCATTGGGTGATAAACCCACAGCAAAATTTTGGTCTTCAGCTCTGTGTGGAAATGATGGACGGTAAGCAAAGCTAATTTTGCTTTTCACAACATTTTTGGGATCAGTCTACAAAAACATACATGATCCACAGATTTGCTTTGGGCTGCAGAAAAATCTTGAGTTTCATCTTTTGATTTATTCTACATGTCAACATTTTATATTGAACAAAAATATAACCAAAGAAAGTATCATTAGATTGCTGAGAAATAGACGTAAATCGAAGTATCCCATTTATTTTAAATGTTTTTCATTTTGTTTTTTGTAAAGGAAGGAGCATCAACATAAAATCTGCTGGAATCATTGGGAGGAATGGGCCTCAATCCAAACAGCCATTTGTCGTTGCTTTCTTTAAGGCCAGTGGAGTACTGCTTCGCTCTGTGAGAGCTGCTGGCGGAAAGAAAAAGAACCACAATCGCAATAAATCAACTAATCAACAAGAATCATCAAGGATGCCAAAACCTGGAGGTGCGCAGTGAGCACACATTTATGATGATGAAATGTTTTTAATGATTTCTTTCATATAAAATACTTGATAATGATGATAAAAATGTGTAAAAAGCTTTAAAATATATGTATTTCATATAAAAAAAAAACAGTTTTACCCCAACATGTTATCCTGGAAAGCAAAAGGCCACTAATTTCAGCACATTGCATTAGTTGAAGAGAAAAATGCCAGAGTGAGAAAACTCAGCAAAATTCCCAATGACTCTATTAGCATTGTCAAAATTAATTTGAAAATGTACACATTTTAAAAGTGTTTGTTCAAAGTATGCTTTAATCTGATCAGTGTAAATTAGAACCTTTAAGTAGAAATCTATTACTAGTTCCAATATACGCATAATTAGAAGCAACCCTCAACTGTATATACACAACTACTTAAAATATGTAGAAGTGAGACAAAATGATTGGATGAGAACCAATCTTTATTTAATCACACAGAGATAAAAAAAAAACAATTCCACATTTCACTAATAAAGAAATGTTTCAATTATGTCTACATTACTATACAGCCCCCGAAAACATTTTTTGGAGTTTTTTAAAAATATCTACTAAGGGTACCAAATTATCAATATACTACACATGTGTAGGAACTAATTATAGATGGCCTCTCTCAAAGGTACAAGGGGTTCCCCCAAATGTTCAAGTAATCATTACATGATTTTATGTTAAAAAAAGTAAGTCAAGTTGCCTTTAACTGGAACTGCATAGAATTTTGCCATGAGTTGAATAAATCTTGGGGTGTCTGCACATGGTTTCACGGCATAATCGTGTTAGTAATGTAATGTTTTGGGGTGGGGTGGGTTCTGATCTCAGATCCATAGAAAATTCACTGGCAGAGCTGAAGGTTCATTCTGAGGGCAGTGACCTAAAAAAGTGACTCAGTTTCTGCCCTTTCTGGAGAAATGAGCCAAATTTCTGGGAAACTCATAGAAAGTTCATACAGTTTAAGAGGTAATTCTTCCAAATAGTAAACTTCTGAATTTGAAGGAAGTGTAAAACATTGTTCTGGCATTTTGCAAATGAGTCTAATTTTGGTTATTGTAGCTTACCCAACACACACACACAAACAAAAAAAAAACATTTTACTGATTTAATTGACAGACTGTTGAGAAAAGGGTTATGTCTCCTTTAAAAGTGAGGGTAAATTTCTGGTTTTAACTGCAAGTGTAGTATTTCTGTGAGGCTCAGGTCACATGTATCCAACATGGCAGGAGCTGAAATTATGCACGTTACAGGAAAATGCATATAGAAAGGCGATCCTGAAGCTGTATTTGGATAATAGTGTTTATACCGTCAAGGATAAACACTATTATCCTGTGTCTGACATGCAAAACAGCTTTCGTGATTAGTATATGGTGCATTACTTGATTAATTGTACTTCTGTCTTTATCTTTTCTCCCTTAGACTATCACACAAGTGAACAAAAGCAGGCCTGCAAAAAGCATGAGCTCTATGTCAGCTTTCGAGATTTGGGATGGCAGGTAAGACACAAAGATTTCAAATTTCTTGTAAAACAGTATTGACAGAGTTACCACATGGTGGTCACATTAAAATCATATGAATGTGGAAAA
Organism: Poeciliopsis prolifica; assembly: GCF_027474105.1. Lineage (NCBI taxonomy): Eukaryota > Metazoa > Chordata > Actinopteri > Cyprinodontiformes > Poeciliidae > Poeciliopsis > Poeciliopsis prolifica. The sequence continues at coordinate 7,875,818 of NW_026562380.1, forward strand.
GCATATCCAGGCTATAAACTAGAAAAGCTAACTTGTATTTTTATTTTTATTTTTTGCCAAGGATTGGATCATTGCACCGGAGGGCTATGCTGCTTTTTATTGTGACGGCGAATGCTCTTTTCCACTTAATGCTCAAATGAATGCAACAAATCATGCTATTGTGCAAACCCTGGTAAGTGCTGTTTGAAATGCATTGTACATGTGCTTAGCCTTACAATATTCTTGCCATTAAAAATTTATACTTCTTCTTTATAGGTTCATTTAATGTTTCCTGACAACGTGCCAAAGCCCTGCTGTGCCCCAACCAAGCTCAATGCAATATCAGTGCTGTACTTTGATGACAGCTCTAATGTTATTCTGAAAAAATACAGAAATATGGTTGTCAGATCATGTGGGTGCCATTAGTTTTGACACAGTTTAATTTTTGAAGCACATTTGCTGCAGGTGTGATTTGATGTACAGTATTATGTATATAAAGTTTTCTTGGTTAATTTATTTCCTTTTAAAATAATAGCACTGAATACTGTAATATTTAAGTGTTTAGTACAAAATGATTATTTGAATTTATGTGCATAATCTTTTATCTTCTGTGTCCTCTGGCATATATATATATATATATTATATATATCTTCCATGATCAAACACTTCACTGGAGTCATTGTGACATATTTGCCTTTTCTTTTAAGTTGTGAAATTGTGCTGTAAAATATTTAATGCAAAAATTCACTTTTGTGGTAAATTCCGTGACAGATTGTTGTTTTGGATCATTAATACATACAGAATAGTGTTACAAATGTCATTAAAATGTTTTTAAAAATGTCATTTCAATTCTGACTTATTTCACCAAGAGTGCCGCATTAATATATATTTTTTTAATCGAATACGTACATAGTTAAAATTTTAAATATGAGAGCTTTACCATCTTTGTTAAACAGTTTCTGCTCATGTAATCCTCCACATCTAAACAGTCATTTTTCTGTGAACTTCCTCATTGCAACAACCATCTTAGTGCCACACTAACTTTATTTTGTGTTTAGAAAGAATCGGTAACGATAGAATGTTTTGTATGTTTAATAAATATTCCATTAGAAACATTTTTTCTTTCATTGTTTCCACAGCTTTTTTTACTCACATTATCACCCCAAACTTGATGAACATTTGCAAATGAAGCCTTGAAAGAAAAGTCTTCTCCACTGTATACTCCTCTACCAGATGTAATTTGTCCAGACCTTTTCAAACTGACCTTGTACGCCTCATATTCTTTTGGGAACTCGCTCACTGTTGAGCATTCTGTTGCTGGACTACCGTCCCAGATTTATAAATGTTTAACAAGCATGATATAAACCTCTGACATGTTCTTGCAGAGTAGTTTTAGTAGTAAAAAAATAGAAAAAAGATTGCAATCTCAGTGGCTATACCGCATTGTTTACTTTTAAAGGATTTTATTGGGACTTCATGTCATGGGCTAACACAAAGTTGTCAAAAGCTGATGTGGAATGAAAAAGATTCATGGTTTTCACAGTCTAAAACAAACACAAATCTAAAGTATGGCATGAATTAAATATTACATGCTGCATTTTTAAACTTCAAGCTTTTGGGGGTATTTCTTTACCAGCTTTCCAGATTCATTCAGATTTGATGCAGACAGTCGGTCATCAAAAATTTGGAAGTCTTGTTACAGATTCCCAACTGTAGAACTAGATTGACTCTAAAAAATGAATTTGATGGGATCTAAACGAATCACTTCATATTTACCCAAATCTCAAGTTTTTTACAGCCTATAGGAGATTTTCCAAGATTGCCCTATATTTTGCCTCATCCATTTTGCTATAAAACTTAGCCATTTGTCCATGCATAAGAAAATTCCTTCCCACAACACAGATTCACCTTTGCTGTGAATCTCTGCAGTGAAAACAGAATTTAAATGGGTTATGGACTCCTATGGCTGACTGAAAAGTATCACTTGGGTTGGATGAAAGGACATATTTTAATAGCTGTGCACTTGTGCCAAAAAGACATTCATCATCACTCAATAAGCATTTTTGTAAAGTTCAATGTGCTCTGCCACTTTAATACATATTGGAAAAGTGTATATGTTATATTTGTTGGCCTGTTTAAAGCTTAAACTACCCTGAATGGTGGTTATTGCGGTTTCCTTTCATTCAGGATCAGCATAACTTCCAGAAAAATGGCCCAGGGGATTGAGCTGCTTCTACGGGAGTATTCTGATTACTTAGGGACTTCCAATGATCCTGGAAATGTAGAGATTAGCTGAAGGTTTTATATTTATTTACACATCTGTGCTGACCTTCACTGAACAGTATATGTACTGTCAATTTTTTTTCCCTTCGCACTTCACCCTAGTTTTCTTTTTTTTTTTTCTCCATCATGGCAGAACATTGAGTAACTGTATTTCACTTAATTAAAAGCAGTGGCTGACATGCCCAGATGTTATGTAGGCTCCATCTAAAAGAAGTGTTGACATTCGGTGAATAGAAGCGGCCACCTGCTAGCTTAAACCTTTGGCTTGAGGCATGATATGCATTCCTGCGGCCTCTTGCCTTGCATGATTACTACTCACCATTTACAATCCCATCTACTGTTTTAATTCATGGATTTTTTTTTCCAATTCAGCTACATGTCTTTAGTGTCAGAAATACAGGAAGTCCTGTGAATGAAACTCTATTAGTTTACCACAGAAGTACACAACCTTTATGACTTTACTCGCATAGAGAAAGATCAACAAGGCAATTTTATAGTGCAGAATAATAATGTGACTTTGCTACTCAGGAAAAAGCTGTAGTGAATCTGAAGTGCCTTTACATTAATCTAGTCAATGGGAAGCTATGCAACATGCTAGTAAAGGTACAGTCCCTGGAATTTTTATTTTATATAAACCTCTTCTTCAATCTTTATTTTTTCATTAATTATTCCACAATTAGAACAAAACTCTTAAGATGCATATTTTTAAAAAGCATCTTTTAAAAATATGCATCCTTTTTTCCTTTTTGCATTACTGTAAAATAAAACCCCTTTAAAATAGATTCAATTTATAGATGTTGTTCAGGGGGTGTGAACGCACTGGATAAACACCAAGTTTCCAAGTGCTGATATAAGTCATTTTCTTTCACAAATATGTTTAGTCTTATTGAATGATTAAGAAAACAGGCACATCCATGTCAGCAGCTGCTAAAAACATGTGCCTTCATTCAGTCAACCTTAGCCCTGACCCTTCTGGACCTGGCTGTCTGTCAAAAGCCACAAGTGATGGAAGATTCAAGTCATTTTTTATTTAATTTAAATCATCTCCAACAGCAGTGGATTGACGTTATTCAGTTAATTCAATTCGAAAATGATGACATAACAGCGGCTAATCCTGTCAGACCACCAACAAGGATAGCATTTGTGCCCAAGGCAACTGAGATGTTCTGCACGATATGAGAACCAGAGATTACAGTCACGAATGATGCATTTTCTGTTTCCCCTCTTTTAAACACCAGAACACAGTAATGTCTTACCCACTTTTATTGAAGTAAATTCAGGAAAAATACAAATCAGAGGAGCTGAAGTCTTTGAAAGCACACAGTAATATAGAAAATATAGCCTCTGACAGTTTTATGCTGTTCTTATCTTCCTTTTTTCATTGGACACATTCTTTGCCTTATTTAGGAAGTTCTTCAATTATTTGTAGACCTTTCTTTTGTAAACCAATTTTCAGAAAGCTAACATTTGCAGAGGGAATTATCTTACTCTTTCAAGTCCTAAGTGGATTGTTAAATTAAATTAAACATGGACTGTAAACCATCTTATCAGAGTTCATTATTGATTTTTGGCTAATCTACCATCGGTCCCCTGTTTCAGCAATGTAAATGACAGAGATGGTGTTAACTGAAGTGATATTTTTAGACACAAAACTATAAATTATTGTTAATTTTATTTAGTAAATTCAGTGTTTCATTGGCTTTTCCTGTGTTAACCTGGGATATCTTCCTAAGTTTATTTTCAAAGTTTCACCTTTCAGTCCATTCAGATGGCAAGTGAAATTGTATCTAATAAAAATGTTGTGCAGTTTACCTAATTCATCTCACCACATATGGTTCTCCTTATTTGCCTTCTGTGGGTGGGCTATGACTTCTATACAGCTCAATCAGTGCTTCTCCAAAGGGAGACCATATGGGTCACATTTTTACATGTTGTTTGGTATGACAAGGCTGCAGGAGGACAGCGAGGAATGTGTCCTCACAGAGGGTGGCGCAGAAACGTTGTTATACTTGCTAGTTATTCATATGTGCGCAGAGGGGAAGAGTTCAGAGCTCTCTGAGCTACAATGGAGTATTTATGAACGAAGCTGTCACTTCCCATTAACATTAGTCCTGGCACCTGTGGATTGAAACAGTCTTTGTCTTTAAAATATTTTCTTTTCATTTGGCATTAAAATTACATTTTAATGCTTACACCCTCTCGGCCAATTCGATAAAAACACCAGAATTATATTTCATTATTTTGCAAGCCCTATAAAATAGATTTACAGTTGTTGTTTTCCCAATTTTTCTTCACCGCATGCGTTCTTTTGTAAAACATATTTTTCTTGAAATCCTGCAGGATTTAGGTCTTTAATTTTATTTCAGTTTTTGTAGTTGTAGTTGTAGTTTTCTCCAAGCAATAAAAGCTTCTAAAATCATGTGCTATGCATGAACTCTTCTTTATATACAGGTTAGTCATATCCTGTTGTTGCCAAATTGTAGCACAATTTACATCAAAGAACACATAAAACTAAATAAGAGGCTTAAAGGTAAAATGTAAACCAAAGTAGGCAACCAGGATATTAAATAACTCCTGAGGCCAAAACATGTCTTATTTTAGTCAAGCTCATTGATTTAATGGCTGAGGTCTTTTATCATACTTCTAAAATGAGCCTTATTATTAAAATCAGGACATATCTGGACACAGTCCTTGGCAATCAAAGCAAAACAAGCATATCATTAAGGCTTACCAGCTCTTCAACTTTAAACAAACATTTGATTTTTGAATTCTAGGTAATATGGATTTCCAAAAGTGCCACAATTAAGTCAAAAAGGTTGAATGTTCATTATGGACTACTGACAAAAAGTTACCTGGAAACTGGATAACTGATGGAGAATAACTTTTTCATAAAGAATATGTAAAAAAAGAACAAGACTAATACTCTGTTGATATGCTTTTAATATATTTTGAGATATAATATAATATAATATAATATAATATAATATAATATAATATAATATAATATAATACAATATAATGTAATATTTAAAAATCACAATATACCAGGGAATTTTGGGCTAACCTGTGTGTTCAAATGATGGATCAATGGGCGGACAGACAGACAACGAGATGTAAAAGTTTTATAACAATTTTAATTGTTTTTTTAATTTGTTTACATTTAGGTAATTTATGTACTTGTTAGTAAACGCATATCAAGAGAATATAAATGACGCAATGCATTATTTCAAACTACACTTGCAAAGTGAGAGAAAATGATGCAAGACTCACATCTACTCTGATGTGGACATAGAGCTAAAACCTCAGTGAGTGCCTGGGATACTCTGCTGTACTTACCACCATGATAATCTTTACTGCACATGCTGTCTCCAAGGGGAGCGGTGGAAAGTTGACTCAGAGATCTCTTCCTGAATAACCGTATGGCAGTCTTGTACTTGTTTACAGTCTTCATGTTTTATTTAGTGAATTTGTGTGTTAATTGTTTGGGGTTTTTTTCATCCAGAGCATATTTGAATATGATGATTCAAACCTAATCAAGGAAAACTGAAAATGTGCTTTCATTCTGGTGTGAATACATGTTTTTTTGTTGTTGTTGTTGTTGTCCAATTACAAATAGTTTAAGGGAATTGTTTTTGTTGGACTTCACCTCCACCTGGTTACAGTAAATCCTTTCATATAACTACTTTTAGGGTGATAGTGACAGGCAATTCACAAAAGGACCAGGACTGACATGCTGAACAATTTGGTTAAATATACCATGTAGAAATTTAAAACGGATGGGAGATGAAAATTGATTTAATATGCTTTCCTCTACATTTTCAGTAAACATCGGAGCTTGAAACTACTTTCATGCCTTGATGAAATCTGGACTCCTTAAAGTAATTTCTCACATCTGTGTCCATTTTTTTAAGCCAGAGGGTTTCATTTGAACACAGACAACTTTATTTTTATTTTTTATTTTTTTACGTTCTCTATTTTCCTGCCTGTTTTCCTGCTGGACTAAGTGTTTGTAGAAAATGGATGAATGAATGGACATTTTCTTTCTTGGAAATTTGGTGAAATTTTATTTAATCCCACACAAATGGTGAAAGATATTTTCTTTTTTAAATTATAGATTAAATGTTGTACTGTTTACAGTACAATGAAAGAAACCAATTATGTCAAGTTTAATTTTAAATATCCTCATAGCTTTTTAGATGTCAGATTAACTGCTGTAAAATGACAAATTGTCAAACAAATTTAATCCACATGCCAACCTAAATAGAGTCTTCACCTGCAGTAGATTTATTTCTGAGAGGAGAAAGAGCCCTCAAGGTCAATACTTAAATGTGACCTTCTGCAGCTGGTTTCTGTCATCGTAAATCAGCATTATTAAGTGTTAGAGAAAGAAAAAATGTCAAATTCTACATAAACCCAAACAACAGAAAACACAAATAAGAAAAATCTAAAGTATGTGTTTGTCCTAAACAACACATTCAATGAATATTTAAAATAATATATAAACAGGGATTTTTATGGTAAAATGATTAAACATATATTATTTCAAATGAATCTACAAAATAGCATTTTACTAATTTCCAGTTCAAGTTTTGCTCAAATAGACATTACACTGAAAAAAAATCTAACTTTTGACCTGATTAAAGTCTGATCAGATCAAAATACCCTTCAAGTTGCTGTACTTTTATTCTGTTTCTTAAAAAAGTTTGAATACATGAGAAACAGAACAAGTCAGAAAAGTGTTTTAACGTTTAGGGCAACTGATATCTCTACATTGAGTTTCCAAGTCCTTCCTTTTTAAAGCTGATCCCATGAGTTTCCCGTCTTTCTAGTACAGAGAGGAGATGGTTGAAGGTGAGGGCTTCAATAAGTCTGTCTATTGTTAACATCTGGGTTCAGAAAAACTCGCGCTCTGGTAAATCTTGACCTGCCTTATCAAGGGGTTTTATTACACCAGGCAGTTGATATTGGCAGCAGTGGCAGGTCTGGCAATGAAAGCCTCCAATGATTTAGGACACAAGAGATCAATGTAAGCAGGCTATTTCCCTGCAGCCTTCAGCTCCAAGCTGAAAAAGGGAACAGAACGTCTCTCCTCTTGTTAACTCAACATAAACACATATCAAGTGTGAATAAGTCAACTCCTATTGGATGCTTTGAAGCTCAAACATTGTGAATTTCTTGACAGCAATTTTCTCTATTTTTTTTTTTTTTTAGTTTGGCAGAATATTTTTATTATTTTACAAAACATATTTCTTAAATTTTTCGTAGTTTCAATCTTTCCTGTACACAATTTCTCCTCTCATTTTTCTTTTGGGATTTTTTTTTTTCTCATTTTTGAGTCTCTTTTTTTTTCTTCATTTTCATTTCTTTATTTGGTTCTTGGCTCATTTTTGTCCTTTTTTCCCCCCCATACCGCTTCTCCTTTATGACAGCCACCCTCCCTCCGTTGCACCAACTCTTCCTGTCGGAGATGTGGTTGCCATGACAACTGCTGAATCACTCTCCACCCGGTCTGTAGCCTTCCTCTGATGTCATCTTCCTACGCAGCATGGACATCCACCATACAGGCCCGAATTAGTGTGCAGATTATTACTGCAACTTGCTGATACATTTTTTTTTTCCTGAGGAGTTGAGCAGCAATCAGCCTGATGGGTAACGTACCCACTACAGTGAAGCACTGCCTGAGCTATAAGCAAATCATCGAGGAATACCCTTGGTTTAGAAGCTGGCTGCAGGAAGAGAAGGTGGGGATAATATTTTCTGTTTTTTTTTCTAATCTGCTGCACTTGTTCTGTGACATAACTTCCTCATTACTGAAAGGCCTCTTAGCAGCCACTCATCGTACTGCTAAAGCTGGCAACATAGTAGTAGCAATTAACTGAACTGTTTCTGCTTTTCTTGATGTATAGCAGTAATTTCACATTTAGTAAAAGCTTGAATTGATGTCATTCTGACTGTTTTTGTGTACTGATAAGTGTTACTAATATAAATGTCTAAATCATTCTATCTCAACATTGTCTTGGTGCATTTCATATATCTTCAAAACTCAAGATTTTTTTTGTTTTAAGTTGGAGAAATTGAAGTAGACTGCAACTTGAACTTGAAATATGACTTGGAAAGCAGATTTCCCAGATAATATTCTTAGTTCAAATTTAAAATGGCTACTTTACAAATAGACAAAGTCAAAGCGATCTAGCACTTTATTATCCTTTATCTCTTTAAACAAGTGTGACACAAAGTGGTGTGCAATTTGTGTGTTTGTAATTTGTTTACTTTTTAAATGCAGAAAATTATTAATTATATTCTGTTATTTGTTAATACTGGAAACAGTTTTCATCACAACAGTTAAAACATTAACTAAGGTATGTAGTCATTCCCTTATCTAAGACCCAACTTTGGGGGCAATTCATAAACATCTGGCGGATGCGTAATCCAGTCTGTTTAAATGAAACAAACTGGATTTATTTTATAAATCTAATCACATGGAATTAGTTAAGCTTAATATACTAATCAGTGAAATAAATATAAATGAACATATACAAAGAAAAGAAATGCATTGCCATTTTTTATTTTGCTAAAGGAGATATTATGTAAAATCGACTGTTTTCCACTCAGTATCTGTTAATGCATCATCAAAACAATTATTTTGTATGTTAGACTAGAAAATAGATTTCACTTGGCTTTGAGATAAGGAATTTATGTTCAGAATAGCATGCCCTGGTGCATTCCATCACAACACTGTGGATAATTTTACAAGCTTTCATTATTATGCTGAGTAATATTCTGCTTTTATCACAAAAAATAAAAATAAATTCTGCAGATCATTACCAAAGATGACTGTCCAGAGTTTGTGAAAATTGTTGAAGTTGGGCCAAGAGATGGACTTCAAAATGAAAAGGTATACTTTGACATGTCACTCACAAACCTCATTAATTTGTATGGATACCTTTTACAATTACTACATCCCTCACCCGTGAAAAATATTTTTGTTTTGTATTACACATAAACAGTTTACAAATATTTCAGTTACCTGCAATGGAGTTTTTAATATTTTTTAGCATGCTATACAGCCATTACCGCCTTCTGCAAATACCATTTGTGTGACTCTCGTAAAAACATTGTTTTAGGATAAAACCCCAGTGACTTGTTTCATTGTTCCCCAGGAAATTGTTCCAACAAGGGTGAAAATCCAGCTGATAGATATGCTGTCCACAACAGGTCTGTCTGTGATTGAGGCCACCAGCTTTGTCTCTTCAAAGTGGGTACCACAGGTAATAGCTCTTTTTTGTGCACAATGGCAGAGCACTGAATGATTTATTAGGAACTATTTCTTGCTGCATATGTATTGATGGAAATGTGCTCTTGTGGTTTGATCCACTGATGGTTTTTATAGTTTGTGGTCTGCTTGTTTTAGCATTCCATGCCATAAATTGCACTTCATTTATTTACTTAAAAAGAAAAAAAAATGTTGCTCTTCAAAATTTCACATGAAACTTATTCTCTTCATGGTGATAAATTTGTGTCACAGAACATGGCTTATTGTACTTCTTCACGTCTTTTTCCGGACACATTTAGATGGCAGACCACACAGATGTTGTCAAAGGAATCCAGAGAGTGCCTCAAGTTCAATATCCTGTTTTGACTCCTAACATCCAAGGTTTTCAGGATGCCGTAAGCTTTTCGAGTGCTTTCAGTGTATTGATTTGTGAGATATATAAATAAAAACAGATTTTTTTAATTACCAGAATTTTGTCACTCTTGTATACTGGTTTCACACTAAGGAAGGACTTGAAAATAACTTTGATGTTTAAAGGTTGCAGCAGGAGCCACTGAAGTGGTTGTGTTCGGGTCGGCTTCTGAAACCTTCAGTAGAAGAAATATCAACTGTTCTATTTCTGAAAGCATGCTGCGGTTTGAGGAGGTCATTAGTGCTGCCAAGGATCGACAAATCCCTGTTCGTGGGTTTGTATTCTAAATGTTTATTATCACATTTAACAAAACATGAATTACACCTCTCACTATCCCTATGATGTTATACTGAATAACAGATCTACTATGAAGGACAAAAAAAAGTTTCCATAAAGAAGAAAAACAAACCAGATAGCACAGTTCCAGATGTTAACCAGATTATTTTGAACTATGCCTAAACCACAAGTCCAAATGGACTGTAACTCTTTCCCAGTAAAGACACCACTGAGTTTTGGAATCAAATAAGCAACAGCTTTTGAGGTTTTTCATGTTGAAAAAAATGCTGGTGTTTTAGAGGTTGTTTAGGTTTTTGACAGTTAAGCTTGGATAAATATACTCTTTTGTTTTTCAGGTATGTTTCTTGTGCCCTTGGGTGTCCATATGAGGGGCACATCGAACCCTCGCAAGTTGCTGAGGTAAAAATCTATTTACACTTTTAGCATGCCTTCCTCATGGAATTACTTTGCGAATGAACTACCACTGATTTCAATTACTTAGTACTTACTTATCAGTATGTTTCTTTTTGTTTCTTGTTCATAAATATAAAATTGGCAGTCTGTTTAATTTATGCTTTTCAGAGCAATTGGCTTCTTGCGAAAATATTTACAGCATTTTTTTCTATTCTTTAGGTAGCAAAAAAGTTGTATGAAATGGGCTGTTATGAGATTTCCTTGGGAGATACTATTGGTGTTGGTACACCTGGCTCCATGTTCAAGATGCTGCAGAAGGTGATGAAAGAAGTCCCCATCAGTGCTCTTGCTGTTCACTGCCATGACACTTATGGTCAAGCACTTCCTAACATTCTTACTGCTCTTCAGGTAGGTCTCCTGATCTATGGCATGGCATCTATAGATCATGCCATGGATCAGGCATCTTAGTTCCCGGCTTTTACTATCTCAAAATCACTATTTTACTTCTTATAATTATTACTTCTGCTCATCAACTTCTGCTGAACCATTTGTCATACTTCTGTACCAAAAATGGAGGTATTTGTGGACAGATATTTTTAGACATCCAGGATGTCTTGGAATTGATTATAATTTCTGCCTTTAAGTATCTATGAGTATATTTGTTGAACCAAAAAGCTTGTGCTTAAATGTTTAATGTGGCATTTGATCTTACAACTGCCTAAGCTAATATGAATTAATAATATTTTCTTCTAACTTCTAATGTAGAGATTAGAAGCAATGTTTAAGGTTGTGATGAGTACTATTATTTGCTAAACTGTTCCCCAATCTAACTTGTTTGACATTTTGTTTAAGTTAGATTATCTCAGTTAGAGACAGCATTATTTTTTTCTTTTCAGATAAAATAACATTTTTTTTTATTATTTTCTTGAAAAATGCAAAACTAAAATAATAAAAAGTGAAATTCACAGTCCTCCGAGAATAGTGAAACAGTCAACAGACAAGAAGAGCTTAAGAAATATGATCTGTTTCTGCAGAAAGCAACATTTCTCACAAACAATCTGGTGAAAAAAATGCAGTAATTTAAACAAAATATGTGCTGTTCTCCATATTTTGAAAATAAGCTGTACAACAGAGAGCAACGACAGTGATAATAACTCACAAAAGCATAACTGTAATCAGTGGACAAAGCATCATTTGGGGTGTTTTCACCACATTGCCTGCAGCAACTGCAAACCTGACACACATCCAGACATAAAACAGAGGTAAATGAGATATGGCTGTATCAGTTCTCTGGAGCACATTGTCACTGCAAATGAGGAAGCTCATTGGGGGCTGGGTGGGTCAACAGATGTGAAGGGGTCAGGACAAAGGCTCACCTATTCGGTGTCTGTTGGACAAAGCAACTGGGAGTGAGGTGGATGGAAGGGCCCTGGGGGGCTCCTAACTCGTCTGTCGCTTGGCTGTTGAACTCTCTGACAATGCTGTGCTTAAAGCCGCTGGAAAATGATCCTTGTATTTACTTCGTGCTGGGAATGTGGTGAATAGTGCTGCAGCCTCAAACTCAAAAGTTTTCAAATCACCTTCTTTTCTTGATTATGTAGAAGAAAATGTAAATTTTAACAGCATAATAAAATGCATAAATGCTGAAACAGATTTTGTCGTCTAAATAAGATGCAACCTTTAGACTGTTGAAAAACCAGACATTGTCAGTTTTAAAAAGCATGCATTATTAAAGTTGTTATCTTTAACAGTAGAGTGAAGGAGCATTGTGAGTCAGTGAAATTCTTTTGAGGATCGTACTCTTTATGATTCATCACAGCTGCAGTATACACGGAGAAAATAATAGCAGCCAGGGATATTTAGCTTACCGTTTGCTCGCCCATAAACAAGAAGGAAATGAAAGATTTTATCATAGTTTTTCATTACTGTGTGCCAGAACTCCGCACCACCAACTGAGAGAGAAATGAATTCCCCCAGTGCTGTCAGCCCTGAGTCACCGCTTTTGTTCCTGATAAAGACATTCCTTGGTCTTTGTAACTTCTTTTTTTTTTCAGGAGGTCGGGGGTAGCTTTGTCTGAAACATACTGGGGCAGGTCACACAATGACAACGTATGTGGTTAGATTTCACAGGCTTGGCATGGAAATTTTCATATCCTTTCCTGCAATTTTGGTATAGTGTGCACTACTCTGTCTGGGATTTACAGTAGCCTATGTTCTCTTTCCGGGATTGCTGGCATTCAAGTAGCTTTAGAGGAACTTTTTGTTGGTCTTATTTCTTCAAGACATCTTGCACATTCACATTTTGTATTATAAGAGGCAATGATCAGTTTATCATGGACAGCGTGTCAGTTGTTGCTACCTGACAGCAGAGTATTTGAAAAGTATTTTTCTAATTGAAATCCCATCAAAAATCTTATAATTTTCTATGGCTCACAAAAAAAAATAATTATCACAAATTCTAAACAATTATTATAAACTGCTAAACTTTATTACTTTATTTTTCCTAATCACATTATCTTTGAATCCAGTTCTACTCGTAAGGTTAAATTTAAATAATTCAAACATTTTGTAAAGTCATAGTATTTATTTATGAAAGCTGGTGTTTTTCAGTCTAACTCTTCCATTTGCTTTTTGTTATGGTCTGTAGATATATACATGTCCTGACAAAATGAGACACATAATCTGTGAAAAGATCCAACCCTTGTGTCTCTTCTCTGCGATCCTACTACATATCTGCAGAAACGCACATCTCTGTCAGTTTGTGTTGCTCAAGATTGTTGGTCTGCTGCAGCTCTGATGACGGAGGAAAACAACTTACCTTTACTGGACAACTGTGTATCCTCCGCCATCAGTGTCCATGTTGACTCCACATTAACAGCAGGTTCTGCTTTGGGGAAGGAAAAGGTAGTTTAGCACACAACAAGGGGCAGGGTGTGATCAGCACATACAAGGGTGTGATTGAATGTACTAAAGTTCTGTTTTAAGCCAACATTATTATGTTTAAGCATGCAACTACCAATGTATAAATTTTCAGTTTTTCCTAAACTGTTTATTAAGGTTAGACAGTTGCATTGAGATGGTATTATTTTCAGTTTGAATTATTTCTCTTTTTTACAGGGTTTTTTTTTTTTTGACAGGCTCTACATTATCATGTAGAGGTTCAAAATAATAAAATTAACATATTTAACGTATTTTTCAATTGCACAATTCATCAAACTTTTTGAAAGAGTTTTACTTAAGACAATCTGTATTTGTATTGAGGACATTATTTGTTCTGGATGCAGTAAACCTACCAATGCATGAAATGGATTGCATGAAACTTTCTTACATTTACTTAATTTTAATACATAAAGAAGTCATGAAGTAAAATTATATTCTGTGGGCTTTTGTGCCTTCCAGTGCTCTTTGGTTTGCTTTCTTCTTGTGAATTTTTTTTTTTTTTTTTACATTTTTGGAACAGGGAGGTTTGTGTTTCACTGTAGGACATGTGTCAGTTTAGTTTTAGCACCTTTGTTTATGTATCTCAGCTTCATATCCCATTTTAAATACACACTGCTTTTCCTTTGACGCAGTTTTCATACTAAATTGTGATTATGTCCCTCTGAAAGCCTCATCCGGTCATAGTTTAAAACGTCAACATGCTTACCCCAAATCATTGTAGTCTGACAAGGCACATTGTCTTTATACAGGAATGTATTGTTTTCCACACAGCCACAGCTTAGTGAATATTATTTTTTTATGCTAAGCACACATCTGGTTTCTGGGCACTGCAAGTCTAACTGAGCGTTGGAAAGCTTAAGGACTGACCACCAGTTCCTGCATGATTAGCGGTACTGGAGATGCTGTTGAGGGGCTACATTCATGCTGAAGGCTTGTGACCTTATAGTGGTGGCAGCTTAAAGCCGGACGATTGACATGGAAGATTACAACTCTGTGTTTATTTTACAAAAAAAAAAAAAAAAAAAAAGATCTGTCTTGAAAAGTATCCTCCTCTGGCTTTTACCAAGGCCTGGAAACCTGGTGCACGGGTAACATACACCTCCTTCTCTCCCTTTGCCAACACAAACAGCAATTACTGCTGGCTCAGACAAACCCTGAAAGAAGCAGGTTCTTGTCTGCAAGGAAAGCACCCAATTAGCTTCATTGTTCCAAAATAGATGTAAAGGTCCTTTTTAATTTAAGTTGCTTGGTCGTGCTCCACAGGGTGGAAGCCCCATGTGTCCCGAATGCCATTGAGAGGACCACTGTGTTAATTTAGTCTCACTGTAGGATCTTCCGACATCTGGCTCTGACACAGAAGCTGGAAAACAATTTTAATATTCTCATGATAGTCCCAGGGACATGTGGAAAACATCCACAGACTGACTAAAACCAGAAGTTTTGGCTTTGGTGTCTTTTGGTGTGAAAATAATAGTAAACTCATGGTGACTTGGAACATTTGCATGAAAAACAAAATACTTGTGTCTGTTGTGTCCATGTGCTCAGAATCTTTTTATTTTTCCAATAATAAAGAACTGGAAACTTGATAGGCAGAACAATTGTACTATTCATTTTTATCTGTACATTTACATTTAAATAGTGGAAGAACATATATTTAATCCTCATGCTACTGTTACACCTGAATGACCCTAATGTGAGACGATAAAAGGTATTTCTATTATATTATATACATTTCTCATGACCACATGCTCAGCATGTTTTATTTGGTTTTTAACTCACACAGTGAACATAAAAGGACACATTTGTTTTGTGAAAAGATAAAGAAAAGTGAGTGCATATTTCCATCCTATGCCTTTACTATGAAAACCCCAAGTAAACAGAATGCAACCGAATCCCTTACAAGAGTCATCAAGCATGGAGTTTAATTCTCCTGACAGCATTTTCAGAGAGAATTATTGAACAAACAACATCAGGAGCAGGAAACATATTCGACAATGGCAGGGAAATAAATGTAATTGCACAAAATAGATTTTATTTGAAGCGGACAGTGAATATTAATGATGAAAAAATATTTTGGCAAATACACTGGATTTAGCAAAATGCAAATCCTATAACAACACATTAATGCAAAATGTTATTTTTGATAATGCAAGAAGGCACAAAGAACTACAAAAAACATATAAAGACAATTAAACTTGGTTCTAAGATACCTATATCAAAGTGGTAGAAGGTTTATGAAAATATCTGTCATGACATACTAAATAAAATAGGAAGTTCTCAAAAGATACAAAGGGTGATGGAAGTATTTTTAACCAGGATTAGATTTCATAAAATCATCACTTTTGAACATCTCGCAAAGACCAGTCTGAAAAATATGGCACAGTTTTAAACCAATAAGGAATACATCATAATAGCTCTGGAGAAGCTCAAGTGGAAGAATATAACTATTAGTTATTAGCATGAGCAGTACAGATCTTGCCTTTGTGTACTGATGGTGATAAGACGGCTTAGCAGAAGCCATTTGTAGTTTACCCCAAGCTCACATTGGAAACAAGTGGAAGAAGGTGATATGGTCAGATGAAACCAAAATGATCTTTGCTTTACTGAAATATAAGAGTGCATATGTAGATACTATGCATCACCCTGCTCACAATTTTTTCATAGTGAGACATGGTTGTTGCAGCATCATGCTGCAGGGATGCTTTTCTTTAGTAGAAACATTAAAGCTGCTCAGAGTCAAGGGCAAGATGAACATAGCTAAATAAAGATAAATTCTAGAAGAATATTTTTTCAAGGCAGCAAATACTTGATATTCCTTTAAGGTAAATTAGTTATTTACCTTAAAGGATCACAGCTTCAAACACGAAGCCAGCGCTAAGAAAGGTTTACATCAGAATGTACTCAAGGATCTTGCTATATGTCATACTACCCGCTTTCCAGTTTTCAGTTGTGCATTACTTAATGTTAGTCTGTCACATTTAATTTAAAAACAATACATTTAATTATTTCAGTGAATTTTAGTGTTGCATTTAATTTAATATATTCAAACAGTATCAAATGTGTGAAAATTTTTTACATTTCTATACCTAAACAAGTTCTTTTTAAACTGCAACAATGATTGGTTTGTTTTCAGTTTTGGAGACTTGTCACATTGACAAGTCTGGATGACGAAAAAATGGCAAGAAAGATAATCCCTGTGGTTGAGAGCAGAACAGTCCAGTAAAAACATGAATAACCAGGAGGATCAGTAACACATAAAGTGTCTTGTTCAGTATTTATAATATTCCTCTCTCAGGAACAAGACCATAATTATATAGTGCTGGCAGTGAACGCTGACAGAGAGGATGACTAGGCCGTACTGTGGGACTTTTCTTTGCCCGCTCATCTTCAGGAGCAGAGCCCACAGTTCTCCGGAAAAGCCGTAAAACATGACCGCAGGTCTGGCGAGGTGCAGGGCACCAGACAGAACAATCAAACAGAACAAGATTGTTCCTGGATTTAATATGACGTGAAGGTTGCTCAGAGGTGCTGAATGTCCCTGTTGTTTGTCCTCACAGATGGGAGTCTCTGTGGTGGACTCTGCAGTTGCTGGCCTCGGTGGTTGCCCCTACGCTCAGGGTTCATCTGGCAATGTTTCAACAGAGGATGTTCTTTACATGCTCCATGGCATGGGCATTGAAACTGTAAGTTTGTCTTCATAGTTCAGTTTGGCAGACCTGTCTCAGTAATCCCCCAGAAAACCATACCCACACAATCCTTCAGACCATATTGACATAAACTGATTGCTCTGCAAATACGCTGCTCTGTAAACGTTTATTTTTCCAATATCAATGTCTTTACACAACTTATGCAAGAGCAAGAAGGCACTGCACTTGTGCTCCCTCAAACTCTTTAACAATCCCTACCCCTGCTGGTGGAATATTTCTATTGCAGTTTCATTTTTGTTGCGATGGGATCTAGCCTGAATTATTACTTTTTTGTTTTGTCTTTCTGTTTCGCAGGGAGTGAACCTTGACAAAGTCATAGAAACCGGGGACTTTATATGCAACGCTTTAGGTCGCAGGACAAACTCCAAGGTGGCTCAGGCAAGAAGCATGGCACTTTGAGGATGCTATGTACATTTATGCACTTGCTTTTTAAGGGTGTATTCTGCTGTTTTTCTTTTCAGATCTGTTTTCTGCACCATTGTATTTGAATTTGTTGATTCTTGTTTTTCATTTAACAAAACGTCTGACTGCTAGGACCTTGATATGGTTCAGAACCAGTCCAAGTTGTTATGGCACCCATGGCAGAAAGTTGATCTATGGGCTCATTCTACCACCTTCCACAGCCTCACTGAGCATGCTTGGACTGTGCCTGGTCATTTATTCATCCTGCATTAATTACAGCTAATGTTAAAATTAACCAGCGTGCCAATTTCTGTTGAAATGTCCCAAGAACAAATGTTTGCATCAACATGCTACATGGGATACATGCTACCACTTCTTGGGAGCATACAGCAGTACTACCCAATGGATTAAAGTATTTGTTTTCCCTGCTAGATTGCAGCTACAATCTAAACCACCCAAAGAACCCAATAATTTTGCTAAAAATGAAGGAATCAGAGCTCCTTAACTGTTTTTGTTCTTTTTTAAAACCCTGACTGAAAAGACTGTGATCATACCGAAGGTTACAGTTATTTGATATTTATTTTTGTGTCTGTCTTGCAAAGTTGCAGTATATAATAAAAGGATGGTATCTAAAAAGACTTTGGATTTTAATTTGATATTATCTAAAATAGATCAGAGCAGTGTATGTTTATTCTGTGCAGGGCCCTTTGAAAATCAGATGAGAAGATTTGAGAGGAGGAGCTTCAACAGTACAACAGTACACTTCAACTTGTAGTTGAAGTGTGTTTATGTATGACTTTTACAACCATTAATTATGGAAATTAGATCCATTTTAACTTTGGACTTTCAATCATCCATTTTAACAGTTTTGTCCTCAGAGTGGAAAGATGATACACACGACAACAACAATTGAGCACACAAACATAAGTTCAGTTTATTGCTTTTGGGAAGTATTTCTTTACCTGCTGCATTTTTACAACTCATCTCCACGGTGCTTCAAGTCTTTTTGTACTCCAGGTCGTGTAATTCTAAATGTATCCAAAATCAATAAATCCAATGTTTTATCAAATGTCACCAATAGTTTATTCAGCTGTGCATAAAAAAAATATTGACTATTTTCAAATAATTTGTTTGGTTTTTTTTTGTCTAGGAGGAGTGAATGCTAAAAGTCAGTGACCTGTTAGATTTTCTGAGACTTTTTTTTTTAACTAAATTGAATAATGATTTGAATTTAATGCACTCCATGCTCAATAAGAAAAAAATAATTTGAATATACAGTATGTATGATTGAAAAAATTGAATGAGATTGCCATGTTACTGTAGAGTTTTTAAATGAAACTGTTAACTGTCCAAAATGTTCAGGGATTATTTTATGATCAAACAATATGTGCTTTTACTAATAAAGACATTGGTGAAGTTTTAGAAGTTGATTTAATGCTATATGTGATTTTGAAAACTGACTAATGTAGAAAAAAGCAAATGTTTGATCAGAAGGTACCCCATTTTCCACCTTTAGCTGAAAGATTAATATTTTTTCTGTTTACCTTGGAACTAAAATCTAATAAGCAAACAAAGTAATAATCCAGCCATTTGATTAGAAAATGATACATGCACTTATTAAAAATGACCTTGAATCATATCAACTTACTTTCTTAGTCAGAAATGTTTTGAAATGATATGTACATTTATTATAGCCTAAGGGGCTGTGAAACTTTTATTAACGACTGTAAATACTGCACCAGAGAACATAAAGTTGATCTTGGGGCTGCAAGAACAACTTTTGTAAGTTCCTGCAGCTGCAGCACATTCACTTCAAATCTAAAAATATTTAGCATGCATTTTCTTATATCTCATTACTACATACTATCTGTGATGCTGCCTTAAAAAATTGCTGATGTTAAGTGGGGGAAAAAGTTCAGGAAGGTGTAAATAGTTTTGCAAGTCACTGAATGACTCCAGGACGTGATACTTTGAATAGGGAATTTATTTTGCAACATAATAACTTCCACCAAGCAGCGACCTCCAGATACAATTACCTATTTAAAACCAAAAGGAGTAGTCACAGATACAGTTGCTAATAAAAAAAAAGTTTGTTCATTAAGAACAAACTTCAGGTCACAGAAAATATTCTTTGAGTTTAATTAACTTTGTATGAACCTAACTGCTTATTCAAACTGCTAACACCTTCAAACCTAAAGTTCCATGAGTTATTATAAAATGTCAAATGGACAAGTGACACACTGAGTGACTCTTTCAGATATTTTATCTGAAACACATAAAATATGAAACTAAAAAATAGTCACGAAGAGGATGTTATATTATAAAGTGAAATGATTCACCTTCCTTTGATGGTTAAGTTTTATCTGCTCTCTCCTTTTCAACCTAAAAGAAAACATGATGAAAAGCAATGTTTTGAGGTTTGCTGTTCAGAAAAATGTCAGTCCTTTCAACAAAAACGTGTATATTGTTTACGTACCACATCTTACTGAGAAAAACCAGAGGTGATATTATGACAACTCCAGCAAGGAAGAGAGCTGAAAAAGCATACAAGAGGTAACCTACGAAAAATAAATAAATAAAAATATTAGTTTTACGTTTTTTGGTATTTAGTATCTATTATAGAATGAAATAAAAATGATTGAATTTCAAAAGCTGCTTTACCATATGGCCACATGTGAGAATGCTCGGATTCATTGATTTCAGGTGCTTTGGAAGGGCTGATGTTGCTTTTCACCAGTTTCACTGAAAAAAAGAAACTGTATTCAAATTCTTATAAATGTTGAAAAGAATTATTTGAAACACTTCTTAGAAGTAAATACACTACTTACTGAAGTGTAGTCTGTTGTGAAATACTTCAAGAATCATGTTGCACATCCGTAGATGATTGCTGTGCACTCCTTTGCATGTGCAAGGATGATGAAGCACCGTACCCAAAGTGGCTAAAAAGGCCCTTCTGCATTCAGAATTTGTGCCAAGGATAAGAGCGGGATCCTTTAAAGTAAAACATTCATTTTCTTGGAGATTTCTTTCACTGCATAGGATTTCTTCATGATTCCAACATTTGTCTTGGAGTGTTTTCAAGAGGTACCTAATGAATCAGGAAGAAAAACAACCACACAGGCAACATGTTTTGATAAGAGGTCCACATTCTTAACAAGCGTACTGTTCTAAGAAATAACTTGTGAACGAGAACAGAACCGAGTGTTGTGAGTGTACAGGACATTCTCGCATGCCCTTCATTGCGACAGGCAACATTTTTAGTAGAGATAGAATTCACAAAGTTGTATTTGTCAAAAAGAGAGAAGCTTTAAAAAAAAAAAAACAAGATAAATAAATCCAATAATTAATTTTGTATCACTGGTTTATCTTGTAGCTGCATGGTCACATGTGATGAGAGGTGACAAGTTATTGCTACACAAGATGGAAGGTACATCCATAAGATGCTAGTCTGACACAGAGCCAACAAAAAAGTCAAAGTAAAAGTAATCATTCAAATTCAACTAAATTTAATTTTTGGTATTCCGCAAATAACCCCTATTAATAGTACATATCTAATAACTGTGCGCGGGTTAAGAAAAAGCATAAAAAAGCTCATTTAAAATTTGATGCAAAAAATGTATATGTTTATGAAATACTGATAAATATAACTCAACAGTTTGTGAGTCATTGCATGCATTATTTTTAGAGGGGAATTGTCTTCCATTTTATGTAACCGGTAAAAGGTTGAATGGACAATTTCACAGAAATATTCTTGATAAAAATCCAAAGATAAAATGAAGCTTTTGGTTTTGCTTTTTCAAGGGTTACTTTGCCAAGATCTGTAGTATGGGGAAATCAACAATGTTTGAATGTGTTTTTTTAAGAACATTACAACTCGAGCTGCTTCAAGGCACATCGAGCCTAAACCTTTGATGTTGTGTCACTGCCATCTACTTGTGGAAAGGTGAATGAACAGCAAAAGTGCTAAACACACACTGCAACACTGAGAACAGAATTACACTATTACTATTTCATCTAATATGGTACAAAATGGCTCTTAATCTTTGACTCCTTTTACAAATAGCCAGTTGATCTCACTTGTTTTCATTGGTATTCTTACAATAATTGTGACTGCCACCTCCCTGCTTTTATGTCACAAGTCCACTTCTGTTTCAGCTTTTAAGATATCAGAGGATTGTGTTTGGCCGACATAAAAATGTTATATTTAAAAGGTTCCATCAGCAGTAATCATCTTGGCTTTCTGCAAAAACATCAAAAGTCATTTCTCATTGATCCTAACATTTTCACAGTCAAAATCATTTTTAAGCATTAACTGGTGTTAGATCCAAACTCTGGATCTAACACCATTTTTCTGCCTCCTTTCCTTCCTACTCCTCCACACATTTCAAAAGCCTTTTATAGGACTGTCAGTCCGAGTCAAAAAACACAGTTTTCAGGCAGTTTCATTCTTTTCAAGGACCTTCATATTAGAATTCACTTGCAAACCAGGGTTTTCAGTATTTTTTTTCTCCCTGGTTATCTTTAATAAGCAAATGCTCTGCGTCTCGAATCTTAGCATACTTTATGTCATTCATATTACCTTGCTGCCTGGCATATTAGTTCCCTATAGCAGGATCCATAAAATCCAGCATACAAATTCATTGTATTTCAACAAATATTTTATATTAATTTTTGGATATTTTCCAGGGCATGAATCTTTAAAACTGGAGTTCCTTCCAGTTCAGGAATGGATGTATTAACTTTTTATTTTAGGACTGGAGAAGAACCTACCTGCAGTTGCTGTCTTGGACACACTGAGTGACTCTTTCTTGGCAGATCCTTGTCTCAACTCCACAAGCCCCGCTCTGCAGCCCGGATTTCATGAGCAAACAGCTTTGATCTGAGTCGTCACACTCACACATCACCAGCATCTCGGCAGACTGTTGAGGCATGCCTCCGTAGAACTGTTGAATTTCCTGCCGACACCTTTCATTGTCACACTGATCAGCCATGCACGCTTGAAGAACAGGAGTGAGACGCTTGTTGCAAACAGGCTCACTCACACAATGACCAATGCGGTCCACACAGGATCCAGAGCCTTCATACACTGGAAGAAGCACATCTATAGCAGAGAAAGTGAGTGATGAACATTTAAGTATATTTTCTTGTGGGCTTGTTGATATGAAATTTATGCTAAACAATAAGTAAGCCAGCTCCAGTTAGTCCACAATTTGGATTTCAGAAAGGAACAGAGTGGATGACTCATGTGAACTCAAAGGAAAAGAAGGGCAACAAAAGGAACTAAAAAATGGTTTAATAGTGAAAAACCTATAATTACAAATCAACATCAGCTTGGTTTGTCGTAGCTTAGGGGCTATCAACAGAACAGCACGAAGACTATGTAGCAAATATGATACAACCTAGCATATTGTTTTGGCAAACTTTGTACAATTAAAGAAAGAAGAAAAGACAAATGGAGTTCATATCAATATGCCAATTTTTAAATGGATGTACTGTATTGTGTTTTGTCATAATAAATAAATCATTTTCACCATTGTCTGCTAAATTACTTGATTTCCAGACAGTCGGTGTGATCTTCCCCTGCTGAATTGCTGTTCAAACAAGAAGACACAGAATTAGTTTTCAAATAACAAATACTCATTCAACTGTGTGCTTTTCTGGACATATTCTACCATACAACAACCAGTGTTTATATAGCTCATCACCTTTCGTAAACAAAACCATAATGTCAGGCATTAATGCTTAACCCAAGCATGAATGAGAGAACACAGCACCTGGCTTTTGGAGGCATTGTGTGGCCAGCATTTGTATGGAGTCACAGAACTCCTCCTCCCATGTACACACGCACCCTTGCAGGGATGGAAAGTGGTCCAGTGCAGCCTGGATGGTCAAGTTACAGTTCTCTGAACCCTTTATTTGGCACCTGTCATCTTGAATATCACAAACAAATAAACAGGGTTTTTCATAAGCTGGTGAAGTTTCTGTGCAACAGGTGTTTTCTACCTCACTGTCAGTTTTAGATGTTCAACATATTAGTGATATTTATAAGGCTCTACTATTATTGAGAACCTGAAAAACACAGAACAGAGTATAAAATGTAATTTTTACTGAATGAGATAATTTAAAAAACAAATTATTATTAATAATCTATTGAAGACATACATAAAAAGTATAGCTTTTGTGTAACCATCAATTATTCAGATTATGTTTAAAGAAACAATAACAAGTTTTTTCAAGATTGCAATGATAAATTTCCACCTTGTCCACCTGTTAGTATTTTAAAAGGAGGTTACCAGAAAAACATTTTATAACTCCAATATTATTTTTATGATTTTTTTTTATTTCTATTAAAATTAGTGGTGAGACTGTCAGTAAATTTGAAATAATTAAACGACTGAAAAACACCAGGTGTCAAATTAAGTTGTATGTTAAATTTTACAACTGTGAATTAGTGAATTAATTTCAGGTTTCACGAACAAAGCTGATTTAGATGGAAACATAGTCCTTACATGGCACCTGGTTTCACAAATCTATACCAAAAAGTAGCATTTTTAAGAGTGAACTGTAAACATGTTATTTTATTCTTCTTAATGTTTTACCCTCACAGTTGCCAGCGACAAGTGCCCTCTCACAGCTGCATAAGTCTGACATGCAGGTCTCCACTGAAGCCAAAAACCCAGAAGCTGGAGATGAGAAGCTGAAACTGGATATCTGCATAAAAAAAAATCCTAAAATACATATTGAAATGACATCTTTTAAATAATATTCCTTAATTATACTGAGTACAGGTGAATTAGAACTAATTACTGGTTTTGTCAAAAAGCTATTAACAAAATTTCACGGACAAAAATGTAAATTGTTGTTATTTGTTGAAGCAGCTTTTTGTAAAGTCTACTTACCAAGAACAAGTCCGACATCCAGATGTATCAAATGCATGCTGGCTGCTGTGATGATGACTGATTCCTCCCTGAGCCTGATCTGTCCCTGATCTGCCCCTCTCTGTGGAGTTCCAGCTGAAGCAGTGATTCACCACCACAGAGTCAACGTGATGTAACACATTCATTACAGCCTCTACTTGTAATTCCAAAACAGACGCAAAGATGCAACATTCTGAATTTATTTACACAATTAGAGTTCTACAGGGGATACCAGTTAATGATTTATCCAATTAAGGGCTCTGTCTTCCCATTTAAGTTTTTTGGGGAGCTTCTATATTTGTGTTGTTTCTGTTTCCCTTATTAATTTATCTTATCTTCCACTTATTTCATGTGACTAAGCTGTTAAAATTACAGTCTTGCAAAACTGTTCATACTTCTTGGAATTTTTTACATTTTTCCAGATGGTAGCATAATGCATGTGAACTGTCTGACAGGAGGTCATGTCAGATGGTTTCCATTTGTGCCATGCTCTTTTCATTCTCAGATGATGGACTGGTCAGTGGTCTGTGAGATTTGCAAAGCTTGGAACATTCTCTATCGTTCTCTATAAAACTTTTAAGGGCCTCACACAACAGCAATATTCTGATCAAACTACACACATGGGATACACTTATTACTTTTCCAAGCACATATGGCCATTTCATAGCACAATCAAGTAACTATGTTACCTTCAGTTGTTATAATAATGTTGTATATATCAAACCTTGACACCTTGCAATTTGGCCTCTGTCTCTTTAAGAACCTCCTCCTCCTGCCATAACAAATTCACGGATTCATCAAACATGCAATGAAGGATTAAAGCAATACTTCAGATTTTGATAACGTAAAACATTCTAAGCTCAAAAAAAGAAGTAAATTTCACATACTGCACCTTAAACGAATTGTGAAAGTTTTGCTTATTCCAAACAGTCAAGAAATACTGTGCAAGTCATAAGCTGGATACAAATACGCCACAATAAATGTAAATAAGATGTGAATGTCAACAATAAACTGATATATTGCACAATGAAAATAATTTATTGCTCAACCACATACAGTTTAAGCACTTTGATTGCAGTAGTCAACTCGGATGAAGAACGTTTAAAAAACCCACAGAACAAATTAACAATCACAATATCCCTGTATAGATTACAAATCATAAGAAACAAAAACAAGACACTACATTTCAAACCAAGTAACAATGTACATCTGCATGGAAGAAGCAAAATAATTTGTTTAAATCATGAAGCTCAACACCCTAAGACTTCAAATTATTGCAAACTTTTTTTAGCAGTGACATCAAAACTCAATGGTTTTCAATCAGACGATCAAAATGTGAAATTATTTTTTCAAACCTATAACTTTAAAATTGCAAAATAATCACAATAATAAATACAAAACAAACAAATAACGGCAACAGTGTCCACAATTACTTTCAACAAAGCAAACCTTCAATAGTTCAGCTGGTCAGAAACACAGTCCAGCACAAGTCAATGACCAGACATAAAGCAGGTCCTTTGAAGCTAATTTTCATCTTTGTTTTCTTTGATTACAACATGATTGTTGTAACCTGTTGATATTTCAACAGATGCAGTGATTGCAATTATGAATAACATTGATTAAGCAATAATTTGTTTCATCATTTCAAATGTTTGTGTAAGAGCAAAACGATGCATGACAATCAATCCTTCAGTAGATTTTTTTACTCTAATTTGAGTAAAATATTTCCCGACAGAAAACATATTTTACCTTGGAACAATTAAAAAATAAATAAATAAATAAATAATAATATTCTAAACAATCTGGACCTATATAAATAAACTCCTCTGTTTTAGTAGGCTTGTGATAAAATTTAAAATTTTAGACATGACTTTTATACCACGTCCTTGGTTGAAGAAACAAATAATTGGTTACAAAAGTGGTTGTAACAATTTCTGCCCTGCTATCTGCCTGTTAATAGATGTTTCTTTCCTTAGCAGCCTGACATACTTTTCCAGAAGATACATTGTAATGCTCACAAAATAAGAAAACAAGACTACCTTAAAATACCTTGAAGCATCCACTCAAAATATTATTTCTATAAAGTGGGAAATTGCCTTTTTACATAGTTTGAGATTCAAAAATCTGACTTCTGTGGTTTGCATGTACTGGCTAAAAGGTGAACTTTAGTATTGCTGTTAACAAAGTAAGCTAAATCAAAGTTTACCACCACCACTAATACTGTAATTTGACAATTTTAATTATTTATTACCTTTACATTCAATCTTAATTCACATCTGCAGTCTTTCACCAACAAAACTCATTGAGGTTCTCTGAGCAACAAGGGACTTGATCTTTTCAGCCACAACTCCTCCACTAGAATAGAATAAATAATTAAATAATAAATAAATACTTTAATTGCTGAAACAAAATACATTTTTAAAATCAGCACAGTTTTAATATGGAAAAAAGGGTATATTATTAATATGTGTAGCAAAACAAAGAAAACACTGAACCTTAAAGTTGCATCATTTACAGTTTATAGAAATCCATCTTTTGAAATTAAACATATTTTATCAGTCTCCAGAAAATAACATTTGAAAGTTCTTTGAAAATGTTCACTAATATCCCATTTACTCTTTTGTAGCAAGTCCTTGGAGAGTTTTTACATTCTTCAGTGGGATTTTTTGCTATCTCCATGTCCTTGAGATGGATATTTAAGCCTCTCACATGTATTAAAGTCTACACAATCTGGTCTGATAGCCGTGATAAGTTGTCCACATTATTAACTTGGGTTGACATGGACTTTCGGCTGTCTCTGTTTGCTCGCATCCTCATCCTTGTATTGTTGTCTTTCTGTTGCCCGTAACAAGAGCAAGAGAATGCTGATTTAAACTCCTCACGGAACTTCCCTGGAAAGAAGGCAAATAATATTAAATGCTTTGAATCATGGGCCTTTCAAGTTTGTTTATTTAAAAGAGATCATGCACAAGAAAAACATTTTGTTCAAAGAGCCAAGACGAACTGCGTTACTCTGTTTCTTTCCAGCTAATTGTCATCTGCTGTCCCCATGTCTGATTCAAGAAGGACCAGAAGTGACAAAACATCAATAAAAGAAAGATCAAATCTTGAAAAAACACATTAAATGGAAAATTAAAAATGTATGATTCAATCTGAAATTCAAAATCTAAAATCCTAAAAGTCTAATCTCATTACTTTTATACTGAACCACAATTCCTTCAAATGCAGGTTGAAGTTTATAAAACCATTTTCTTATTTCTTCATAAATAAGAAAATAAGAGTATTCTCATGGCCATCGTTATTACCTCTTGGACGGGCATAAAAACTAAGCCAGCCAAATTGACTGATTGTGATACTTCACATCCAATCTGATTGAGCTTCAGCTATTTTGCAAAAGAAAATTGACAAAACCATTTATCTCTAGATTTGCAAAACTTGTAGACACCCAAAAGACAGAAAGGTGTAATTTTACAAACTACTGTCTCAAGATAACTGAATTTAAAAAAGTCCACACAACACCCACCAGATTCTTATTTATAAGAAAAAAAAAACACATAAAACCTGCTGCACCTCTTTCTTTCGCGTTGCAATTATGTGAAGCTTGTGTGTATAATATGAACGAATTCAGAAATGTTAAGGGTTTTCGTCACTTTCACATGTCAATGTAACCTTTTATTGCCCCACAGAATTTAGAAATGCTTCAGAACACATAATTAACAGATAGAAGTCCAATCCGTATATGAACAAGTAAACTCAAACCCATGAAGAAATATATTAAGTGTAGAGGTTGGATTATCAACAAACTGTGGATTGGAACTCCAAGGATTTGGGTAATTGTTAATATAAAACTGTTCACTAGAGGGCAGTAATAAACCTGCTCTTTTGCGAAGAAAAACGTTAGAAACAAAGGAGATTGAAAAACTCACCACTCAAAAAATTATAGATGATGGGATTTGCTGCACTGTTTGCGTATATTAGCCAGTGTGAAAAAGTGAACCATGCATATATTGTTTCTCGATCGTTTGTGTTCTTAAAGGTCCCAAAAACCCTGAAGGTGCAAAAGAAAAAATGAAAATAGGCATCAAGTTTGTTTTGTCATACACTGTATTGTTAAAATAAGCCACAGTTTTATGCATTTAAAAAAATCTACTGCAGTCAAAAAGATGAGAAAGGTATTAAGAAAAATAACAATTTTGATGCATAGGCCCCTAATACTTTAGTTCACATTTCATTTTTATTGGCTGTCGATGCTGTAAACAGAGGAGCTGGAGAGATTATTACCGTTTCAGGATATTGAGCACACTGATCGGTAAGTAGCAGAGAGCAAACACAAAGAGCACAACCATCAGCATGCGAGCTGTTTTGCGTCTGGCTCTGATTTGTTTGATCTCAGCGGAAACTGTGCTTGTCTTCATCCCTCCAGACTCTCCCGATCCTGAACTCCGAGCTGAGCACTGGATAGTCCTCCAATTCCTCTGAATCACCGATGTGTTTCCAGGAATCTAGTTAGTGAATATATGCATATTTGAGAGGTTTTCAACAATTATCATAAACATATAATATATATTGTACGCTTATTTTTGACTTCATGAGATGAGGAAGCACGTAATTTAAGACTTAGTGAAGCAACTAATGGTGTAGTTATTGGCTTTCTTGTGTAATGATGAAAGTGTTCAAATTCATAGCCTGGTTAATATCTATTTTAATATTTGCTCAATAAAATAGAACAAAATGCTATAATGCCTTGAAGACTGTTTCATCCTTTGCATGTGGAGTTCAGATGCAATCTAGATCATATGGTTTTTCCTGATGAGAGCATTTATCATGTAAATCATTTAGCTTAGCTGAAGGAGCTGATTAAGGCTATTGAAGAGTTTAAAGTTAAAAGCTGAAGTCAACATCTACTAAGATTAAAATGTATATACAAAAGTCTATGACCTGACTAGTTTATTTCCATTTATCTAACACAACATGTACTAACTGGATATTTGATTAGGCTCAACTGTAGGTATCTATGCAGGAAAGGCATTGAGCTGAAATGTAAAACCATCAGAGTGGGGATCACATGGTATTTAGGTTGCTGTGAATGTGACTCTTTGGCTATTTAAGAAACTACTTTGATTTTCACACAGCCTTTTCCCTGGGTTATACAGAATGGTCAGACATATTGCAATCATCATCTGGGAGTGGCAGTAGTTTGGAGGACAATGCCTTGAGTTCAAGTGAATGATCCCTTGTCTGCCCGAGTCACAGAAAGTTGAGAGATTAGATACTCAGTTTAGTCGTTAGAATGCATGTGAGTTTGCCTAATTGTCAGTTGAATAGATCATTTATGTGACCTGAGATGAGTTGTACTCTGCAGGCTTAGGAACCTCAAGACCCCTGGGGTGGAGAGCAGATTAGGTATTTACTTTTCAGAGTAGGAAAAGGGCATAATACTTCAGAGAGTGAAGGAAATTAAAAGGAAGAGGTTCAACATGTCATATAATGTAACCCTACAAAAGCGATACTTACATGATCTTTACAAGGTTGTGTACAGATACACACATATATATAGGAAGATCATTACATTTCACAAAGCAGTTGGAGCCAAGGATCAAGACACTGTTGAAAATAATCACACCAGCTCCCAAAATAGACAGTAAAAAATAAACTCATACTGACTAACAATTGAAACATAATAAACAATTGCAATAAAATAGAGAATTAATCAGTATATAGCATAATATTGAATATGGCTTGCATACATTGACTTTGTGCATATCTCAGGGTCTCAATGTTGAACAGAGCTAGTAAAAACTTGCTTAGTTTGTGAATATGCTATACACAAACATATTCTCTCTTTAATTTTTATTTATTTTCAAGCTGCACAACATATTGTATTTAGAGAATTGCTGAAGAATAATGATGAGAAGCCTAACAGCTGCCTCAACAGCAGAAAGCAAACATTTTGAATTTGTTCATCACAATTATTAGAAATAGACCTTTTTTAAGTTTGACATACACACCTGTTGGCACCACAGCTTGTGACAAATCTGAATATAAGCCAGGACCATCAGACATAATGGAGCAAAATATGTAACAATGAAGAAGCCAGTGTGGTAGACTTTTGGGTAGACCTCAGCTGCAAAAAGAAAACAAAAAAAAGGACAAAATACCGTGATGAAAATAAGAATTATCAGATTTAAAAAAGGACAAAATACCATGATAAAAA
This sequence comes from Poeciliopsis prolifica, assembly GCF_027474105.1. Classification (NCBI taxonomy): domain Eukaryota; kingdom Metazoa; phylum Chordata; class Actinopteri; order Cyprinodontiformes; family Poeciliidae; genus Poeciliopsis; species Poeciliopsis prolifica. The sequence goes on from NW_026562380.1 coordinate 7,906,635, forward strand.
TAAGAATTATCAGATTGAAAAAAAAAAAACAAGATCAGGGATGATGGGTTACTGAAAAAAACTGAAAAAATTAAAATAAAATTCAGTAATTGTGGTGTAGCCTATACATTAATCATTGCATTAAAAATGCATTGAAAAATATGCAACTCATCTTAAAAGAACCATAAAATTACTCATTAACTGCATTTGATGTAAACTGTGAAATAACACTCTATTTCTGTTTATCCATCAGTAAGTTCTTACTCCTCATTAGGAAAATAAAGAAATTGAAAAATGAAACAAAAAGTTTCTGATGTATGAAGGCAATTGTTTTCTGCAGTGACTTTTACAGGAAATTGGTTTAAAAAGCTTTTCTTCCTTTGAAAGCTGTAATTACAGAAGCAGCCTGACAGGATTACCCTAAAACCATTTCAAGCCACTTTCTGTTTTTTTTTTTCTAACTCTGCACACAGCGATCGCAGCAACACAACATTTTAGTGAACTCATTGTCTCCTGCTCTTTTGTGCTATGTCTAATTTCATAAAAACAAATCAAACTACACTCGATTTTTATTTTTTGACACGGATGTCACATGTAATCTTCCGCTTCATGGAAAGAATAAGAGGTACCTTTATTTTATTTTATTTTACATGATTCCTGAAAATCTTTAAGGAAATGGAACAACAACTAACCTCCCCAGTGCTCATCACAGACTGTGAACAGGCTGGTTTTGTTTGTAAGTTCAGGCAGAAGACTGCTGCACTCCATCACAATGGCCTGTGGTATCATGATGATGCACGACACCACCCAGATGGCAAAGATACTTTTGCGAGCCCTCTTGGCTGTGCTCTTGAACTTAAGCGGGTGACAGATAGCGTACCAACGGTCTTGAGCAATGCAGCTCAGTGTCAAAACGGACACCGAAACAGAAATGGTCTGGAAAGACAAAATAAAGCACAAAGAAGCAAAAAGATATTGTGATTCTTCAAATGTTTTTTTTTTGTTTGTTTGTTTTTACTTAAAATGTAAAGAAGATGAATTACATTTCCTTTTTGCTTGGAGTCAGAAATCTTGATTTTGATAAAAGATGGAGTTAGCCTTTATTAGCAAAACCCAAAAAACTAAAGTTATGTTGTTGTCTCTAACACATTTGGTGATTTGATCTACTATCTATAGTGCTCGCAAGTGAACATTCATTTCTTCAAGTATTCTATGACTGATTGTGGTACTGTTTTCTTAGGTGTACCACCTTAAAAGTTTTACTGGTCTGATATGGCCATCAATGTGAATATTTTCTAGGGGTACCACTGATGATTAACATTTACCTTGTTCAAATAATTCCAAATAACAAAAACAAAATAGCTCTTCTTTGATTCCTTCTTTAACATTAAACATTAATTCAGAAGGAAATAAACCTCTTAAGATGCGTATTTATTTTTACAAAAAAAACAGCAGAAAAGAGTTAAATTCAAGAGCTTTAAAAGGCAAACAGTTACATTGTTTTCCTCTTAAAGCTGCCACATATAACATTTATGAAAAAATATGTTCATTTCATATTTGTTGAAATTGTCACTATGTCATCAGAGTATAGTATGAGACAATCTTGTAACTCCTCTGCCTATGCCCACTGCAATTCTGTAAGAACAGGTCCTGTATAAAAGTTACAGACCACAGCCTAAAATATTTAATGCAATCATGAGTTTTAGAATCTTTTCCATGTGATAAATTGGCGTGTAAAAGCTATGATTACAAATCTAAATAGTGTACATACTTCAAAGTGCATAGTAAATTATAAAATGAACTGTGAAATGAAGGATAAAGAGTTATAAATTTTAAAGTAATCTTGTGTAATCTTGTGCACCTTGTGTAATGACCCAGAAGTATCTTTCTTAATAAATTGTCTTTACAATTCCAGATGAAAGATAAATTAATGATGGTTTCAAAATATCCCACAGCATACTGAGATCAGTATTTAGTATTTTTCTGTAATTGACATTACAGAAATGCTACAGCAAACATACAGGTTGATACATGCTCCCTGCAATTCCTAGATTTCTGTTATTTTTCATTACCTGCCATGTATGAATTCCCTGCATTAATATTTCTTAGTATCAATCCTCTGCATCTGCCTCCAAACAGTTATGCTGTTTCTTTTTCTTAGTTAATTTACAATTTAAAATAAGTTTACATTATGCTCTTCCAGTTCTCATCTCTACTTCTGGGACCATTATATTAACATAAAATATGGTCTTCTTCATATGCAAATACAGCTTACTATACCTATGTGACTCTCACAATGCACATAGGAAGAATTATTTTTCAAAGGTTTAAAACGTTACACGTGAGTAGTTCTAAGTAAACTTTATGAGAATTAAATAAGTCTGACAGTGAGGGAAGAGGACACACTGCTCTCGCCACTATCTAAACCCCTGCTCTGGTGTATTGCGGATTCACCAGAGCAGAATGCCAATCTGCAAAGCTGGACAGATGCCGAACTTGTTGCATTAGAAGTAATTGAGTTCGAAGGTGCACTTCTCCAATTTGCAGTGAGCTTTCGTCAGTATTAATTTCTATACGCCTAGAAGTTCAAAATCTGTGATCACTTCCGGTGGGAAATAAATGTTCAGTTCAATTCTTTTAAAATATCAAGCATTAGGTTGGCAGATGCATCAAGATGTCCAACTTTTCTGGCCACATTCAAAGATTTAAATAAAATATTTAACAAGCACAGAAAAAAACACCAGAAAGTAAAAAAAAAAGGGGGTTTGTGAAACCCCACCATTATTTTTTTCTTTTTCAGAAATGATGATGACATTGTATGTTAACAATGAAGACCTTTAAAATACTCCAAATCCACTAAGAAGTACTATGAACATTTGAGCCAATTTCCAGCTACAGAAAGTAAAATTTTCTGGCTGGGTATATAAAACTTTACATTGACATTCTTAAGCATAGTTTAAATGGACTGTTGGATTTTAATTCAGTTGAAATGATAATCACCTTATAATTTCTTACCTGAAGATAGGGGACAATTTTGCAAAGAGTTTCACCAAAAAACCAAGACTCTGTGATGTCAACCACAAGACTTGCAGGCAGACAAATGATGGTGACCAGCACATCAGCCAGGGAGAGGTTTACTATGAAGTAGTTGGTCACTGTGCGCATGTGACGATTTTTCCACACTGCAAAACAAACTGAAAGAAATGAACTATCAAAGATGATTTAAGACCTGAAAACTGACTAAATATCAGAGAAATGTATGACACACTACAAACAAGCCCAGAAGGCATGCTATTAGGCAAAGAGTTCAAATTAAAATGTTATTTCACTTCTGCTGTGATAGTTGTGAAATATTCATCAACAAAAAGTTGATTCACTGATTATAGGCTGTTTCATAAAGAGAACTTCCCTTTAGGGCTTGTAAATGATAAAAGTTTGAAATATGTTGACATTTCAAATATAAACCTATTTTTTTAAGGATGTTGATTTTCCCTTGATTTTTATTTATCTTAAATCTGCATATTAGAGTGAAAATTGCCAGTCTTTTTTTTTTGTATATTTTTATAGACTCTAGGAATATCAAACATTGATGTTTACTCTATTTTTATATTTCTGCACCACACAATGTACTTTCATGTAATGTACAGAAAATTAAACATGTCTGAGGAGAATCTGTGTTTTAATGGGAAGACACGGATCAGTTGTGGTAAAGAAACCCTAATCAAGAGGAACTTTCAGACAGACAGCGTCAATGCTGGGATTCATACCGATTGATGAGTGTTGGACGTTAACTGTAGCAGTAAACTAGACTTCATAAGTTGGCAATGATAACCTTTTAATAATGTGAATGTCTTCACACCAAACAGATGGATTCAGCATAGGTCTTCTGCCTCCTGCTGAGACTTGCTGCCTCCGGCGAACAATACAATCAAAGTTGGTCTAATACTGTAGTTTTCTGTAAAGTTTTAAATAATGAAGCCGATTAGGTCGCACTTGGCAATAGTTACATATTGTGAATACCTTAAAGCAGAGCTCCAGCTGCCAACTTTGTGATGACATTCAAATGCTAACTGTGCAGTCCAATTTTGTCGTTCCTACTGACACTTTTATATTGGCATTTCTACCCAAAAACCTCAAATAAAAGTACAGACACAGTCCAAAATCCAATGTTGTGCTAAATAACTAGACAGCATGTAACACAAAATTAAATGGAGGTCAGGATACTTAGTGGAGGTTTTAGACCAGAATCTGTAGGCACAAGACAGGTTGAGGTTCAGATAGTAGATATGCAGACAGAATTTAGAGTGGACAAGGAAAAGAAGGAAGACATGGATCATGTCAAACCAAGAATCACAAGAGCAGGGAAATTTCTACTGGCAAATATGGATGATAATCTGTCAGAGGAGCAGAGATTGGAGACGGCTAAAATAGCGCAGGGCACAGGTGAAACCGAAAGAGACAATTAGACACGGCACAGGTGGGTTGAATCTCACTGATTACCAGTGAGAGACTTGCCATGAAAAATATGTTGACTTGAAAACATGAAGGAAGAACAGGCATGGTAGAACATTGAATCATCACAGTTTAACAAAGACAAATGAGAAAATTATTTCTGTTTCTAGTGGTTCAAAGCTTATTGAGACTGGTTCTACAAAGTACCCTTGTTTTATGCAGATGTGCACAACACTTTTTAGTCATTTATGTTTAAAAAAAAAAATGAAACCATGACTAGCTTTTATTTCGTGTAACAATTATACAGTATTTCATTTTGTTCTAATCTTTAATGTGTGGTTACACATTAAAGTTTGTGTAACCACAAACTTTAATGTAACAAAACAACTTGTCTTCACATTGTGTCTGATTTTGTGCAACGGTGTTATCAATTATATTTTTAAGGCTTCAGAAAATTATTCCCTGGCATGGTGCTAAATGAAAAAGGCTACCGTGTGGATTTCACTTTCAGAAAAAGCATTCTGTCCCAATTTTTTTTAAAACCCATGAAGCAAAAAAAACAACCATTTGAAAGATTAAACCGTTGACTCTGAATTTATTTAATCTCATACAATTCTAACACTCGCATTTGACTGGGAAATCCATGCTGTCTCTACCAACAGAGTTTTTGTGGTTACAAATCCTAAAATGGCTTACAGCTGCAGCATCCTTGATGATGCTCTCTTTACCTCATGCAGACCTCCTGCAATTCTCAAGCTTACAGCTGGTGCAGCATGTGTGTAATATCTGCCAATTATATTTTGATCTCCTTGTTACGGCCATATTTCGTTCAACTCGTAAGGCATTTTTTAGTTTTTTCTATCCACTTCTTTTTTGATGGCAGACATATTTAATATGTTTACTGTTTCATGAATGAATGAATGAATTAATTAATTAATTTAATTCCTTCAGACACATATTCTGCCACAGTAAAGATGTCATATTCCTCAGTGTGAATACAAGGCCATATCAAAAGTTTATAAATTAAACAGGTTATGTAGACATTAAGTATTATATAAAACTGTAAATCAAACATACACAAATAAACTACCTTATGTCAGAAAGATAAAACTCATTAAAACATGTCTCTTTTCCATTCTATATAATTTTTTCATTTCATGTTTTTCTCCTAAATCAAAAATGCTCTTTAGTCAAATGATATGATACAAATATTTAAAGGTCTTTTTCATGTTGATTTATTTATTTATTTATTTTTTATTGTGCTATGTCATGATTCTGGTTGCTTTGATTATTTCTGTATCTTCTCTCGCCTTTATTCAGTTCCTGTTTATACTTTCACACATACTGTTGCACTACTCTACCTTTGCTGTGAAATCCATCAATTTGCATTATGCCCTCTCTCCAACAACAGCTGGTTTTGCACTGAGCTGAGCAAAAGGACACGTTGAGAGCAGCTCCCACCACAACATGGATTGCTGTGTTCAGGTCTAACTTGCAATTTGTTGAATTTTGTGGAAGGGGAGCTCATTCAAAAGCTCCACATGACTCTGAATCATGGGGACTAATTCTAATGTTTCTCTTCTTTCTGCTCCTCTCATTTCTACTATCAGGTGTAGTTCTGACATTTCATGTTTTCACTGCACTCTCATTTAGATGAGCTGCAAACAGTAATCAGTGTTGTTTTGAAGCTGCAAAGATTTCACCACACACTACAGCCCTTGGCGTGAAGCCCCATTACAGCTTCTCCTCTGCTTTTATAATTGCTGACTTGCTGTATGTTACATTAAATCTTTTTTCTTGCCATCATATTGATTTCAACACAATTAACAACTTTTAAAAAGAGTTATAATTTCAATTGATGTCAAAATTTAAATATAAACTTCTATTTTAGGTTAGGTCTATTTTACTGGGATAAAATCCCACTGAGATTAATGCCCTTTTTTCAGGCAGGTCCTGGCCAACCAAGTTAGAGTTATGTTAGTGTTTCTGTCAAAGCCACAGTACTCTACCAGATGTACCGAACCTGATGTAAGAACTCAGTCATTTTTTATGCTGGTCTGAGATGAGTGGACCCAATCTGCTGGGTTTCCTGAGATCAATCACTTTTAAACTAATTTGGATGGTCGACTGGTCTGTGTATTGTTTGACAGCTAGGATTGATTGAAATGTATGTGGGATTGAACTGAAATGACTTGTAATTGCAAAGTGCCTCGAGATTATATTTGTTGTAAATTGGTGTAATATAAATAACCCAAACTGAATTTGTTTAGTCATTCTGGTTATTGACATGAGTAAAGCTATTGTAAAGCTGTTGAAGCTATGTTTTCAAACTCTTCTGCAATAACAAGAGTGAAACACGAGCAAATCAACTTCAAAAACAATCGGGTTACAACCAGTCAATGTAGAATCAGGTTCGGACCTTATTATGCTCCAGTGTCAACACAACTACTGCTAGTCACAAACTGTGCATTGCTATACATGAGACATTGTCTTGATTACAAATTAACTTCTTGTTCTGTTTGTTCTTCTCTTTTTTTTAAATGCTGTTTGATTTGTGATCCAAGAACAATTCTTTAGACCAAGAACAAATCCCCACTGAACAAGACAGTCAAATTTCACCAGCAGAAACACAAGCGGACTGCACTGAGGATAATCCTGAGTAATGGACTCATGCTAGTGTATAACATCATTTTTTATTGCTTTTCACTGCCAGCAGCTGTGGCTTAAGATATGTTCTAAATGTTTCTCTCTCTTCTACTGGCATGAATATAATAAAATATGAAAAGTCGTGAATTTGACAGAATTTTGCAGAAAACTTTCCTTTGGTTGTCAAAGTCTGAAACATGCCTGACCAAGAAAAATACACATTTTCTGAAGTCAGGATTGATTTTCAAGCAAATTACCACTGGGGGAAAATATTGAGAAGGTGGTAGAGGGACATAGTGCATGCTAATAAGATTGAGAGAAGAGAGACCACAGGATCTCAATCGAATATGTCCATATTATTAGATCCACACAGCATGGTCTCTACCCTAATAGTTTTAAGGATCCCTCTGACATCTGCTGAAAGTGAAAACCTATATACCCTTATGTCGTTTTTTTTTTTTTTTTTTTTTTTTTTATTTAGCTTCACTGTGCTCACTAGTCAATACTAGACACATCTTGTTACTACTGGGCTTAACCCTTTCTCGTATCACAGGAGCCTCATTAATCACTCTTAATTTTAAAGACAATTAAAAGCAACACATGTTGAGGAACAAATTAAAATTATGAGGCACAAACTCATAATTGTGTAAATGCTTTGCAGATCAATAATTACTTTAAAAGAATAATCACCCTTCTTTTCCATAAAACAACGATCCAGGAGAGTTACTTCAAGAAAACTTAAAGAAATCTGCTATGGCATGTGCAAGAACATTTCTCCATTATTTATATCTTTATGAGAAGTGTAGCACCTCTGTAACGCAACCCAAGACTTGAACATCCAGTTTGATCTATTTGTTCTCAAAGCTATTCAGAGTGGTGGTTTTCACTCCTGGTCCTCAGAACCCAATACACTGTACATTTTTAGGGCTTCCCTTCCTTCACACACCTGACTTAAAGTGTGGGAGATTACCAGACCTAATTAATTTCCTGATTCAGGAAATGTGGTGGAAGAAATAAACATCTTAAACATCCTGCTGACTACCAGAAAAAAAAATTGCCACAAAAGAGTTCCTAAGATGTGTCTGCTCCAAAGAACAATGACTTTGATGCTGATTATTAAATTCCATAGGGTAACATCAAAATGTCAACATAAGAATGGATGAAACTTATAAATCAGTGATTTTGTATATTTCTATTTGACATATTTCTAATTAAGAGGGTTCAATCTTTTCTAAAGAATATTACAGGTAAGAAAATATTCAGAAAGGATTCACTCCTTCCTATACAATTTCTTACCTGACTCTAAATATTAAATCAATGTTTCCCTAACATTGATTTAATATAAAATTAAATAAAATGTGAATGTAGATCAGATACAAATTTCTATGATTACTGATAAACACAGACCCAGTAACAAAATGCTGTCATCCATACCTCAAGGAGAAGGAAGAGAGGGTTTGGGGTGCGGCACACAGCATACGTTGACTCAACATTGATTAGACTTTGACATCTCAACCATTAGAACTTGACCACAAAACACAGATTCAATGGCATCTTTTCAACATTAGTTAATTGGCTAGAATTGGATGATTATTTAATGGTTGATCCACCATTAATCGTTAACCTTAACCAAAAGTCAACCCTTTGGACCACATAACGTTGAATTAACATTTTTTGCTATCTGGGAAAATACCCTGGCATGTTCAAAATTGTATCATAAATCAATTTTGGACATGCCAGAAACCACTGGTTTCTTTTTTCCACTCATCGTGAATAATATGGCTTTATTTTTGACAAGCTGATAGGTGCAATTTGCATTTAACTGCCAGCAGGTAAATTAATAGATTTCTTTTATCACTTAGCGACAAGCACAGTTGAAATTTACATGTCCTACTCCACCTGGGACCCCAGGCAATTCCAAGAGGCCTAATTGTGATATTGCATTTAGTGATGTGATAAGCACTGACTGTTCCCTGCAGGTGCTATAGAAAATTCTTGTGGAATAAAACAGACTAGTGTTGAAGCATGACAGCAGACAAGTTGTGTTTGCATAATGCAATATCAGAAAAGTTATTATCAGGTCATTACTTCACATTTTCACCAGTTTTGCATTTATTTTTTAGCTGTGTCATAAATGCAGAGTGTGCAGCTTCTCAGAGATGTGACGCCCCTGCTGCAGAAATTAACAAGGTACATATGGCACAGTGTGAAATATGTTTGTCACAACACTAAAACTAAATTATATAACACTAACAAAACTAAAAATATCAAATTCTCAGTACTACTAAATATTTTAAAGTGACAATAACAATAGTTTATAACATTACTCAAGTAAAATTTAAATAGTTAGTTTTATTTCTCAAAAAGTTACTCCAGTAAATGTAACCAGTATTGCCAACATCTTATTTGGGGGGGTTTGTCTTTCATATTTTTTATTTAACTTTGCTTCTTAGCAACCATAGACAATCATAATGTCGCCCTGTTAGCTCTGGCACGACAGGCCACACTAATTAAATCTGCTGAAACATGGTGTTCTGTTTGACAAGTTTATTATAAAACACTGTTTTGATTTAACAACACTGTGACATTAATAATGGTGTCTCCGTTGGATGTCTAAATAATTGAGTGAGTAGTCTGTAAAGTTGCACTTCAATCATCCACTAAATATTCTAATTATTTTGTTATGTGGAAATGAAAATCTGCTGTATTATTAGTGTACTTTAATCATCAATGATGAAATTTTAAAGGTCCCGTTGATTGATTAGACTTCACACAGATATGAACCTTTGACTATCACAAGGACAGTTAACAATGTGACTGGCCCTACAAAAAAAAAACAATATCACACTACTCACAAATTAATCACTTCCACATATTATGTTACAATATTCTAGACCTGCTGGACATGGATTTCTAGAAGGAACAAGCTGTGCTGCAAAGTCTTAGCTGAGATTGCATGGAAAATGTTCTGGTGCATAGAAGCTGGTGAAAAAATTATAATACTCATTGTGAAATAACATTTGTTTTCCTGTCCATCATGCAGCCATGAACATTAACAACCATTAAATGAATCACATCAAAAAATATATTTAATTGAAGTTCTGTACTTTTGCAAATTAAAAAAAAAGCTGCTAAACAAGGAGATTATATAAAACTCAATGACAAGAAAATGCATAGGAAGACAGGCACACAGGAGTTTGAATTGCAACAGTTACTCTGATAAAAAATTGCAAGAAAAAGAGCCTTCAGAGCCAAATCCGAGTGAGGGAAAAAGAAAAAGTTAAAACATATATATGTACAGAGAAAACAACAAAAGGAAAAAATATTTCAATCATTATTAATTCATCACTCTAAAACCAAATAATTTCTCTTCTTCCAAGTTTTTTGTATGAAGGCACATGCGCCTGATAAGTCAGTACCCCAAACTGGTTATATTAAGCCTTAATTATGTAAATCAACCAAAACAGTGAACATCCAGCTGCATGATAAAAATGCCACGGGTGGTGCTGTCATTACCACCCGTGGCACTTAACTTTTCCAAGATTCTAATGGAACTGGGCAATCGAAGGAGGAGATGAAGAAGGGTAAAATGATGGTAAAATGTCAATTTCAAGTTTATTTCATGATCAAACCAGAATGAGAGCACATCTATATGTGAGAGTGTTAAATGACTTATATTAAGTGTACACGGCCGCCTCTAACATGAAAATACCCCTTAACATTTCGTTTTGAGACGCACTCTGCTGCTCTGCGCTCTGTGGCTGCGCATGCCGCTGCATCACCAGATGCGCATCAGACATTCTAATCACAAACTAACACTCTTACGGATTCCATCAACATGGTTTAAAATCTTACTCGCCTTTCACTTATAAGTGCATTGATTTGTTCGAAGTGTAATTTGAAAGTGTGCTTTAAGGCTTTCTGCAACATTCGTTACGCATGAATGGAGTGAGGAGCGCAGCTTGAAATTCCACTTACCAAGCGAGTTTCCGATCAGTGAGACAAAAAACACAACTATGTAAGCCACGATTAGAACCCACTCGTACTCCTTTGGGTGTAAATAATCGGTCCAAATGTATCTCAGAAGTTCGTCGTCCTCATCCATGGTGGAATGCACGCGCGGTCCTGTGTCATTTCCCCCGGGGGCGGGATACTTACAGTCGTCACAATCTGCATTCTCCGTGATTTTTGACATGCTTCGAGTAAATATATGAGCTCTGAACTGCGGCGAAGGGACCTGCGTCTGCACTGATCGGAGGTTGTTGTGCCAAGACGCGGAACCGTGGAGCGATGATCGCGTACTCCAACGACCTCGTCAGAATGATGATGGTGTTTAGCCAACTGTCTCCATCTACGAAAACAGGGCCACGCTCCAAAGTGGTTACAGGTTATGGAGAACTTTAAGGGATAATGGAAAATAGGCGGAATATTTTCTGAGGTCATTAGTCCGCTACAGATGAAAATGCAAGAAAAGAAAAATAAATGTCGATGCATAAGAATTAAGATATGCCTATTTTTGTCGAACTGTTTAAAATATAAACCCAAAGAAACTGAAAAAAAGAACAAAACAAAATCTACATTTTGTTTTTGAATGCACCACTGCAAATCAAGTCATCTGAGAAAGACATTGGCTGGAATCATGTAACATGCTCATAAAACAAAAATCTAACTTTTTTCAAAATGATTTCAGTTAAAAAGGAAAAGGGACTTATGTTTTCCTAACAAGTTAAGAAACATTTATAAAGTTGCAAATACGAAAGTGCACCACTTCGTTTCTTTTCAAGGCCACCCATGTTGCAGTGAGAAATCAGGGATTCCTGCCTCTGCTTCGGGCAGTGCTGTGCTTATAGGGTTAAGGCTCCTGCTGTGTTTTCAACAAAGACTTGCTGCTCTGAGGTTTGCATTTTGGAAACAGTCTCACTTTAAAAGTTCTTTTTTGTTGTTGTTGTTACTTTGTTGTTTATCTGCACAAATGCAACCCTGCCTTATACAGGATTATCTGTGACTTCATGGATCCAACTCATTATCTGACAGACATGTCACAGTTAGTGACACTGATGACTCTTGTCTCTAATTAGCTGATCAGCAGCACAAAAGGCCTTCGAAATTTAAACTCACCTCATTTCTTTTCCCTGAGACTAAAGAAAAAATAATAATAAAATCTGCAATTTTATAGAGAAAAAAAAAGACAAAAACTAGGAAACTGCCTCAACAATTTCCTAGAGCCCTCCTGTTGTCCTCGGCTCATGTCGACCGAGGACAAGCCCTTAAAAAACATTTTTTCAATTGCAGCTGCATACAGCAACTTTAAATCTAACAGTCCTGCATCAGAAATACGGTGTGCACAACTCAGGCGGAAGTTTAGGCTCAAGCAATTCAAATGTGAACTTGACAAAAGAAATAAAAATAACCAAACCCAGGCCTCAGGTCAGACTGACCTGAAGACTAAGGAAATTTCAGACTGTTTGCCATTTCAGACAAACAGTCTGAAATGGCATCATTGATCTCCATAAAACTGATATTTTTTCAAATTTTTCCCCCCCTCCTCTTGCCCTCGGGTTGACATGACCCGAGGACAAGCCCTTAAAAAACATTTTTTTAATTGCAACTCCATACAGCAACTTGAAATCTAACAGTCCTGCATCAGAACTACAGTGTTCACAACTCAGATGGAATTTTCTGCTGGAGCAATTCAAATGTGAACTTGACGAAAAAAATAAGAATAACCAAACCCAGGCCTCGGGTCAAAATGACCCGAAGACAACAGGAGGGCTCTGTGACTTCTGACTTCAGGAAAACAAAATCCTTTTGGGCATGTTTACATCTGATTTTAAATAAATTTACAATATTTTTCATATGTAATGGACATGATGTAAAGACTGCAAGTATTGAGGACAACACATGTTCTTCCACAGGATTTGTTGATAAGTTTATAAAAGAAACTGAAATTATTTTTGGACGATTTTTGTTTGAACATGCTTCTAGGTTTGCCCTTGCTTTTTTGGACTCTGCTATCGTCATCATCTCAAAATGTCAAACTACACTGTCTGACACAATCAAAAAGGAAACGGTTCAATATTTTTGGCTTAATATGCAAAGAGAATAGAGTTTGGGAAAACTCAATAGGAAATGTCTTGCAACAAAGGTTCCTGAAGCAGAGTATTAGTGATAGACAGCAAAGGCTATACTTTAAGAGTAGGAATGAACTAAGCAAAAGAGACAAAAGACAGGGTAAAGGCAGAATAAAAGGGGCAATTAATCTCTGAGACCTATTGGTATAGGCCAATTTTTACAATAGAGAAAATAAATTTAAGTAAATTTACAATTTTCAACATTCTTGGATAAACACCTCCACATTGCAATGAGAGGTGGGAGCCTGAGGTCCACTCTTGTGAAGCAAAATGTCTTTTAGTTTGGAAAATTGGATTAGGTAAATACATTTCCCACAAGTTTACTTTGCTAGAGGCATCAGCATTAATGAAGGGAGCCAGCAAAGTTTATGTTTTCAATATTTACCAAATGAAAGGTGATAAGAATGCTGAAGGCTTCTCTGGTAGCCAGAGATTTTTGTTTATTTCAGTTTTTTCCCCACAGTTATGTACAGAGTCAGACTGTGGGTTGTGTGAAAAAAGGAGAAAGGTCAGTTTGAGTTCTCTTTTTGCTACTCATCAAAGTCAAGTTCTTTCTTATTGTTGCAAGCAAACAAACCATGCGGTTTAATGTCTTATGTTGTTACTCCTATTATAACACACTAACCAAGTTTTCAATAGATGGATGTGTATTAAATAATTTGGCAATTTCTTTGGATTAGAAAAAATGGTTTTGATCTCTGTCTACTGTCACTTATTGAAATGTCAAACCATCAAGACCAACACCTAGTGATTTTCTGTGGAGACTTTGTTTGAGTTTTTCTCTTGATGTTGTCATAATTTTTTATTTTATTTTTTGCCTGTTTACTGGTGGGTTGAAAGCATTAGAAATTCCTGATTTTTATTTACTTCTTTAGTCCAACAACCTTAAATTTAGTTGAGATTTATGTGGGATTTACAAAGAACACAAAGAACACATTACAAAGAAAATATAAAGTAGTACATTATTCTGAAGTGGAATGATTGTAACAAATTATTTCTCTTTTAATTTTTTTGCTTTAGGACAATACAAAAGACACACTATGAGTGAGAAGTTTGGACAAGTAAAACCTCGACTCAGTGGGGAGAGAGTTGAATGACAGAAGCTTTTGTCCCAAGGGAAGGATTTTTCATCACAGCGTTGCACCAGAGCTAATCGAGGCTTATCTCTATAAATTTCTGACGACTGTCACATGATATCGCCACTAGCTAACTATCTTTTTTTAGGCATCTGATTGTTAAGAAAACATTCCTTTGTTTCTGATGAACATGGAATCTCATGTAATTTTCCTATGATTCACCATCCTCAGTGTGTAAGGAAATGACACGTATTGTTCAGTTTTTTTGAATTTATGTGTACCAAAGCAAACTATTATCGTTAGGATCTCAGGTTGTTTAATTTGGTTTTGTTCGTTTCTGTCTTCCTTAGTTCCTTCTTTTTTATCAGCTCAGCTGTGTTTGTGTTTTACTTTGGTTCAGTCCTTTCTTAGTGATTCTGGTATACTATGTTTATTTCTTGTCTCTAGTTATTCTTGTTACTCTAATTTAATTGTTTAAGGTTAATTTCCTTGTCTCTTGAGCACTCTAACCCTGTCCCCTGTGCCATTTACTCTCTCCTCACTATTGCAACCTGTTAGCTCATCAGCCCAGACCTTTTGTTCCAGCATTCACAGTCACAGTATTTAAATCCTTCTCTTGCTCACACTCCTTACTTCTCTGTGGTTTTATTTGTAAGTTTCGTAAGTTTTTTATTAAATAATTAACATGATACATGCTCTAGCTCCAGTCTGCATTTGGTTCATTCTCAAACTCATACATCATGACACTTATTGTAAGAATTGTGTTTCTTGACACCTTGAGCGATAGTCCCTGCACAAGCCTAATCATGGACTATATCTTGAATAACGTGAGCAAGGCAAAACAAAAACAAGTAGCCCTTTCTGGGACCTTGGTTCTTTTAATCTAACTTACACACACCATAAGAACAGCTTTAAGGAAACAAAGCTAGACAAAATAGAGATGTGGGGAAATATCTCAGTATGCTTCTGCATAGAGTATTCCCAGGAAGATTAAGTAATTACCCCTGTAATGCTAAATGCAAGCAAATTACTAGCAATCATGATGAAACTTTAATTTTCGAGTTTTGTCAAAAATAGAAAAATATTAGGTAGGTCTAGAATGTTATTGAGCTATTCTGCAATCTGAATATACATTGATGAGAACCACTTTAATGTGTTTCTGGCCACATAGCTAGTAATAGGAATCATCTCTAGGTATCACTTTCTATTCTAGAAAATCACTGCCTAACACTGCGGTTATTTGGTTTATGATGATTTTAGTCTTAAATTTGGATCAAGGCATGTTAATATTTTCCATTGGTGTACAATTAAAAGTTCCACATTAAGCCTATTTTACTGTTCATTAACTCAGCAGGCAAATAAGGCATAGAAAACGTATTCCATGTACAAATGACATGGCATCACAAGAGAAAATGTTATCTGAAGGCAAATGCTACCCTGGGCAAAAAGCCATTTCACCAATATAAATAAGTTTCACAGCTAATAATGTATGAGCATATTAGCATATTTACAAAATATTGGTTAACTACAATGAAAATGCTCGTCTACTGATGTTTTAATGAGGCCACAAATTATAAATCACTAGGCACTCAAGAAAAACATTTAAACTGATAATTAAAATTCTTTATAAAAATGTTTACTGACATGATAAATAAACACAATACAAAATAAAAGAAACGTTTTCCAGGCTGCAGTGTGTTTACTATACAGTAACATTGACACACAAACCCTCATCTACCCCTCTACAATACATTCATTTAAAAGTGCATTATCTCTGAGCACATTCATTTCATCCCCTAAGAAATAAAAACCGTTGACCAAAGTATCAACGCCTCACAAGTGAAGCTAAGAGTCATTCGTTCTTGGCTTATCTTGTCCGTATATACATAGAGTTTTCACATTAAGGTGCACCATTCTGTAAACAAAGCAATCCCATTACTAAAGACCCTGTTAATTTTTTATAAAATTAATGGAAGATTAAGACTTTAATTGAGAAAAGTACACAATGTGCATTCTTTCTCACAATATTGTGCCCTACTTCACTGCATTATAAAGCCTTTGTGAAACAGATTAGTAAGAAATGCTTGTCCTGATGTCTGAGTTTACACGCCTATTGTATTTTTTAAGTCTGCACCTGGAGCAGATGTCAGTGCTCAAGAACACAAAGTCTATACAGAAATCAGTGAGGGATGTTCACCCTTCACATCTGAAGTTCCAGCAAAAGAAAAGATACATAATTATGTGACCTGACAAAACGACCATCTGCTCAAGCAAATATTTTTGGCATCATTTTAATTGACAGCAGAACAAAGACTGGGGTTATTTCTAAATCACTGAAATCTGTAATGCACATCAATGTACCCTGTTTTCTTATCCTTTTTAGTGCAATACAAGAGGTAAAAAATAAAATCCAAATACTTGAACTACATAAGGAAACTTTGCCAATCTAGTGGGCATCAACAGTAGTTAACTTGAGTGTGCCATGAAAGCAGTCTTCACTATTTGTTCTTATTTAACAAACTTCCCACTCTATGGAAGAATTTCTCCAGCTTGTTCTCCTGGTGTCCTCGTGTTGCCTGATTGTGGCTGGCTTCGATGGCTGCTTCACCTCGAGAAAGGCTTTTGGACTGTGCACGTTTGGAACCAGGCAACAGGGAGCTTTTCTTTTCAAGTGAGCAGAAAGGTTCAAACCTGCTGTACACACGACTCTCAGCTGCCGGCTTAGTGTTTTTTCCAGAAAACGAGGGTTTCTTCTGTATGGCAGCCTTAGAGGGAGAGTTTACTTGGTGATCTTGATGTTCTTTTGTTTTGAACTGTGGCTTTTCGGACTTTAAATGGCTTTCTGGCGATGATCTGACAGAACTGGTTGAACTTTGCTGACATTTTCTTCCACTTTGAGTTGATCTTGCATCATCATCGGCTGTTAAAGTGTCACAGCTTTCACAAGAATTGAGACTTGTTGTATCCGTGGTTCTGAAATCCTCTTTCCTCTCCGGTATGTTCAACAAAGATTGAATTTTCTTGGAGCCATTATCTGGCATGGGCTGAGGATTCATACTGTTGGATTTGTTTGCTAATTCTTTATTATTGAGATGAAGGGCGGCTGCAGAGACAGCCCTGGTAGGGGGTTTGTGCCAAATACGAATATTTGGGCTCTTTTTGTTTGCAATATTCTTAACATCGTAGTGGGAGAGAGATCGCTGATCTTCATTCATGCTTGTTTTATAACCACCATTCTGAACTGGGATCTCCGCAGTGCTCCTGTTTACTTCTTTCCGGACAAAATGTCCATACATGTGACCCGAGGTTTCATGTGGGTGTTCCGTGCTTGACCTTGGATCAGCCACACTGTGCCTCTTTTGCCAACTGTCTGTCAACATGTCTGGGTTTGTAATTATCTGACCATGTTTAGTTCTGCTTAAACTGGAATATGTGGAGTGATGAGAATATTTACCTGAGGCATAGCTGTCAAAATTGTCTGAAATTTGCAAACTCTTTTGCTTTAGCATGATTTCATTGGTGTTCATTCTGTTCTCAGCTGCTGCAGCATCCCACTGCATTGAACTGTAGTGCAGGGGAGCATTGGGTCCTGCTGAGTAACCAGTAAGGCATGAAGGAGGGTTTATGAGTCGGCTTGGCTCTAGATGTCCTGGTATGGGGCACCTGAGAGCAATCGAGTTACGCATATGTCCCTGCATGAAGTTAGCTTTATCCACGGTTTCAAGCTGGTCTAGATAGTCAAATGTGTCTGGAGATGGAGTGTCAGGATTTTTAAGATAAGATTCAATTCTCCATGTGCGCATGAACGACTTGGAAGATTTCTCCAATGTTGGCAAGTTTTGTTGCATGGAAAGGACTTGTTTATCAAGGCCGTTATAAGACTTACGCATGTGTTGACCTCTGCGTATTTGTTGTATTTGCAAATAATTATCCATTGCGTAATTGTTTTGTAGAATGCTAGAGTCTCTGTGGATATTCCAGTTGCTTCCTCTAGGCCTCATGTTTTGTGGGATGCATCCATCTTGTGTTTCCCAGGCGTAACTGTGCCTTTTACACAAATTCATCTCATCTAGGGCTTGAAGTTCCAACTGAGGTGTCTTCATTAAGGGACTAAGGAATTTACCATCCTCTTTAATGAGTCTGTCTCTGGTCCCAGATTTCATTTCACCGGTTTTCCAATTTACTACATCCAAGGAATGCCTCATCTGGTCATTTCGTCCAATCCTTGGAGCAGAATGATGTCTTGACAACATATGAAAGCTGCTGTTGTTTGTCCCTTCCGGTGAGGTACCAAGCTCAGCTCGTTCCATTGACCGGGCGTAAAGTGTTCGAAACTCCTCATCGTAGGACTTTACAAGCCGGCCTGTGATGACCTGAACCATACTCAGATGGATCTTCTCAAAAGACCAAGAGAAGCTGTTAAAAAAGACCAAACAAATCTTAACTTATTTGACTTAGAGATAAAAAAAAAAAAATTCACCCATCTGTTGATTAAATGCAATTAATCGCTGGAATTTGGTGCTGAGTTGTTTTTTACAGCTTTTTAAAAGCTTTGCATAAAATAAACAACTACTGAAGCCTCAAATGTTTATTATTTTCAGAAGGACCAGATGTACACTTTTTTCACAAAATGTCAGTGAGAAATCATTTCTACAATGTTTGAACTCTGACATTGAGTACAGTACTCTGTCTTGTGCACACCGCAGCACATTCAGTATGTTTTCCAGTTATACTGTTACATTATTTACCTGTATGAGCCGTAAATTGCTGTCTGGCAATCGATTAAAAGAAACTTCTGCTCCATTGCTCCATGAAATTTGGCTCCAGATTGACAGAGGTAATCCGGACCTTTCACTGTGCGCACCCTCATGTTCTGTTGCGAGAGAAGTGAAAGGATCATGTCAGGTTTAAAATCACAACCGCTAACAACAAACAAAAGTTCATGTAAAGCATTCTGCAGATTATGTTGCTTTCAGTTTGATGAGTCACTGAGTTCCTTTTTTTATTGGCACGTAATGTGCTTTCAAAGAGAAATTTATAGGGTGTGTTTCACACTTTTGAATACCTTGCTAATAATTCTGACTCCACCCCCCAAAAAAACATGCATCATCAAATAATTATTCCTCTTCTGTTGTCAAAAAAAGACAAGATCTATTTCGCACAACAGTTTTCCAGTTTTTGCAGGCACAAAACTTAAGTGGTGAGGTTTTATATAATGTACAAAGTCAACTATCAGGCAGAAGGCATCTCTCTCTCTCAGTTTGGTTTGGTCACATCTGAGTGATGTGACAACTTAGATGTAATTTGTGAACACTGACACTGTTCAAACCTCATTAAATTTGAAGAGATATAATCATATATAAGGACATAGCAATAAATATGTTCCACTTACTGGCCATTTTTTACATTTTACATATTTTATGAACTTACTCTTAGCTGCTGTAGATTGATATCGTAATCATCTGCCATCTTGAGGAAGCTTTTAAAATAGCCATCATCTAACAACACGTAGACTGGCACACCTCGCACAGAAGCATCCACAATTTCTTTGAAAATATCAACATCTGTGAACTTGTCCATCACAATAGCAATGACCTTCAAAGAGAAAGCAGAATGAATTCAGAATGGATATAGAGCATTTTGTCATTCAATTGCAATTACATCTGTGCATGTGCAAAGAAACCAAAACAGGACGTAGCACTAACAAAAGTACACATGTTCTAACATCAAAGATCAAATTAGGACGTGCAATGTGTATTGGAAAAACACATTGCACTTTTATAGTAAAAAAATGAAAAAAAGCATATCACAGAATATTTCTCATTACCAAAACCATTGATTATTTACAAGTTTATATCATTAGAACTTGTAGAACTATAATAGTGGTAAAAATGGTGTTTATAATTTATTCCTGTGATTATGGTGAAATTATTGATTAAACTAAAGTATTTTTTTATTTCCATTCAGTACACACAAATTGACAAGAGAACACATACAATTTGATTTGTTTAATTTAAAAACCTAAAAGCAATTGTCATGTAAACTTTAACCCCTAATAGATATTAACTATTAATAAAAAAAATTTATTTAAATATTTTGCTATATCAGTCAAATATTTGATTTATACTGTATGAGAAATAGTCACAGAAAGTTGAGTTTTGAAAGCTTTTTGACCCATTTAGATCAAGACCTTTTTGCAATTTCAGCAGCCATAAGTGTTACAAATAACCTCCAGTATATTCAAATCTTACACAGTTTTATAAAACAGAATTTGTTTCTTATGTCCTCTGACTAAGTCTCATGATGGTAATTGAGAATTTAAGAAACATTTGGCCTTACAACTTTGTGGCATTTCTGGAAAATGGTTCTTTGTGTTTCCGAAACTAAGCTGTAGAACCAGATATTTCCTAATCCAGCCCAGAAGACACTCCTTTCCTCTGAAATGAAGAGCTGCAGTAGTCAGCAGCAATCTGGCTGCATAGAGGGAGGGAGAGCTTGCAACACACTTTGGTCAGTCACAGAAACTGATATATTAGGGTTTAAGTGGAGAAAATATAAGATGTTTATGTATTAAGTCAGTGGACAATATATTCATTCTGATATAACTACTTCAAAGCTTAAATGGAAAATTGCATGCAAAAAATCCTAAAGGGGTGGTTTTCTATTGAAAAGCATTTTTTCTTACAAAAAACTGTTTAATGTGGATGGTGGACACAAACCAGAGAAAGTCCATGTTGTGAAATAACTGCTTTAGAGTGGAAAGGGCCTGATTTTTTTGTTGTTGTTTGTTTGTTTTGCTGCCTCTGTAAGTGTACAGCTGCAGGCTGATTAAATTACCATTCTTGCGTCCTGAATATACTTCCGGATCACCTCCTTTATGGTTGGGTTATTGAGTCTCGGTGGATGGTAGAGCAGATTGACATTAGTTGGATGTTTTTCATGCTGGACATGTGGCCAACCCAAATCCAAATTTGGCGTTTCCACATCTGAGTGAGTGGGCCAGTACGTCCCAGACGACGACTGGTTGTCTGTTGGGTCAGTGATTTCTTCTGTCTGGTTTTGGGATGGCAGCTGTTCAACATTAGAGGTGAGGAAGACAATCTCATCTTCTGAGAGGAAGCTCACAATACGTTCTTCTTTTAGGAACTCAAAATAACTGTCTCTGCCATCTTTAATAAGTCGATCGATTGCCAGGCGATATGACTCCTTATAATGAGGGTGGACAAAATCCTCATGTTTAACGTCGCCTCTCAGTGATGACAGCAGGGAAAACTCTGAAGAGTCCATCTCCCCGGACTGTTTGTTTATGACCTGTTGAAGGTAATAGAGACACAAGGTCTTGTCAGTGAGCAAACATCAAAACAAAATCAAAAATTCTGGTGCATTTATGGAAAAAGGGGCGTTGGTGTCAATTTCTAAAATTTCCTTTGTTGTACCTGTGTTTTAATTTCAGCCTATTCAAGCTGATTACTTGATTTGGCAAGAAAAGTAAGAGTTTTAAATACAGATAAGTTAAAATGGTGACAGACTTTCCAAATCTAAAACAAACATTTAAAAAGTATAACAATGGAACACACTTGTATTTTAAAAAATATAGAGAAAAAAAAATAGATCTCTGAGCAAATTGTCATAAAAATAGCCTATCATTTCCAAACATAGTCAAATCACGTGGAACTGCTGTGGTATGTCAACTACTGATGCACCTAACAACTCATAAATAATCCTGACTTCAATAACAAAAACAAAGGGTGGTGAGGAATATTAGAAGTACTCCATCTTCACACGGAAGTGGGATACTTATGACTGAAGTGCAACCATCAATCAAGGAATAACTTTGACTCAGACTTAACCACGTTTCCATGGCAAGAGAAAGAATTAGTGGAATATAATTGCTATGCTCAATTACAAGCTAATTACCATTAGATATGCACATTGCTAATTATGTATCTGTGCATTTTATCTTTGATTACTGTAAACCATTGTGTCCACTTGCAGATGGTTCATACACAGTAATCTGTGTATGAAAGAATCACTGAGATACAAACAATGAAAAGTACAGCTAAGCATATTATTATTGCATCGAACACTTTGTTTTGGACTTATGGCAGCCATCTTGGATTTGAATGATTTAAGGTCCTAAATTTCACACCTTTAAGGATTTTTAAAAAATTATTCAGAACTCAGGTGTTCTGTAATAGTGGAAAAAGTGTATAAAATAAACAGAAAAATAAATCCAAATTATTTTCTATCAGTTTTTTAAATAGTTTTCATTTGGGAATAATTTTACATTCCCACGAATCTAATGATGAGTTTTCATGTTGAGCCTTGTCTCTCTATACATTAATCTATTTTTTGAACATGTTCATGTTGGGCTGAATTAGTTGCCAAAATAGTCAAAGCTGATGAGCAGATTCAACATTCATTTAGACTCTGACGAGTAATCATCAGACTGATTAGAAGCCATTTACATTTTACTATTTAGCAGAAAATGTTGAACTTTTCACAATGAAGCTTGTTGTGTGACTAGGATTTTGAAAAACAAAGCTGTAGATGTGAAAGGAGCATGTAAGCAATTTTCTTTAAATGTAAAAAAAGCTGCAGCAGCTTTAATAAATTGCATCCACACAATAAAACACAACCAAGAGAAAGACTCTTTAGTCACACATTTTGTTCCAAACTCTCACATTCCAGCGAAATAAGTTGCTATTTTTGAAAAAAACCCTTTTTGTTCTTAAAGAGTCCCAAAGCACAAGAAAGTAGTCATAGGAGTGCCATGTTCAACAATGACTTACATTTTCATAGTGACCTTTGTGGAAATCCCCAAGACTGCTCGTAAAATATCCCACTTCCATTTAGCTTGTGTTCAGTGTTGGGGCGACTTCTGAGACCCAGCTGGGAGAAACAAAGACAGGAGGCATCTAAACTCGATCAGCAGTCTGAAGTGGGAGGGTGTGGATTCCTGTTTCAACATGCAAATAGTCCAGTTTGAAACTGGCTTCCAGGCAGACATAAACCTGTTTGAGACATTAAGCCACTCCCCATCTTGTCTACAAGAACAAAGTTCACACTAAGGAAAATCAAGATTGTGACGACATGAGGTTTTAGTGAATGCTTCAGCATTAGTTCTTGTCAACTGCTTACACTGTTCTGGGACTTCTGGAGATTAAATCTATCATCCATGACCTAATAATAACTAGTTAAGGTAGAGTGTAGTTAATTTTATCAGTTTTATCACCTATTTATCTCTGTTGCAAACATTCCCTGGATGAGCACACTCGTTTTCCTTTTTGTTTATTAGTTCTTGTTCACTGGAGAGTGCAGATGAGAGATAAAAATGTCAATTTGTGAATTCTTGTTCAGCATTTTGTGCCCTAACTGCGTCAACACTTGGACAGAGAGTTTCTTTATATGGAGTCTGCATTCTTCATTGGAAGTTTAGGGCTTTTTCACTTGATTTGACTTTATGGAAGGCACAGAGCAGAACAATACTGCAAGTTATAATTTTTCCACAGAAAAAGCTATATATCATTGTAAAAACAATAAATGGTCAAAGTGTTAGTCCAGGAATATTGAGAATAAAAAAACAGAGCTAACCTTGGTGTAACACAAATTACATTAAACATGGTTTCAAACATTCAGATATATTTTGATTAAAGAATCTCTGTTATTAAATCTTATCAAATGTTATCATCGATGGAACCCCTCCTTCTTACAAAATTGCTTGAAAGTGCATCTCACATTGCTTGAGCAGACAATAGCATATTATTTGACATTAAGTCTAAATGTTTAGATTAAATCAAAGATCATAAATAAAGGAATGCAAAGCCTTATAGCAAACAAAGAATAAGTGGAACATTACCTGAACAACTCAACAACAAAAGGTCTGTCTTGACTTTATTAATGGAGTTTATTTATTCTGCTACTCAAAATGCAAGGCATAGGAGATTTGTATTGCACTTTTCTGCAGGAAAGAAACTTACATGCTGAAAGAAAAACAGACGACACCTTGTAAAATGAAATTGCCTTCTGCATGCTTCAGATGAATGTAACATGGTTGTGTTTCTCACAATAATTAAATTGACTCTGAATTAGTTTGGTGTATTTTTTGTAAAGGCCTCAACAGTAAAACATGTCCAGATTAGACATAACATAAGTACTAAGCACTTATGGGTCTAATTTCTCAGCCTAAGCACCCCTGCTCTGGATTACAAACAACCTGGAGTGGTATCTGGCACCAAAATGTTTGCAGCAGATCCTTTCAGTGCCTTAAGATGGGGCCTTCATGGATCAAACTTGTTTTCCCAGAACATGTTGACACCTGTTGAATTGGATAAAGATCTGAGAAGGTTGGAGGTCAGGTCAAAACTTCCTTTTGAAGTAACCCAAGGACTTTCTGTAGTTTGGCTAAATTTCAAGCTAAGGTTTCAGTTTCCTTAGTCTATGTCAAAAAGTAACAGACACAGACCAGAGCAAAAAAAATAAGAAAAAAAACATGACTCAATATGTTACATTATACCTGTAGAACAGGCTTTGAAAGACAGCTGTTCACAGAAAATGTTTTAACAACCATGAGGTGAAAAAACCCTTATCCCATCCATATGTTATCAGCACTGGAGCTTTTTTTATGACGGGCAAGCATGCGGGTTTTGCATTTCAAAACTCTCCAGAGGCTTCATTTAACATTTGGTTAAATAACACCGCACACATTCTCAACACCCAATAAAATGTCCTGGGAAGTTAAAGTACAGGTGGTTTATGCATAGACTCCTCCTATCTGGTGCTTAAGATTCAATTCAATGATTAGCGTGTGAGCTTGACTTGGTGAAATGCTATACAAGAACAGGCCATTTACCATTATGCATGTTTAAAACAACACTGACATTTTTTGAAAAAGCAAAATCCTTTCTTTCTTTGAAAACAAATAATTCATTAAATTCCTTTTTAAAATGTTTATATTTACAAGGAGCCACTGCAATTTGGGTGTTACATAAGATTACACTTTGTGTGCACAGAAAAATTAAGCAATTACTTGGAATCATTTTATAATCCCTTGCTAAAACATTAGAAATTGTTTTTAATTAAAGGAGATATTAGTTTAAAAAGTTGAGAAATGGTGCACTGAATCACATTTATTCAGTTAAGTTTGTGATTGATAACAACAGTCTTTCAACAGTCTGTTCCTTCTGTGTGCTTCAAGCACAAAAGCCAGGAAGAAAGAGATATCTGCAGCATGGCTTGTTATGTATTTAGTCTTGGGTGTGTGCTGATAAATGTTTCTGACTATTGTTTTCAAGACTATGTTGAACTTTGGCTTCTTGGTTCTTTCACCTCATGGTTAATGTCATGTCTTGAGTTTGTCATGCTTATAGACTCAGTGAGAATGAAAGAAATGTACTGAATCTGCAGCTAGGAACTTACAAGATATATGTTTTGTGTTGAACTCTTTGCTCTCATCTTATATGACACTTTAATGCACCTGACTGAAAGATTTTCCCCTTCACAATGTCCAGATATGTTTATTTCCTCACCACAAATTACAAAGTTATGAAGAGTTTTTTTGTCCTGAAGTTTCCTTCTTATGAGTCACCTCTGGTGACACCCAAGTCTTCAGGCTGTTCTCAGCTGCCGCTGGCAAGTCTTAGCAAGTCCCACAATCAGTTACCTGCTGCTCTGACATTTGGGTAAACATGAATATTATCAAGATGTAGGAACACAAAGGGTTTGTGATATGTGTGTGTTTCTGCGTCACCTTTGCTCTGTCTCAGTACTATTTGTTTTTGACAGTAAAAACAAAAGTACAGACTTCACAACAGAACCAGGAATGTCATTCTCAGACATTTACAACTCATAAAAAGAGCGCCATCAAAGACGACAACAGATGTAAAGTATATGTTTGACAGTAACTCCCTCAATTACAGTGAAACATGCACAGTTTAATCTGTAGTTCTCTGGAGAGATGAAGGTTAAAGAAAAGCAACCAAAGCTGTTTAACTTGTTTCTGATGTGTGGTTGTCACACTTTGCACAGTGGTTTATATGGGCATAGCTTGGTTTTAAATGTGCAAATGTCTGGAGACCACAACATTATATAGTGGGTAACCACAGCATCATTTGCCAATTCTTAACACAAAGAAACAAAGAAAATTAACTAATAAAGTTAATACATTATGCATAAATTTACTGATTGCTTTAGTGTCTTATTACATCTCATTTTCTCTCTGTGGGTTCAACAAGTAGAGCATCTATCTATTATATAGCTGAATGATACACTGATCCTGCACCTCTCAGTAACACCACAAGAATTACAAATCCACATAGCATTGAACAATGGCAGCAGATCTCTAAGGCTATATATTTGTATTCTACTTAGGCTTGCATCTGAAAAATAAAGAAACAGTTATTAGATTTGCATCTGAGCCATCTGAAATAAGTCTTTAATAATTAAAAGCATAAAAGACAGGCATCCTACATGTACAGCTTTATTCAGGATCACAGTTACAAAATATGGGAACATTTGTTTAAACATAAGACATTGTGAAGATGAGTCAAGAGCTAAATGAGCCACTGGTGCCAGTGCACACTAGTTCCTGGTCATGCTATGTTGTTTTATCATCAATTTTTACTTCTAAAATTTTTGTGAAAGTCAAGTTTTGGTTGATACACATATAAAGACAAAAGGGGTAGATAAGCAAGTTTGTAATCATCTATCCATCTACTTTTTATCACCCTTGTCCCTAGTGGGGTCAGGAAGTGTGCTGGTGTCTATCTCCAGCTAACATTCCAGGCGACAAGCAGGGCACACCCTGGACAGGTCGCCAGTCTGCTGCAGGGCAACACGGAGACAGACAGGACAAGCAACCATTCACACACTTACATGGAGAATTAGGATACACCAATTAAACCTGACAGTCATGTTTCTGAACTGTGGGAGGAAGGAGTACCCAGAGAGAACCCATGCATGCACAGGAAGAACATGCAGAACATGCTGTGCACAGAAAGATCCTGTGCTGGTAATTGAACCCAGGCAACAGAACTAGCAACTGTGCCACTGTGAACAAAAATTAATCTAACATAAAAGTCAGTCTATGTTAATCCATAGAGTGGAATTGAAACTGTGCAAAATTGAAATAGCCTAATTCACACACAGGATCCCCATTATTGATCTCGCCTTCTTCACATCCACATTACTTTTGTGATTTATCACGCATGACTTTCCACCATGTCAATCATTTTATTACATCATCTCTTTCTTATAATGACATCACAGGGAGCTACTTGTGAGTACAGGCATATTTTTTATTATTTTATCATGACTTTTTTATCATGCCTGTACTAACAGGCATGTACTTAGGTAATTTGGTCTTACTCATTGGAATTAGTTGAAAAGATGTCACACCCCATTAGTAATTTGGGATGTGACATTTTCCCAACTAAAACAAGGATTAAGATGATGGCTCACTGTTTGTAGATTGCATCTGTGTTTGATTAAAGTTTGCCTCACGCAACGAAAGAAAAACTGAACTCATCTGACTCATTGAAACATCAAGCCCTCACAGTATTTTCAATTGAAAAGCGATTTTAATGAATCACAAAATAATAAGGATAATCAAGAAAAATGACAAAAAAAAGTGAAATTCCTCTTGTGTTGTGCTGCAGGTTAGGAACGCTATACTCTCAAACAGCATTACTAACTCATTCTGTCAGACAACACCAATCTCCAGCAGAGAACTCTTGTTAGAAAGAAAAACATCAAAGCACAGTTTGACACTCAGCTGGTGAGGCGCACGTCCATTTTTACAAAGCTGTTCTTAAACCATAGATTTTTTTATTTGTTTGTATTCTTTTTTGGCATGCTTGTATGTCTTGATCTGATAAAATGGAAAAATAAATTGGTATTTAAGATGTAACTTTCCATAAAATAATAAAATTTTAATTTTTTTCAATGAAGCTAAACATTCAGATGAAACCAAGGGTGAAAAATATGCTTTGCAGCCATCATCTGTTAAGAGCCCTCTTCTTCTGTAATCTCTCAGCCAGAACACAGCGTTTTCTTCTCTAAGTCTCTTACAATGAATTATACAGATGGGGATTTGCTTGCGCTCATACCAAAAATAGAACTGCATTAAAATCAAGCTACATGAACTGCAACAGAATTGTTTCATTCACACATTAAGAAGGGGATCCTGGAATAGATAAACAAATGTATCCCATGCACTCTTGAAGCTTGCAATGTTTAAATATATGTTTTTGTTGTTCAAGATTTAATGACATCTTCTCATAGTATTTTGGCATCCTATATAGAAAATTCCTTAAACAGTGACAGTATTAAATAACACAAAGTAATTGGGACTTTGTGATTGAAAGGTAAATCATTGTGTGAGTGTGTGTGTTTTTTTAAGTTTTTCATTAATAAGGTAACAGACTTTTTTCTATGAATGACGAGAGCAATGGGATTAGGAGTAACTCAACTCACAGAAAACATGTTTTAATAAGGAAGGAAACTAATTTATATTTTTCTATGAAACTGCAGCTGGTGATATCACTTCATTGTTACCATCTATTCTCTGGATACAAACAGTGTAAACAACCGACATCTTTTATCCAACTGGGAGTTCTTCTGAACCCCTAACATCTCATTCAGAGTGCCAGACAGACTTCCTTATCTCATTCAGGGACATCATTATCATTTCCTAGCTGACGAAAAATGCCCTTTAAATTATCATGTAAAAAAATCCATCCAACCAGTTTCAGCAAAACTGAGCTGGCTGCTTGTTTATCGTTTTGCCACAAGCTGGTCTGGGGCAGATTGCAAACGTGCTCAGAAGAAGTAACCCTGGTTTTAATTTTAAAGGTAGGGGAGGAGAAGAGGGTGTAGTGTTGTGTGAAATCAACTTTTTTGAGATTTATTTTATGTTTTAATATTCCTTCATAATTGACATAGCTGAGGTGTTAATTTGATATTTTATAACACATTTGAGGAATCCTTGAATCTCCCTTGGCTCCCATATGTTTTTTTCCACATAGTGACGCCTATTTACCCAAACCTCCTCCTTAGAGCTGTGGTCCCCAGAAAAGCCTTCGCCCCCACAAATCTCCTCAAAACTAGCAGCAACGGCAATTAACACCTGATGTAACGGTCTGTATACTGAGGTGCTTCTGTAAACTACTTTTTAGCCCAAAGCTCCTAAGAATGCTTGTAAATATGCTGATTTTCTCTTGGCCCCTGTTCTTAAAGAAACAGGGGCCAATTTAAAGGTGTCAAATTGTGAAGTGATTACTGTGGCAGCTTTTATGTTTCTGCTGAGGTCATTTAGATGGAGATCTAAATGGTGAGACAGTTGTGTTATTATAAGAGAACTCAGGTTATATTCATACCCTGAAGTTATATGTCTTTTCATACTGTTACTGAAAATATCTGGTTTCAACTTTGCATTATGGATCTTGCACTTTATCTTTTCAGTTGTGTTCATGCTTCCCCAGGACACTCAAGAGAATAACTAAAGGAACTGAGAACTGTAAACATTTTTTATGAATTAGCTCATCAAGGCATGATATAATCACCACACACGATGGAAGGAGTGGACGTGCTTGAATATGAGCGCAAAAAGTGAAAGTGCTTGTTCAATCTGTTGTTCTTTGGCTCAGACATTCAGGATATCAAATTACTACTGCAGCAAAATACCACGGGCTAATAAAAAAGTTAGCAGAGAGCTGATTATATTTAACAAAGCAATTCTAAGACATCCACAGATGTTTTTTTACCAGTACTATTGCAAGTTCAGAAAAGTAAGAAATAATGATTGACAAGCTTCAACATCAAACTTTATTTTTCAAATTATCGTAGAAGACGTCGCTGGGACCTTTGTGTGCTGTATTGGACCAGAACCAAGCAGAGTGAGTTCAGTGTTTTCACCCAGCAGTTGGTGCTTTTTTAGGGACTTTTTGTTTTCTTTACAACATAATGAAATACACAATTTTAAGTCAACTACTATACTACTAAATGCTTTTAAGCAAAATATAAAATATCCATAGCCAAGCTACTTCAATTTTTATTGTAGGCGCATTGTGAATGGCTTTAAATTTTTATTGCATATTGGTTCAAGACAACCTCAATGTTCATCCATGGCCTTTAGCCACAGACAAATCTCAAGTATTATTGAATGTAGACGTGCCCTTTTGAGAGCTGAAATTTAGCTCAGAACTTTACGTCTGTCCAGGCAGCTGAGGGATATAAACCTTCACTGAGCCTTAGAAACATCAGAACATTATTGCTCAGGTGGGATTCTAGTTGTTTGGTTTTCTCTTGAGCATTGCTCTATTTTATGGAGGTAAAGTAGCTAAAACCTGAAGATGTAAAATGATGATTCTGTAGAATTCTACAGAATAAATAGAATAAATTATTTTACTACAAATTAAAGTGCTGCAGGATTTAATAGTCATCGTTTAAAGATATGCATTTCTTCCTGTGTCATTAAGTCCAAGAGAAAGCTGGAATTTATTTTTTTTCTCCTGAAGGACATAACTTGGATGCTTTTCTTTCCATAAGTACTCAAGGTTTACAAAGTTTAATGAAGTATGTCTTCAAGCGTGTCTTCAACTTCGAGAGAAGAATAACAGCTGTAGTGGTGGATGTAATCATAATACCCAAGAGTGTATAAAAGGTGTGCCATGACACCACTTAAACATTGCTTGTGTCCAGCAAGTACCACAAAAAACATTATTCACAGCCGTAGAGCTGGGGCCAGTCTCTTAATCTGATCCACTATCTGTTGCTTATCAGATCAGTTATCAGCCTCGGGCCACCAAATCATCAAAGCAACACTGTCCTTTGTTGCTGGAGGTCGTACTTTGATTGATTGCAGACTTTCTAACTGTTCAAACACAACAATGGAAGATTTCTGTGTTGTGTTTTGTGAAAACTTAGCTTTAAACTCCTTTTTTAGAGGTGTTTTATTTTTTAATCCTCATTGTTTTTTATCTGATTAATCTTTAGTGTTTGTTATTGCAGGAGTAGGTTCAGCAGACAACTGTAAAATTTCCTTCAGGATCAACTTTATAAGTGTTATCCAGCTGCTACATTTCACTGGATGAAATAGATTTCAGACCGTTTTAATATAAAATGAGAGTAAAGCATTGGCCCCAGTTGTCAGGATTCTGGTGTATTTGTTTTTGTACGCACAAAAATTTCTCTGGGTGACAGAGAATAGTCTGATAAAAAGAAATTGTGCAGAGTGCAGCAGTTGCTTAGGGCGAAATACTGATGACAAATGCCAGAGGGAAATGGATATGAGAATCCATTTTCCAGCACTGAAAATCCAGACTGTTTTTATTATTCTGTGTTTTAATTCAACACAATCATGGAGGAAATTCACCCTTCCCTACTTACCTTTGGGTAACACTGAAGCTAAAATAATTTTGAAAAGCTCATGTATTCGGTAACTCAACTCACAAGTAAAACACCCTTGGTACATACAGTATATGAATTACACAGAATGATGTTTTGAAGCTTTTATTTCTGTGAATTTATTTCAACAGCTAAAACATGACCAGATTAGAATGTCACATCAGATCAATGAAAGAAGTCAAAGGCAGCTATTTGGGCCTAATAGAAAATATATTTAATACTTGCTTAAAAGTATTAACCATATCTTAATTTATTGAATATGAGTGTAGATATGGATCCCACACAGGAACAGCCTTTGAAGTAGAGCTACTGATTCACCCACCAGCTTGATGTCATCCAAGTGGTTAATAAGAAGTTGCTATGGCACCAGACAATAACAAAAACATTGTACCTTAACTACGCCATGTGTACTTAGAGCTGTAAGTAATCTGTCCTACTATTCAGGAGAATAACGTCAGTGGGAAACAGCTAGGGTGTGGTTCCTTCCTGCTCCGACCTGGGAAAATCTGCCCCCTTTCAACCAGTCATTAGGCTTCTCCTCAATAAATAAAAATTATGTTATTTATTATCAATCATATGAGTTATCCTGCTCTTCTCTGAAAATTGTAGCATTGTAACACCTGGTGTCAAACAGAAACACATTTTTTCCCACAGCATCTTTCTATAAATTTACCTAGAAGATCTGTTTAAGCCATGATGCTTCTTGGTTGATTGCTTTTCTTTCTACTGATAGACACCAGTAGAAAAGGATCATGGCTGGTAATAAACACACTTCCTTCCAGGAATGTAATCTGATAGTTGAAGAACGTAGGATGTACATCTATCTTTCCAATTGCATGCTTTAATGATTTCAGATGGAAAGTTTCGATTGTTTAAATTTCAGCTTCAAACTTTAGGTTGATGCTGGTTTATGTTTTAAAATGTTATTTGCTGCCGAACTCAGGGACATAAATTTAAAAGTAACTTAGTAGTTTTATAATTGTGTGGGGTAACAAAGCAGCTGAGTGGAGGATATATGGAGTAGTGTAATTTTCAGACGACAATGAAGAACAGATGAAAAGTAAGTGAATAAATTGCATGGAGCTACTGACAAAGACCATGTTGAAACATACAAAGAACAGCACAGCTGTTTGTGAACAAATTTGAAAGAAATGAATTCAAGGATTGCTGTGACCATCAAAAGGTGACCTTTTACTACTTGCATCAACAGAGGTCACCTCTTTAATGCCTATTTTCAAATGTTGGCAAACATTGACAGTATTACTCATCCTCCCCCCTAATTCACAAGGATTATCACATGCTGCCTGCTACTAGGTCTCTGTTTTTGTTTGGCTTCTCTTTATCATTGAAGAGCAGCCGAAGATGTAGCATTAGATAACTTTAATGCTATCAATATTTGTGTTCTTCATTGTCATTATAATTGTGAAATATGAGTCTACAGTTACTGTAAACTGAAAGGATAAATTCTTTAAAAAAAATTCAACTGGATTGTCTTTAAAATGCCTTAAGTCTTAAAAAAATATATACATTTAAGAGTCATATTCATCTATAAATCATATGAAATTATTAATTTAGTTGTATTAGTTGTAAACCAACTGAAAATACGCCTTGTATTTGCTGTGATTACTGCTTTGCACACACGCTGCATTCTCTTGATGAGCTTCAAGAGGTCGTCATCTGAAATAGTTTTCACTTGGGCTTTCTTAACTTATAAATAGTCATGAAAATAAAGGAAACCCATTGAATGAGAAGGTTGTGTCCAAACTTTTGGTCTGAACTGTATATTTAACCTTTACTTTATCAGGATAAAATCCTATTGAGCTTGATATAAAAAAATCTCTTGTTTAAGGGAGTTTTGTCCAGGAGGCAGTGACAATGCAAAATATAGACAGTAATACTAATATTAAAAAATAAAAATGGCTTATGCATCTTGTGACACCTGAATGTCAAAACATTCAGGTGTCATAACACCTGAATGTGAACCACGTATCCCTTTGTTGGGAGGTTCAGGTCCTGATGGGTCGCAGTCTTGTCTCAGAGCAAAGTGACAAAATGACCAGGGTGGGTGGCCACGCTTTTCCTGCCAATCTAAAAGTCCTGGAGACATGCATGTCTGTTTGCCTTGCCAAATTACATCCAATCACATTCTCTGCAAGCTGAATGACACATCAGAGCCTCCTTTTGTTCCTGAGAGTGGCAGCAATGTACCAGGCAGAGGTGGATGAGGAAAAGATGCACTCAGGGGCCAGTAAAAATGCACTATCAGTTTCTTTTGACAGGTTAAATTTCACTTTGAACGATGAAAAGTGAAGGCAGGGCTCTTCTCAAAGTCTGCATTCATTTCAATTCCTTTGACAGTATTGAGCTCCAGGTGGTTATCGCTTACATCAGGTCAACAGGTTTTCCATTCTACATTGCAGGAAGACACATTCCATCATTGGAGGAGTCCATTGTGGATGCTGTCAACAGGAAACTTTTGGAGTTTAACACCAGAAGCTCTGGATCAGGCCGATATTTTTCATGTTAAGTGGAGATCTGAAAAAGAAAAAAGAAAGGAAGAAAGATGACCGGGGCAAATTGTCCAAAATGCCAAAAAGAAAGGATGACCTAATAATTCTATTCAGGTGTGTTGCAGCAGAGGCTCATCTAAAAGTTGCAGGGCACTTTCATACTCTACTAATGTAGAGTATGATAGTGTTTTTGGATGTGTTCAGGCCACACAGAAAACTAAAGGCTGCCTATCAGCAATGCCAAACTGTAGGTGCACAAATTATTAATCTGCTTGATCAATTAAAATCAATCATACTGGATTATGAGAAGGAGGCATGTATTTTTTAATCCAGAAGAAAACATTTTTATGAGAAAGTCTGTCTTCAATATCTGAATATACAAACTATATGTCCAGTTCCACAATTGTGTTTTTTGATTGATTTTTTTTTTCTACCATCTCAGGACAAACACAAATAAACACAGTCATTCACTTCCTTTGTGTTTGGCAATTTTCTCAAGTTGATTTTTATATTATATTTGTGTTGTAGCAACATAAATTCTTTGCAAAATGCTTACAAAATTTATTATTGTTGCTGTTAAGTGTAAGAAAAGGACAGATTGTGGCATTGTTAAAGAGGGACAGAAAAATATGCCAGTTAGAATTGCAGCAAGGAAGAGATGGCTGCAGAGCGATAAGAGAAGGTGAAGATAGAAAAGAAGGAGAAGCAGAAACTACTAAGAAAGTGCCAGGTACAGATGCAGTTTTCAAGATTGCGTTGGCAGTACGTCTTTCTTTAGGAATGTATTAACCACCTAAGGATTGTGATCTAAACTCTGGCTTTTTGACATCTAAAAACAACCTAAATAAATAATTTGGTCTGAAACAGTCATGACAATTCATTTATGTATGTATATTTAAATATAAATGTGAGTATGTGTACCCATGTATATGGACAGAAATATTGTTCATTGCTGTAGGCTCTATGAATAGAGTAGGCATGTATAAGCCTTTTTGCCAAATTATTGATTAAGGTTGTGTTTTCCTTTTGTAAACAGTTCACCAAAATAAACAGAATCATTGTGGCATTGCTCACATAATAATTGCTCGTCTTTATGCCCTCTATCATTAGAAGGCTTTTAGAGTGTTTGTCCTCCTATCAAATGCCCACTGGTTTTGTCCTCAGCATCCATCTCATTGAGAATCCTACTTTTCCCAATGTGTGCATGTAAGAATATCAACAATAAATAAAATGGTGTAGGATTTTCATGGCAGACACACAAGATGATAAGAGCTTTCTGTGCTTTCTGTGGTTGAAGAGAATGATGATTAAGAAACACATTTCTAGGCACTTTATGGAATACAAATGAGGATTTGAAGGAGCTGTAAAATAGTCCATTTGCCTTTTAGTGTTCTTCTTCCAATGCTTACCCACTGCTTAATGCACGTCAAAGGAATGTCATCTGATCAGCCAAATCAAAAGAGCCACTTAAAGTCAAACAAATCTGCCATGAAATAATCCTTGTAGTCATCCAAACGTGACCTTTGCTGACCTATTTTAGTTCTGTCAGTGAGTCAGAGTTTTATATCTGGTATTTACCACCGGTATGCGGGTGCAAACTTTTATAGGACAAAACAAAAATTATGTTCAACCCTTCCACAAAAGATTTAAATATGATGTTAATAACTGTGAACTACTGCCAGAATCATTTAGAACATAAAAGATAAATTCCTTCACAGTGTAAGCTGACATTTTGTTATAACCTAATATCAAAAATATTTTTGATATCATGTATTTTTATTTATTTTTTAATTATCTCTATCCCAATGCAGACTGTTGTTATTTAAGACAAAAGCATGACATATAGTAGACTCGTTTGCAGGATTAGCCCGATCTACATCAAGTAATGCTTTACCAAAAACTACAAATATTAAATTACAGTATAATTCAATTAGGTTATGAAATGTAGTGTTTACATTTTAGAAAGTCTACATTACCTTCATTATGCTAACATAGTTGTGGGTTGTGGGGTCAAGTATCGAACAATGTGCATTAATCAACAAAAGTTGATTAATGCACACAAATTGCTGATACCTTTGACCCTCCTTTCAGGGAGTCAAAACTTGATGGGTCACTTCCATCAAGTTTTAACAAAAAGAAAAATGTGAACATGTTGATTCCTATTTGACACAATACACATAATATACTGCATTATATTATTCTGCTCCAGGTCTTGCTGATTGATGTTGCAAGTGGAGGGGCCAAAGAAGCAGAATGCTTTTTTGCCAAGCTCAATACCCACTGATGGAAAACATGTAAAAAAAAAACAACAACAACAAAAACACTAATTTCCTGAGAGCAAATGCTTTTTGCCTAAAATGTAACATGACAAGTATAATGGAACCAGATAGAGGATGAATTTGTAAATGACAGTGTAAAGTGTCCACCATGGAGAGATGTAATGGTCCATATTTAAAGTTTCAACATATCCAGTATCACTTGAAATTGATTTTGGAATTGATTTTATCACAGTTTATGTCACATTTCTATGTACAAATGTGCTACTAATGCTCTGGTTGAACGAAAAACAATTTCAAGTAACTGAGATGAGAAATCCTTTCAAAACAAAGATCCAAAACTTTGCTATTCTTAGGGTTGTTAGTTATGAGTCTATATATTTCTTGCTCCAAGCTGGAGAGAAGCACCTCCATTTCCAATTTGCCCCTATAGGTTGGCGACTTTGAGCATAAGTGTTCAAGCCTCAGGTAAAACATAAATGTATTTTTCTCAACTGGAAAGCAAAGTAAAGTCATATTTAGGCAGAAAGAGAATGAACAGTTGAAAGAATGCCAGCAGCACAATAAAGTGTTACACTCTGAAGAGTTGTGTGGGAGTTCCTTGGCCTTTGGACAATGCTTTTGACTGTCAGAATGCAGAGCACCTACCATGTTGCATAATTGTAAAATATTGTTCTCTCTGCTTCTGGATTATTGGTATGTCACGGTCTTGTTTAAATGCCCGACCCACATACACAAATCCTGTCAGGAGACAAAAAGAGAAACATATTTATTGTGCAATGAAATATGTAGATGATCTTCGTCCAGGAGAGGTTTTCTGAAGGGTTGGGAGGACTTAGTGTCTGAGCAGAGAGCGAGGTGAGCAGAGAAATATTGCTTAGAATAACCTGGAAAATGAGCCAGGTGTATCAAACTCTGTGTCAAAATTGGGGAAAAATTAATAACCTTGAATTTTTCCTCTCCTTTGAGAAGTTCAAGGAAGGAATACATTGGGCCACAGCGATTCAGAGGTATGATTTACCACGAGGTTTAACACTAAAGCTTTGAGAGACTGACTCATATATGCCAGAAGATTAGCTTGATTGTCTGCAGGTGTGGGGGAACACACCTCCTCAGGTGACACTCTGCAGGATATTGCAGGGTGTCAAGTCAGGATATTGGCATTTACTTCAGATGCAATTAAGGGATGCAACAAGCAGTTTGTCACATATTTTGTTTTGCCTGTCATCAATTAAGGATTGTCATAAAGGTGGCTCACCTTATTTTGAAGGCATCTTGTTCCCAGAGAGAGGTAAAAAGGAATGCTCACATGTGAGCAATTCACCAGCTTTTGCACATCAGACAGAACCTAAAATTATGCATATTTAAAATGGACAAAATTACTCTGTCAGTTTTACTTCTACTTAGCTTTTAAAATAAACTTCTGTCATTCATTGCTGCATGACAAGTGACAAAATTTAGCTGCCATTGTTCAGCTGTTTGGATGATCAAGAATCTAACAAACTTTAGATGAGTCACATTAAAGAAATTATAATCAAACTGAATTGTGTGACCAGAACAAGATACAAGACTGATAGCTTTAATATGTAGGAAACTCTTTCATCCCATTACGTGTGATGGTAATGTAAATCAAATAAACTGGTCATGCAAGACCTGTTCATTTTAATTTTACCCTGTTTTTCTTAAAGTATTGTTTTATTTTTGTCTTTACAAGTTCCTGGACTAGAATCAACAGAGCACCATGAAGTATATTTTTCACCTGCCTTAGTACTTTAAGGCAGACCAAAAATATTTGTCGAAATTATCACTATGTCCTGAGAGTATCGAATGAGATACATAATTTGTGACAAAATCAAGCATATTTTCCTTCTCCCAGTGGTTCTACTGTAATTTGCAATCATCTAACATTCCGAGTCACAAACAACCAATCATAGCCAGGAGAACAGTTTCATCACCATCTGTCATGATTGTTTAAATGATGCTCACACCCTCATTCACACAGCGTGTACCATCATTCTAGCTCAAGATTGTCGATCTGTTGCAGATGTCCTAATTACAGAGAAACGACCTTACAAGAAAACTTTAAATGTCTTAAGTTGTCAGCAGACTATGAGGGAGGAGGGCTGCAGCAAAGAGCAAGAAGGAGGGACCTCTAGGATGTGCTTGTTCAAAATTTCTAATTGTCATTTTCATGTCATTTTCACCAAACAAAATCTTTATTTCCTGTAAAATATGTGAAAATCTGAGAGGTCAAAAACAGTTTTGTATACTTAGGTATTAACAAAATGTTATTAGTATCTAAAAACTAATGTATTTCTGCTGTATGACTGTCTACTAAGAATGCAACTTAAAAGGGGTGTTTCTGCTTCCAGTCAGATGTGGGCTGCTTGTGCCACATCTTTTTTTTTTCATTTTGTGTCTTTTCCAGCTAGATGATCTTGTGGCAATTTTTTGACATCTAAGCCTTTCCTTTGTTGGATTCTTATTTTCTATCCTTCCTCTCTGCAGGACTAAGACATTCAGTGAACAGCTCTCCGCTCAGCTACAGAAACAATGAGGGGAGCCCTATTAACTCCTAAACCCTAACTGAAATAAAATATGGCATTTTCCTACCTTCATTACTGTCTGAAACTTCATTTTATAATACCATGAAGAAAAATTTAACTCATCAAGTTCTAGTTGAATTGATGTTTTCACTATACAAAGATGTTTTCACTATAAAAAGTGAAAACCTCAGTCTGATCATGATTCAAATGATAACATCTTCACTGCGGATTTGGTTAAGCCAATCCAGTCTGCTGTGATTCTATCATCATTGCCTCAGAGGCTCTCTGCGGTTCTTTATCTTCCTGAGCTTCTTCCTTGTTCCTGTTGAGTAAAGCTGAGAAATGAGACTAGAAATCAAACCTTAGAGGTTTATTGATTAAAATATATCTTTTGGCAATAAGCATTTAATTGAAAGTTGGGTACACTAATGCGAGATAAAGCCAACATTTTTTCTGTCATTAATTTTTACTTTGCTAAACATAAAGAGTCCTTGGCAGTATCTCCTAACTTCACAGGATATGAGAATGTAATGTCTGCTGCTGCTGTTGCTGGAAACTGCTCCATTTCAGTCATGATAAAGTGTTGCCATCAGATCTGTCATCTGTCTATCACATGGGTGATTCTGCATTACCCTCCAGATCCCTACCTACCACAGCCTTGCATCTTCCCTTTACTGTTGACCAGCTTACATGTCCCAGCTGAAGAATAAAAACATTTCCACATTATGATACTATGCCTCCCCTCACTATTGTCATAGCATATTGATTAGTTGTTATGTGAGCTGTTGGTTTGCCTCTATATACACCACTTTGCATGTTGACTAAAGTCCAGTTTTCTTTTAGTTATCCTGTCTACAGCTTCTACTTAAGAGAGTCTGATCATGCTTGCCTTGATGATCCTTCCTTGATGACGATGCTGTCTTCTCATGTTCTTTACGTTGCAAGTTTTTCTGAACTCCCTTGTAAGACCCACAAAGACTGCTGAAGTCCACTGAGTGTTACACCAGAGTGCAGAACTCTTGCATTTGAAGATTTGTCAAAACCCAATGACACATCAAGAGAAAATCAATTAGATCTTCTTTTAGAGTACATTCATTAACTGTTGAGTGCCATCTTCAGTCCAGAGAGAGGTTGAAATCACAACAGTAACCGCTGCACTGACAACTTTTTATGGACTGTCTGGTTCTCACTGCATATCTTTCAGAATAGCAGCCGAAGTGACAGAATGGTCATATACAGACTTACAGGAACTGCTGGCTCCCTCTGATCTACAACTTTCCAGAGAACTAACTTTCTGTCACAGTGTCACATCTATAACTCACTGACTTCAAGTGAAATAGAAAGATCGTGGCAGCTGTATCAAAGGACACATTAGTGTGGCTCATAATTTGACACAAAATATTTTGGTAACTACGCTACAAAGTTTCAATGTTTCTTGCTGTCACAGCATGACATATAAATAAAAGGGGCAAAGGGAAAGTTATGGAACTGAAGCTTGCGTATGCACTGCTTGTAGAAAGGGATAAACCATTGGAGATGTGGAGGTCACAGAATTGAATAAATAATTTAGTACACCATCCTGTGATGTAAGAAAAACATCCACTGGCTCATTGGCTCAGAATTACTGCTTTAGTGCCCTCCATTTGTGACAAAAATTTGAAAAGCCTCCAGATAAATGTATTCACAATTTCTGTGGCATAATCTCACAACAGAAAATTAATTAATTTGAATATATTTATTCATTGGGGGAATAAATCCCACGTTGCAACAATAAACATGTTTTAACCAAGTCATTGCTGCAGTCATTGGCATCTCAAACCATTCTTATAAAACCAGTTTACTGAGGGACTTCTCACATTTGACCTTTTAGGTTTGTCAGTACATTTATATCATTTTATTTACTTATACTTTCTATACTTAGACTTGCTATTTTTTGCCCCATTTCTCCTCCCTTTTCATGAACACTATTTAAATGCCTGCAGTCAAACCAATAGCTAAAGGGGCTCATGGCAATACTAACTTCTCACTGTAATTGGAGTCTGATTGGTGTTTTCACATGTTATTACCAAAGCTTTCAATTAGGAGATAAGTAGATAAGTGGCAAGATTTGTCGCCTGCTGATTTTTTAAGAAGCTCATCAAAATATTCCTCCAAATCAGCCCAGAAACTGTTCATTGGACACAGAATAAATCTCATAGGTATGTCTATCTTCCGATACGTTTTAATAGCACTCTTCCAATTATTCACTACCGTTCTTAACTAGGTCAGCCTAATGTGTATGTGTTGCTTAGCCACTTCTTGGCCAGCCTTCTTTTTAATCCAGACCTGATGTTCAGAAGATACCAAAAGGCCAAAAACACGAGCAGAAGTGGAGCTTAGATTAGGTCAGAGGTCATTTCCAACCTCCACTTTCTCATTAAAATGATTCAACATGCATA
The DNA here is from genome assembly GCF_027474105.1 of Poeciliopsis prolifica. NCBI lineage: Eukaryota > Metazoa > Chordata > Actinopteri > Cyprinodontiformes > Poeciliidae > Poeciliopsis > Poeciliopsis prolifica. The sequence goes on from NW_026562380.1 coordinate 7,948,092, forward strand.
AATTAATCTGAAATGTTATTAATAATTAATATAAAACCAAGCAAAACTGGATTAACATCACAACTAAACTGTCTTGTCTTAAACTTAATTGCAGATTTTTACAAGAGATATTTCTTATTTTATAATGATGCCATGCTGTATGAGGGAGGCTCATACAGCATGTAAAATACATTTATAAGAAGATCTATCTTTAAACTTTCCTTTGGGTCACCAAATATATTAATGAAAACAGATACTTATTGATTTTTCAATATCAATATTTAATTGATATTGAAGTATTATTATTTAATAAAATGCATCATAAACTCCTCTTAAGCAAGAGCTACTTTTCTGTAGTTAAACAGATCTGTGTCAAATCTGAATTACTTTATGGCTCTGTTTTTGTAAAATATATAAATGTATTACACAATGTCCTCTTTTCAAGAGATGTCATGACAATCTTCATCTGTAAATATTGAATTTCAACAACATGCTTCTATGTTTCGCTGATTAATGAAGAAACAACTATCACATTTCTAAAACCTTTTCAAGTTGACAATACTTCATCTTAATATGTCAGAAGAAAGCATTAAAAATTAAGCAGACACCAGCCGACAACATCTTTATTCTGTATCAAAAGAGTTGTTTGACTTATGGCAGATTCATTATCTCTTTTTATCATTTACTGCCAGCAACTGTTAGCAGTCATACAAAATTATTCAATTACTTATTCTGATAAATTGTAAATCTGTTCCTTAATCTTTCAAATTTTGAGCAGATGACTGTTTGCTGGAGAAACAACTTATGTAATGCTTTACATACACATTTCAAACACTTCCATGTTCCTGTCAGTTGCACCAAACGATGTCCCTGCTTCTTTTCCAGTCAGACCAAGCTGCTCGTCAGACTCTTTAATGTGCAGCTCACAAACCGAGGACAGACCTCTTCTTTCTGCCGTCGTCTTATCTTCCATCAATTTCTCTTTTGGATCCATAAAGGTATCCGTCCGCGCTGCAAGTCTGGTATTTTCCACCTGGAATGAAAGAGGATATATATTTGTCTCTATGTCAATGCTGTGACAGTGATGCAGGCCAGGGGCAAATGGACAGAATAGCATTGTTGTGATCATAATCTCCTTTTGACTTTAGTGTGCATGACCAAATATCACTGATTATTGAAAAAATCTCAGTAACTACTTATAACTAAAACAAATTTATAAGATCTATCTTTCAACTTTCCTTTGGGTCACCAAATATATTAATAAAAACAGATACTTATTGATTTTTCAGTACCAATATTTAATTGATATTGAAGTATTAATGATATGAAGTATTAATATGGGAAAAATAACCATATGCTATGAATAATATGTAAAGAAAACATGATCTAATGTTGTTTAATACTCTTCATTTGCATAAATAAGCTAAGTCATTATATAACAATCAATATAATATTCATTATATTATTTTGAATATAAAATACAAAACTGTTAAGATATTACATATTTGCTCATTTTCACTTGGGCATGTCTCTTTGATTTAGAACATTTCTTGATCCCAAACACAATTTTATTTAACCGAATAAAACTTTGAGGATCCAAAGTTGTGCTTCCATTTCTGTTTTCCAAAAGAAAAAACACTGATTCTTGTTTGGTGTTTATATGACTGAGTTTTAGGCTTATCAACAAAATGAAGTTGCTCCAAGCTGATGTGGCATTTGAGAGACTCACAGATAAAATCTCTTATTCTGCACAGCATCTTCATCTAGCTGTTGCAATTTGAAATAAACTGCTGGCAAAGCTCTTAAAAACTATTGGCACTGAGCTTTTTGAAAAACTCATATTGATTCCACACGTTGGAAGAAATGATCAATAAAGAGTCATTATTCTGGGGTCATTACAAAGTTTTATTCATGCTGTGCACAGAGCTTTGAGCCAGAGAAAAGAAAATTGTCTCATACTAAAATTAAAAATGGTGCAAACAGAAAACATACCATACTTCTCAAACATTCCTCTCCTTTTTTAAACTTCTGCGAAAAACCTGCATGTTTCTCATTCATACTTTCCCACCATTTGCTGTTTTCCTGTTTATTTGAAGTTTGTGTAGTCAGCTCATTAATTTTCAAACTTATAGCAACGTGTGAATTCATGGTGAGGTTAGAGTTCTGTCTCTGTACAAGGCACAGTCTGACAGGTGACAGGCCTTGTGACTGAACAATAAATATTGGTTTCATTGTGGGAGAAAAGATAACTAGAATTGACTTTGAACTGAACAGAGGAGGCAGCTTTAGCATTATTGGAAGATGTGCTTTTTCTTACCACCTGCTGCTTTCTCTTTCTAGGGCCAATTCTCTGTTTAAAAGCACCAAACCAGGCTGAGAGCTGCTCAAGTACAAAAAATATTGCATGTTTTTAGTCATTTATTTATTTACTTGTTAATGTTTAGAGTAATCTTTTCAAATACCAAATTGTCATTGGGCCAAACATGAAGAGCATTTACAAAAATATATTCTTCCTTTCCAAAATCTTTACTTTGTGCAGGTGTTACTGACTGTTGTTTTCAACACATGCTAGGACTCACTGTGTGCTGAAAAATGTCATCTCTTTATCTTCAGCTAAGACACCTGAAGGTTTTCATTTAAAACTGATATTTTATCCACCTTGACATAACTTTATTCCATCTAAAATATAAAAAACAAACAAGCAAAACAATGTTAGCACAGTTGTGCTGATCACCTTGTGCTCTTGTGCAAAATACCCTTTGGCACTGAAGACAGTAAACTCAATCTCGCAAAGCTGTAGCTATTCTTGCACAGAAGAATAGGCAAAAATATCTGTCTCAATGTAATGCATGTATGCATTTCTTTAATTTGTGGAGCCTAAATTTGACACACTTTACCGCTTTTGGAATTCTCCCTATTCACATAAAAGTTAGCACAAAAAGCATGAAAGCAGAAAGCCTTAAACAGTGCAGAGACCAACAATTCAGTAATTGGGAGACTGTGTGGAGACTGTTATACAAGTTTATGTCACCTCATACAGATTGAATTGTAACATTCCTGACAAAGGCTTTTATTTTAATTTAGAAGTATGTAAAAGCAAATTTTCACCAACATCTGCCTAATGTGTTGATTGTACAACAAGGGAAGCAAATTAAATAACCAAAAATAATTTAATAAAAATGTTTTGAAGATAGCCTATAGTTGTATTTAGTACCAAGATTCTTTACAAAATTGTGAAGTGAAGAAATACAGCCTTGAATTAAACAGAAAATAAAATGATTCCAGTCACCAAGGTTCAACTCACATAAGGACTACAATAAAAAAACCTCAGAGATGACTGGACCAAGGTACATTTCTTTCTTTTGAATGTTTTATTATATTTTCTAATACTTCTGTCTTGTTTTTGTCACAAATAAAGCAGGTTAGTAAACACAGTAGAACATTTTAAACCTTGGGAAAAGTGAAGGCAATAAAGGTATTGACAAATTTCCAATATCTTAACAGATGTTTTCTTGAAAACACCGTATGAATGTATTTATTTCTCTGAAACAGTATTGAGGGCAACGTTTTGTTTTGCTTTCACTGAAGCAAAAGTTGAGATATTTTCTGACTATTTGAAGTAACATATTTTGATAAGAGGGAATTAGTGTTTCCTTCTTTTTCTTGCACATTGCTATGTTTACAGGTTGCTATTAAATGAGCTTAATTTGTCTCAGAACTTGACGTGTCTACAAGACACTAAACCTGCTAATTATTCACAAGCCGTATCTTAAAGTAACAACAAATCATAACTAAGTAAAATGTGAGAAACACATTTTTTACATATGTCGTGAATTTAATTGACTTTCCCTTCTCTGCAGCAACAGTATCGTGTCAAGAAGAAGCACATTTGAAGAATTACATAACACTTACTAGGCTTGGGGTCACAGTAATTATGGTTGTTTTATGGATAAATATCACAACATATTTTGTTCTGTAGGTTAAAGTACAACTGGGGGTGTGAAAGAAACACGAAGCTCTGCCCACTCACACCAAAACAAGTTAGATTCACTTGTTCAAACTTTGATTGCATTTTTTATTCACCTGAATACTCTTTAAACTTTCAGTGAAGTAATTTTTTATTTCTGCTCACAGTTAGGTTTAAAATTCAAAAGAGAGGGACCCTGGACATCCTTCTACCTTCAGAGTAAATTCCCCCGAGAGACAGCAAACAGAGTGAGTCATGGCTGATGACCCTTTTCTGCTGAGAGAAACCAAGCTCACAGAAGTGTCGAAACACAGAGCAGAATTCAAAACTGGTTCCAAGAAAGAAAACGGTGTCTAGTCCAAATGGAGAAACTCCCTTGTGTCCAATGACAAGGTTGTTTCTGGAGCCCAATCAAGAAGTCTTTCTCTTTTGTCTATGTGTAAATTTAGTTTTTGAAGTTTTTCTTTAGACTTCTTTTTCATATTCAGAAAATCTAAGTCATGTGGACAAACTGTCAGTCAAGAACGAGACAGAGTGAAAGGTCTTTGAAAAAAAAAAGAAAATACTTTTGGCTTAAAATTGTCTGAACAGCAATCCTCCAACTCTTTCTGCATTTCAATGAGGTTTCTCCTTTATTTGTTTCTGTCTTGTGAGCGAATTAATCATTAATTGTGATTACAAATTGGGAAATAGTTGATTGTTTCAGTGCGTAGGTATTAAACCTTAATAAGAATCAAAATTCTTATTAACGTTTTGGGTTTTTACATACATTATTTCTTTCATAATATAAGCAATTTAGGTTTCTTGATGGAGAAATGGTATCCTTCAGACAGATTTGAATGAGACATGAAATTTACCAATTTTACACGTGAATTATAAGTTAGCTTTAGTGAAGCATCATTCATTATTTAAGCCAAAAAGCAAAGTGGGGAAATAGGCAAGTTGATTATACTTTTCAATGCTGTTTCTCCTATTTTTATTTTTTTTACATCAAATGTTTCAAAAGAAGTGATGCCCAAATTTCACTGTTCTTCCCCCTAACAGAATCTGAAAATGTAATTTCTCTGTCAGTGAAGTGATTGGTGATTGTATCTTATTGGTCCGTTGTCTCACACTTTTGCTGCTTCTGCCAAAGACTGTTCTGATTCTATAATGATGAACTCCCTGGACCCACCAGCTATTCTCAGCTCCTGTGCATTCACCTCAACCCTGCACGACGGAGCCACCTCATCTTTTCCTAGGTCCATGCTTTGACAGCTCTGCTGTGAAGCTGCATGCCCAGGTTTCCCTAACTCCTTCAGACCTCTCATCCTTGACTTCAGTGTAATCTGGCTTGATTTTGCATGTCTGTCAGTATTATCTTCTTTGAATCTGTTTCATCAGTCTGAATCATAGAAAGGACCATCTGGTGTTTTTTTCTTAAAATCTGCAGAAACGTTCACAAATTTTTTTAAACACTTTCACCTCAAAACCTCTTTCAAAGTGTTTTTGAGTTAAATATAGATTGCAACATTGAAACCATGGTAAACTACCATCAGTTTACTGATTGCCTATTTACACCACCTGATTTAATGTTTTATTTTCTACGTGACCCAAAACACAACCTTGTCAAAACTGTCATCTGACTGCAGCCTAAATCTACATATTGTGCCACAAAGTCTGGGTGCTTTTGAGAAAGACCTAACCTCTGGGTCCCTATGCTTAATGAATGACACAGCTGTTGTGGTTTCAATTTTTGTCCACTTGAACTTAGCTTGAAGTGGACAAAAAGGTCAGCCTAACACAATGATCAGTCATTGATGTGTCACAGATGTTCTTTGACATAAAATTAAAGTTGTGGCAACAAAGGAAACTGGGCGATGCTGATTTTGCTATTTGTTCAGACATATACATAAATAAGTAATGAGTTTGTAGTTTTTTTAATAAACTAGATTTGTTTTTTCATGATATTATACTTTATTTTTAAAGCCTGTTAATTTGCAGAAGGGGAGAAGCTCAGATTTTCTTGGCTACAAGTTTTATATGTTATATTCTGTGTTAGACAGTTTGAGGGTCTTGAAAAGTTCAGAGCCCTTCTTTATAAGAAGGGGGAAATAATTCTAAACCCTTAGTCTCTTTGTAGAAAGTTTTCTGAAATATATGTGAAAATGTGAGTTTCTATAGTGTAAGCAGAAATGTCACCGTTTTTTACTTTCAACTCCTCTAACCTGTCTTTCCTAGGCAGAACAGAATACCACTTCCTTTTTTTATAGACTCACTGAAGTGAAGTGTGCTTAACATGAGAAGGGAAGGATGTAAATTTAAAAAATTGCATGACAGCAACAAGAGCAGTCACAATTTTCCACCGCTCTCCAGTTGAATCTTTCTGACAAGAAGTTTGGGAAACAAGCCAGAAAATCAGCAGCTTCTGAAGGAAAAATTGAATCACTCTGTGAGCATCTGATGTGAGAGTCAAGGGATTAGAAAACAAACAATATGATGCATCAATGGTTGAAGAAATACTGCTGGAGACTTTTCAGATTTCTAGTAAATGCTGCTGTTCATCTAATTTAAGATTAAATGATGTATGTCAAACAAGAACTTGTGATTTTTTTTTTCAGCCACAAATCTGAATTTATTTCCAGAGATATTTTTTTTCTGACCAACAAAATCTGTCTGTGGAGCAGAAGAAAAACAACGTGTGAGATTTTTCTTCCAAGAAGGCTTTATCAAAATGTAGTTGGGAGTGAACAAAGTGTGAATCAGTAATTAACATTAAACAAAATACTCACTGAATTTGATTCCTTCCAGCTAATTAATAGAAAAGGAATGTTTGGCTTTAAATTAGATTTAAAATTGATTGTATTTTGAATTTGGTTAATCATTGAGATCGTATCTTCTTTTTCGTTCCATTTCTCATCTTCCAGCTCAAAATGTGTGAAAAAAATTTAATATTTGGTTTCACGTAACCCTGTCTGTTTCTCCATCTCCTTCAAGCCTTTTAGTTTTTTGCTTAAGCTCTTTCTGTGTGGTTATTATGTTTTGTCTTTCAGTTTTTCGCTATCGTAGAGTCTCAAAATTCGAGCCAATAGAATACCACATAGAGTGGTGATGTGGCTGCCTTCTTTTGGCAGTAATCACAGAAACACATTGTAAGTGTAACTGACAGAGCAGGGCCCAAAATAGGAAAGAGTAGGCAGCAGATAAGCTGACTAACATCTGCAAAATGTGCCACATTGCCAACATTGTGTTTTACTATGGTTGGTACTACGGTTGATGAGTTTATTTGCAGTGCAGGCAATGTTGCCTCATACTGTGGAGTGTCAGTGACTTGATAAACTAGAGAGAAAATGTTCATCTCACAGTCTACAGTGTAACATCAGAATAGACAAAAACATCTTTCTGATACTTATTATTCTGTATGTTTTATATGTATTAGAATTAAAGAAGCATTTTAATCATTATATTATGAAATATGTATGAACTGTTGATAATGATCTCTGGTAAAAACAAAAAAATTCCTCAACCTTTCTAAGATTGCTGTCTGAGATGTGTAATTAAACACTTGTACGGTTAACTTTCTTGAGACTTGAGTTCTTATTAGTCAACTGTGGCTATAATCCCGTGTGATGTGTTGTTCTGGGAATCCTGTCAGCCAAATATGCCAGCAAATTAGCTACTTAACTGCAGAGGTACATCACTTCAGCTCTGGCATTAGAATGCATATGCACAATACCTCGTGAGTGTCTGTAATCAGATGCATCTTCCTGGCTTTGTGTGCAAATAAAGCAATAAGCCTAATCAACCAGAGCTCACTTGTGTAGTCACTCATATTGTCAAGACCATGAACAATAAAAATACAAATTCAGAAAGTCAACTCTGACCAAATCTGCATCAGCCTTGATATCTGTTGTCACGGTAAAAAGAAAAGTACAGCTTTTGTCAGTTATAAATAAGGTCAACATACAAATGTTGAGGTTTTTCTCAGGGTTCTGAAATCATTTACATAAAATGAAATATGACAATTCAAAATTACGAACGACAGATTTCAACTTCAATTCAATTCACAAATTCTTTCTCTCCCGAAGGGGATATTAAATGTTACCATAACTGATTTCATGCAAGTCTCCTCAAAGAGTTGTTGTGGTGATGCGTTGGGGAGAAAAATCTCATGTAGTCCGGCAACCAGGGATGGAGTGAGGCAACAAAACAGCCCTGGACTTTGACTTAGTGACCCACAACGGTATAATCATGACTTACTACAACACACCATTTTGATTACACTCATGTTGATGAATGTGCCGTTTATGATTCCAGTTCTGCTTTCCACATTTGAAGGGATTTTTTACAGTGGGTTTGGCAGACATGCTGTCAAACCCACTGTTGGTTTGTGTATGGTTTTCTTCACAGTATGTGAGCCACTGTCAGTGTCATCTTTGTGTTAAAGCACCTTTGCCAGAGATCCTGTCTTCTTCTGAAAGTGGCTTTGACTGTCTGACTAGGGGGTGTATAAGGTAAGGTTGAACTGGCGTGGGCTGATCTTGTTCTGCATCCATGATGCCTTTTTCACCTTATGTCAACTCTAAAATTTTGGGTTATAACTCAAGTATTTTTTAAATTTAATGGATTCTGAACAATAACATTAACAAAAATGTCATCAAAACAGCTATCTGAAACTTAAACTTATGAAAAATATATTCAGCAGAGTGTAAAAGATCATGTATGAAGCAGCACAGCTTGAGCTGCTATGTTTTCTCAGGTATTTCAAGGATGAAAACCAAATCTACATTGAATTTGCTTGGGGAAAATGTTAACTATAACAGTAGATGATTCTGATAAAGTTGTCAAACTGTCTGTTAAAACTTTAGAGTGAGCAGAGAGCAAACTTTTTGAAACAAGCCACTTAGTTAGTTGATGAGTACAAAGAGTAGTTACCTTTAGCCACATACCTCACACTGACATTAAAGCTGGGCTCCTTCCAAAACATCCTATTGTTTGATCTATCCTGTATTAAATGACACTGGTGTTACCCCTGATTGTGGAAAGTTTCAAAGGAAGATGTTTCTACAGTAAAAAGTCTGGTGATATAGTAGCTGATAGTTCTACTTTATCTAATTAAAATGCATTGGATTAACTAATCCGCACGTATCTTTTAGATGGGCAAACAAACATGCAACCATGTGTGTTCACATGCTGTTTGTGTTCAAAACTGAAGTACTGACATACACAGTAATCTCAGAAGAAGTTTCACTTCTGTCTTTCCTGAACATAAAACAACACAGTAATGTGTTTGCTTTGTGTTTTGTGAGTGCCCAGAATTCACCTGCACCAGGTTCCAATAACAGTTGAGACGTTACTGCACTCCCTAATTATGCTACAGGCTAAACAACACATGCTGTTGATCTTTGTGTATCACAAGAAGAGAAAGCAGGAGGGAAAAAACATCCCTCCAAGTTTTGACCCCAACAGATCAATTTTAGATTTGTTTTCATTCCCCAACAAAACGTCTATTAACTGAAGGTGGACATAGAGCACATTCTGCACACTGCGTATATAAAGTGTGGATTGGTCACAGTGGACAGTGGACACAGTCCACACATTCCAGATAAGGGGATTGCTCTTTCCTGGGCAGATTTCCTCATTCCTGGTCCTCAGACACAACTGCCCAGCAATCAAGTGTGCTTTGATTCAAGTGATAGCATTAGCTCCTGCCAGCCAACACCTGCTGCAGAGGCCTGTTCATCGCCCACTTATTCAGATCAGGTCAAAAAGAAAACCCCGAGGCTCAGGATTGAGAAACACTACTCCTAGACAATGATGATAAACAAACAAAAAATACATTCCTTACAACTGACATGACTCATAATCCTTCTATATCAAATCCCCAGCCTGTCCTCAACCTTGAAGATGTTGTGTACTCAGCTTGTTCGGTGATACCTGCTCATTGTCAAAATGCTAATTCTAACATGTTTGACATGTTTAAGGTGAATTTTTGAAAAGGTTCTGGAGCAATAACAAAATAACTCAATTTCACTGAGAATTAATCTCAGCTCCCTAACTAAATTGGCTTTTGGTATTATAATCTCTTTATAGGAAGTTCTTTCCTCAAACATCCTGCTTGGACTCTTGATTACCAAATTGCTGTAGTTTCTGCTCATCATTCAGAGACACTGGGCTTTCCTATCCTAGATCCCGATGAAAGTTGTGGTTTTTATACCTCACAACAAAACAAATGATGGATTTACTAGCTGATGCGATGAACTTTAAAACTTATATTCTGTGGTTTACTCAGACAGGCTGATGGCACCAAATAAAATCTCAGGATGCCAACATGGCTAGAGCCAGCCCTGCTCCATGTAAAGCAGTGTCTTTGTTTTATGGATACTTTGCACATCTCCACTCAGAGATCATAAAATATGCAGTCTGAATCAGTGTCAGGGTCAGGCACCTCGTTATTTTAATGTAAAGGAACAGAATCTCCTCTCATTTACCATGACAGTCACCCGAGCAACTGATATCTGAACCTACAATTTGCTCCACCAAGTGGATCTACATATTGTTGCCCTCTACTATGATAGAACTACTAAACTCAGCAGTTTATGTTTGATATGCCGCATAGTGATGCTCAGAGAGAGAAGAGAAGGTTCATTAGTTTAAGTAAGGAAGGAGTCTGGTGAATTGTGCTTTTTCTTACCACTTTATCCCAGCATACAGGTAGTTGGTACTAAGTTTCTCAAACACTACTCCAAATAGGGCAGATATAAAAACAAAAGTGTTTTCTGTCACTCAAAATGAGTCCCAGATTTGTATTTTTTTCTTCATCAAACTCATCATAAATCTCACCTTTTTCCTATCAGGCATGGCTTGCTGAAAATACTTTCTCAAGGAAATCGATTTAAACCGATCTTCAATCTCCTCTGTAAGTCTTGGAATAGCCGACATCGGACGAATCATCCCAGGTTTTGTCTAGTCAAGAAGAACAACAATCTGTTACGGGCAGAGTTTTAATATACCAACATTTACAAGGTGAAAGATTTTGCACCTTTTCGACATCTGTTGGATTCCTTTGCTTATTGGCAGATGGATGCAGGCTGCACAATGATGCCTGAATAAAAAGAAAGCACTGAATGCTTGTTGGAAATAATGACAGAAGATTGAAAGCAATAAAGAATATACCGTATGCACAGCTACAGTAGTTGTTTACTTCATTCTTGGTGTGTGCATTTCTAGAACACAAACTGTTTAAGAAAAACATGTAGGCCTCCTATTTATGCATTGATTGTGTGAACAAGAAAAATAACTTAATAGCACTGCATTATTGTGTATTTAAGAAATAGTTACATGTAAAAACACAAGAGCTATTTTATATTCTTTTTCCTGTACGCCTGTTCTGATGATATACATATGAAATATAACAATGTCAATTGGATTTTGAATGAAAGTTTCAGCAGACACTCCAGTTATGTATTTTATCAATTTAATATGCATGAATTCCCCAACAGTGTTTTTGTGGGAGCGAATGTATATTTATTGACAAAATATACTTCACTATTAGAAATTAAAATGTAAAATGCAGTGGAATCATAATGTCAAAAAATTACATCCACAGTGTATTTAATAAAGAAAAAATTATTTTTCGGGACATTTTAAGGGCCAAATCATGAATATAATTGATGAATATTTTCTTCCTACTTTCTGTGTCTATACTAAGACAAAATAAATTTTTCCTCATGGGTATTCTCACCTCACTCATTGGAAACCATTTTTGCATTTGAAAAGTTCTTTTACATTTATTGTGTCAAGGTAAAGATTTTGGTTTTACCTACCAGCTCTTCCCTTCAGAAGAGAGCTTTTTTTTTATGTAGGTAACATCATTATTTCAAATAATGTTGTTATAAATGAGCTTTCCAAAATATATTCTATGTTCTAATTTAACAGTCCTAAATTCAGTGGGAAAACTAATTAGGGACTGATATTGTATAAA